>NC_069382.1:189648070-189954142 GCF_027475565.1 Acinonyx jubatus
CCCCGGCCTGCCTCTTGAGCTGTAGCCATGCCGCTCACGGCCCTCCTTCCCCGAACCAGGCTGGCCCCCTTCGGACTCCCAGTGGTACCTCTCCTGCCTCAGAACCTCCCCACTCACTGTGTGCCCTGCGGAAGGCTAGGTTCACTCAAGCGACCCCGGAGGCTATGTCTGCACCAAAGTACTGGGCTGCAGGGAGACCAGAGACCTAAGTCGAAGGACTCCCTCACTATATGCCTGGGACCGAAGAGTCAACAGTGCTTACTGCTGTCTGTCTCCACTCCTGAGCCAATCGGCTCACTTAGCCTGTACAAAGCGAAGACTCTAGGTCCATTTCCTACGTTGCATACATAGAATTAGTAAGTACTGGTAGGTAATATGGGAAGGGTAGTTTTTTTTTGTTTGTTTGTTTTTTTAAGTAATCTCTACACCCAACGTGGGGCTTGAACTCACGATCCTGAGATCAAGAGTCACATGCTCTATCGACTGAGCGCCAGACACCCCCAAATATTGAATAATCTACCGTAGAACTCTTAATTTTGTGTCTGTTTTTCCTTTTGTTCCAGTGGGGCTGGAGTCAGCTTCCTGATTTGCTGGATATTGATGACCATCGTGGTTCTCACTTTTGTCGTTGGTGCAAACGTGGAAAAGCTGCTCTGTGAGCCTTACCAAAACAGGAAGTTACTCCAGGTACGTATGCTTTCAGGGCCTGTTATGGAAAGGCTTGACTAGAAACTTTGATTTCCCCATATCTTGTGGGTGCAAAAAAAGATGAGCAGTTTGGTTTTCATTCAGTACGTTAAGATTCCCTTCACTTTGTCAGAGCAAAAAAAAAAAAAATATGGTGGTATTTTCTTTCTTTTCTAAACGTTTTTTAATGTTTATTTATTTTTGAGAGAGAGACAGACAGAGCGTGAGTGGGGGAGGAGCAGAGAGAGGGAGACACAGAATCTGAAACAGACTTCAGGCTTCGAGCTGTCAGCACAGAGCCCGATGCTGGGCTCGAACTCAGGAATGGCCAGATCATGACCTGAGCCGAAGTTGAGCCACCCAGGCACCCCCATGGTGGTATTATTTGTCAAATGTCAGGTGAAATCAGCACCAGGAGTTAAGGCCTCTTCATCAATGTGGTTTGTAATAAGCTGGAGGAGAAAATTCCCAAGTTGGGGTACCCCAGGAGGTTTCTGACATTTTAAAGAGTTTCTCAAATGACAGTTGCCCACACAGATGGTTTTGAGGCCCTAAATTTGTAGTGAAAGACACCAAAAAATTCCACACCTTGTGGCCCAGTGTTGCCCCTGGTAGACGTCTGACGAGGCTGTTGGGTCATGAATTCAGGCTTCACTTTCTCCCTCTGAAACCAAGTCTTGTGGACTCTAGGGACCTGTTCTCTGTTCAGCTTCACTAATTAATGAGGAAATTTGGGCCCTTGTTTGGGTCTTGTCACTCTGGCTCTTCAGTGCTTTTCTCCAGATGCTGTTTTTTAAGATATATTTCTCTTTGGGGTGCCTGGGTGGCTCAGTCGGTTTAGCGTCCGACTTCAGCTCATGGGTCATGAGTTCAAGCCCTACAACAGGCTCTGTGCTGACAGCTCAGAGCCTGGAGCCTGCTTTGGATTCTGTGTCTTCCTCTCTCTCTCTCTCTCTCTCTGCCCCTCCCCTGCTCCCGCTGTCTCTCAAAAAGAAACATTTAAAAATAATTTTTTAAAGATATATTTCTGTTTTCTTGTTTTATTGCATATATATTTTTTTGCCTCAAATCTGTTATGAAATCTGGTGAGTAGATACTAAGGTAACAAGTTGTCATGGTGTTCTATTTATTCAGCTGGTTGAGGAAAATTAAGTTGAGAGTGTCAATTTGTCAAATTTTGTCCATTTGGCCTCTTAATGAAAAATTATAGTGATACATCAAGCCAGACTTCATTATCTTCCATGCCGTATTAAATTGCTGAAAAGAACTTCTTTAAAAATAGGGGATATTTTGACACCCTTTACGTTCCTCAAGCACGTACGTGATCATGCACTAATGAGCCCATCTTATTATATATAATATATTACATTACATATGTTAGCCATCTTAAATATATGATATGAAGTGAGAGAGTATGAAAGTTTTAATTCATTTTATCTATAGAGAAGTAGTAGTGAAAAGGTGGGCCAGCTGCTTTATGGCTTTCTATTAGCTATTCTGAATCAAGTTGTCTATTCTTTGACAATTTCTTATGAGTTTGTCTTAGTAAGAGAAGTGCTCTCCAAAAAAAAAAAAAAGCAATTTGAGTCATTCTTATTGATGTTACCCAGTGGTCAGTCAGTTTTTTCCAATCATAGTCTTATTTTCTGGTTTTAAGTTGGAAATCAATGAGGAGAACCATGATCTGAAAAATCCCTGAAATATGTTTAACAGAATATTTTATTATATGCATGTATATTAGTGTAAAAGTATCTTTTTTTAAAAACTAAGAGTCTTTTTTTAACTTGTTCTAGGTTTTGGACACGCCGTATTTACTAAATGAGAATTGGAAACACTATCTCTCTGGCATGGTATTTAACAAACCGGATATTAATCTCACTTTTGAACAAGTTTACAGGTATACATAATTGCATGATGCATTTTTTGCTACCGAAATGTTGTTGTTCCAGAATGAGAATTTTACTTTCAAAGTGTCTTTGATAAGACTCGATGAGACTTTCCAGTTTCAGAATTAAGCTGTTCTCTAGTCTTGGCAAAGAGAGTAGAAATAAGACCAGAAAGAGAATCCTTCCCCCGAAAACCTGCTAGACTTCGGTGTGGTGATGTCTCAAAGTCCCTTTGTCCAGTAGGCACTAGACCTCACTGCGTAAGGTGACCCTAAGATGCATTAATGAGACCCTCTGAAAACTCCTGTACAGAAATCACCCTGCCCCAAGTGAATACCATGTATAACAAGAACTCAGCAATGGGTCCAAATCTCAGACACGCTGATCGTGAAGCAGCTGAAGGGCCAGGCTCTGCGGTCAGGCTGCCTGGGCTCCAGTCTTGACTCTGCCACCAGGGAGCAGGCCTTGGTGATCTTGGGCAGTTTCACGTCCTCTCTGTTCAATAGTGTTCAAAGGCTCCCCAGCTCCTCTAGCAGAGATAGCAAATGAGTAGCTCATGTGCCCACCCATTGCACCTGACCCTCGTGGTAGACATCGGTAGTCAGCTGTGGTCTTGTCCATAGCCCGGAGAGTCTCAGAATCCTTCTCCGCAACATGCAGGTGGACATTATCAAGCGATTGGAGATTCTACGCACCATTGAACCATCCCTGGGCTGAAAGGACAAAGCCAAGCTTCTTGGCCTGGCCTGCCAGCTCTTTGTGACTCTGGCTCCTGCAGAGTCTTACCTCTGATGGTTCGTGTATTAAGCTTTCTGTTCCAACAACACCAGCCTACTCGGGGTTCCCTGGAGAGGAGTATCACATCTCCCAGGGATGTGGGAAAGTTGCGTCTCCCAGGCATCCCTCGGCTAGAGGGCTCTGGCTGCTGAACATGGAAGAGGCACTCCCAGGAAGTGGCTGTGTCAGCAACAGGGATATGCATCGGATAAAGCCGCCCTTCTTAGTTCAGTCGAGGAGGCATTTTGCACATGTTAGAGAAGCACAGAGAGGTGAGGTCAAGCTAGGTGTCCTCACCATCTGGGTATTTGTGGCCCCCTTCCCTGTCTCCATCCTGCCATTAGAATATACATCCAACCATATGATAGGAGAGTGAAGCTCAACCGTGAAAATATGGAGGCAGATGGTCTGGCAGGGGTTTGATTGAAACTTATCCTAAACCCCATGATATGCTTTGTAACACACCTCTTTCTAGCAGGTGTTGCTCTTTGCTGTTTGTTTTTTATGAGAACTGATGTCTTCCCAATCTGTGAACTTGTTATCACTCATGGCTTTTTCCAAAGGCACAAAGGAGACAGACAGAAGGCTGATGTACCAGTTTTATTGTATCGGTTCCAAAGATGGGACATTTAGCGAAATAGGGAACGAAGTCAGGAATGGGAGGCTCTGGGGGGGTCCACTGGTGACCTCCTCCCACGTCGGCGCTTAGAAGCTGCTTCTCTGCTCACAGATTGAAATCAAAGATAAACCGTGAACCTTTCTCTCCATCCTTTGCAGTGGACAGAGGCAGCCACAGCTGCCTTTCTAGGTCATGATTTCTCTGTTTATTCCCACAGTGATTGCAAAGAAAATAAAGGCATTTATGGCACACTTAAGCTAGAGAATAGCTATAATATCAGTGAACATCTCAATATTCAAGAGGTAAGGACTTGGAACGAATCATGAAATTGACGTATTTCTTTACTAAATCCAGTTATCTTTCATTTTTTTTCAGAAATACTTTCTTAAAGTTTTTTTTTAATGTTTGTTTTTGAAAGAAGGAGAGAGACAAAGACAGAGCATGAGTGGGGGAGGGGCAGAGAGAAGGGGAGACACAGAATCCGAAGCAAGCTCCAGGCTCTGAGCTGTCAGCACAGAGCCTAACGCAAGACTCAAACTCATGAACCAAACCGTGAGATCATGACCTGAGCTGAAGTCGAATGCTCAACTTACTGAGCCACCTGGAGGCCCCTTTCATTTTTTTTTTTTATGGAGATAAAATTCATATAAGATAAAATTCACCATTTTCTTTTTTTTTTTTTAATGTTTATTTATTTTGAGAGAGAGAGATACAGTGCGAATGGGAGGTGGGGGCAGAGGGAGAGGAGAGAGAGAATTCCAAGCAGGCCCCACACTGTCAGTGCAGAGCCTGACGTGGGGCTCAAGCCCACGAACCACGAGATCATGACCTGAGCCAAACCCAAGAGTCCGACACTTAACCAACTGAGCCACCCAGATTCCCCAAAATTCACTATTTGAAAGTGACATTTAGTACACTCACAAGGTCGTGCAAACCTCACATCTGTCAAATTCCAAAACATTTTCGTCACCCCCAACCAGTTGTCTTTATGGACGTATGAGTTTCTCTAGTAGACGGCACAATGCTCAAGAGGGGTCTTGCTGTGGACACTACATAAGAAGATTTTATATTGCTGTGTGTCGCTGCTCCTAGAGGGACAAACCCAGGGGACATTGGCGTTCCAACACTGGCCAGCCTCTTCTGCCAGGTCCCTGAAGAGGGAACGAGGCACTGAGAACTCTGGTCCACACAGTCGTGGCCCCTCGTGACTCACGGCTGTGGCCCCCGGACTCCATGTGGACTCTGCTGAGGTCTGCTGGCCCTCAGCAAGACAGCATGGCCACAATGATGGAAGCAGACAGAGTGGAATGATTTCCTCTTCTCCTTTGCCCAAGCCCACGCTCTAGTCTTGAGCCTTAAGACTCTGAGGAGAGGCTACTCCACAGCACACTTGACAGAAGAAAGAGCGAGAGAGTTTCAGCTGCCCAGGCCTAGGGTGCCTTCAGCCTGCACTGTCCGCCTCCCCACATCTGGAGGCCTTCTGGCCTTCTTGTAGGAAAGAACTTAAGGAGACTTCTTTCTTCTGGGCTTCCAAATGGAAGCAGATACCAAGAGATACCGAGGAAAGAGGTGATTCCCCAAACCCCACAGCTTGCCACTGAGGCATCACAGAAGGCTTCCAGAAGCACCATGAAACCATGATGGCCTGGCAGTTTTCAGATATGAAGAGGTTTATTAAAAGCTGAATACAGGGGCACCTGGGTGGCTCAGTGGTTGAGCATCTGGCTCTTGATATCAGCTCAGGTCATGATCCCAGGGTCATGGGATGGAGCCCGGAGTCAGGCTCTGTGCTAAGCATGATGTCTGGTTAAGATATTCTCTGTCTCTCGGGGCACCTGGGTGGCTCAGTCAGCTGAGCATCTGACTTCGGCTCAGGTCATGATCTCACAGCTCGTGAATTCGAGCCCTGCGTCGGGCTCTGTGCTGACAGCTCAGAGCCTGGATCCTGCTTTGGATTCTGTCTCCCTCTCTCTGCCCCTACCCTGCTCGCACTCTGTCTTTCTCTCTTTCTCTCTCTCAAAAATAAACATTAAAAAACATTTTTTTAAGATATTCTCTCTCTTTCTTTCCCTCTCCCTCTCTTTGCCCCTCTCCCCCACTTGTGCTCTGTCTATATATAATAAAAAGAAAAAAAAGCTGGATACAAAATTTTGTATTGCATTGTATTTTCTATTGTATTGATTATCCTTCTTAAATATTCCTTGCATGTATACATAAATAAAATATCTAGCCCTAACTAGATACCCTCTACTCATCTGACATCATGCCATGTTTCATTTTCTCTGTGGACCAGAGACAGAGCACTAGGGACACTCAGGCACTACACGCTGCCTAAAACTACTGACTGCCGCTTAGGACAACCCCAGTCATCAACCGTGTCCCCATGATCTCAAGTGTCCCCCACCACCCAAGTCCAGTGTGTGCTGCCTCCTTCCCCTGGGATGCAGCCTGCCTGGCCCCTTTCAGCATCTGTATTTGCCAAGACTCATTCAGAAGCCACCTCCTCTCTGGTGTCCTCTCCAGTCCAGTCTGAAGACTGTCTCCTGCGCCTGGTGTCCTGATGCAGTTCATGTGGCTTTATTATGACACTGCCTCTTCCTTTGAGGACTTTGAGGGTGGAGATGGAATATTATTTTGCTTTGCCTCCGACCTCCTCACATAGTGCGTGGTGTGGGGCATAAGGAAGGAGCCGGGGAAGTGGGGAAGGGGTGGAAGGGAAGAGAAGGTTACCAGGAAGAAATGTCAGTCAGGGGCATGTCTGTGTATTTTGTCCCTCGTCATTTTACTGCTCTTTTAAAGCTCTAAGTATGTGACTATCTTGAAGAATGGACTTATTTATAACTTTTCTTTTTATCATGCAGCATGCTGGAAACATAAGCAATGACTTTCAAAATATGAAAGTAAATATTGACAATATCGTTCTGCTGGATGAAGCAGGAAGAAAAAACCTTATGGATTTCAGCTTTTCAGGAATAGACGCCATAAATTATAACATCTACTTGGCTGAGGTGAGACCATGAGTTCATGCTTGATCTTTTGGGGAAAATCACAGCAGATACCCATGGGTTGGTTTTGTTTTGTTTTTCTTTTGTTTGTTTGTTTTTAATTTAGGCGGGTTTTTTTTAAGCTGAAGTGAAATTTATATAACACAAATGAACTCTTTTAAGGTGAATAATTCATTAGTATGTAGTATAATCACAGTGCTACACAACTACCATTTCCATCCAGCTCCAAAACATCTCCGTCACTCCAAAAGAAAGCCCCATTCCCATTACCCAATTGTGCCCCATTCCACACACCCCCACCCCCCAGCCCTGGTAACCACCCATCTATTTACCTATTCTCAATATTTCATTTGAATGGAATCTGAATGGAATCCTAAGGCATGTGACCTTTTGTGTCTGATGGCCTTAAAAGGCCCCCTTTCACGTAGCCTAAAGTTTTTGAGATCCATCCCCATTATAGCACGGATCAGCACTTGATTTCTTCTTATGGCTGGATGTGGTTGGATAAAAATAATCTGGTTTTATAGGTATCAATAAGAATGTAGCCGGAGTCGCCTGTGTAAGAGTTTCCAGCCTTTATGGCCATGGACGATGGTTCACTATGTTGTCTATCAGATTCCGTTAAGGCTTAAAAATCCCACGTTGATGACGCAGTTCTTTTCTCCTCTTTTGCAGCTGAGTAAAGCCCCCACCAAAGCGAACCTTTTATCCTTTGCAGATGATCTAGAAGTAAAAGCCAACCATCTGGTGAGTTCGAACATTCCGGTTTTAAATGCTGTAATCACTACAGGTGTCAAATGTCAGTACTATTCTTCGCTCCCATACACCACAAGTAAGCTTTGGTTAAAGATGTGTCTCATGTGCACGTCAAGACTTCCCACCAGCAGCCATTGCCGTGGCGCCCGGAAGTCGGTGAGCACGTGGACGTTTCCAGGGTGGCGTCAGGGTGCCGGCGCCTGCTCCCGACCTCTGCTGGTGGCACGGGTGCCCTCACTGTTTAGCACCAGCTCTGTTTTCACCCCATCAACCCCTCTGCCACCAAACACATGTGCAAGTGCACGCATGCGTGCCATTTTTCTTGCAGTGTAGGGAATGGAAACTGAGGACACGGGAGGGGGATTTCCATTTGGTGCTTTGCATCACCAGTGACAGGTGGATAACGGAAGGCAAAGATGCCACCCAAGCCCCGTAAGCTTCCCTTCCTCACTTCCCCTGCTGGCCGGTGACTAAATGGCTATCATGAACGGAGCAGCAGAGCATGGCCATGAGGAACCTGGGCTCAGGAGGAAGACTGGGATTTAAATCCTGGCCCAGCCACTTCCTAATTATGGGAACTTGGACAAGATGTTTTGCTCCTCCGTGCCTTAGTTTCCTCATCTGTAAAACGGAAGCAATAAAGTTGCTCATTAATGTATTAATGAGCCCATTAATATGTCACGCGATAGTATATTAAACACTTTTTAAGTGTGGGTCAAATGAAAAATTTCTCATTTGAGCCTTGCTGTTCTCATCTGCGAGACGGGGCTATCGCTGCTGTGAAATGGCTTTCTAGTGGCTGTATTTTGCGGAGGTGAGAAAGAGCACAGCCTCAGGCACTCAGGACAGGCTGATGGGTTTGGTGGCCACTGAGAGATCACAGTCCTGTGACTTGAAATAAGGTGTCCTGGCACTGCCCCACGTCTGGTGGGCCCCACGCCCACAGCATACAAGGAGGGCTGCACGCCCGTCACGGCTACCTTGCCCCGAGCCCCTGTGGTTAGAGAGAGCGCTCCAAAGTCTGGAAAGGTGATGTTGACCTTTGTTTCTTTTCTTCTCTTTGCAGCCCCATGGAAGTCTGAAACAGTCCCTGAAAAACAATGCACAGACAATTAGGACGATTCACCGTAGCGAAGTCATCCCTTTGGAACAGTCAATGGTAACGCTCGACAACCTCCGGTATTTCCCCGTGACCCGAGCAAATCCCATGTCACTAGTTGGCTTTCGTGTAGCCTAAGGAAGCATCTGCACCTCACGCGGGGGTCAAATCCAGTTGGCCTCAGGCTAAGAAATTAAAAATTAATGATAGTTGGTGCAACTGGGTGGCTCGGTTGGTTGAACGTCCGACTCAGTTTCAGCTCAGGTCAGGATCTTGTGGTTCGTGGGTTCAAGCCCGGCATCAGGCTCTGCGCTGGCAGCACGGAGCCTGCTTGGGATTCTCTCTCTTCTCTGTCTGCCCTTCTTCCCACTTCCTCTCTCTCTCTTTCTCTCTCTCTCAAAATAAATAAATAAATAAATAAATAAATAAATAAATAACTTTTAAAAATCAATAAATCAATAGATGATAGTAGCTGGGCTTTAAACAAGACAGATTTTCAATGTTACCACCCACTCCTTTTGTGCTTTATCTCCTTGCCTTTTCCACTTGGGAGTGACCAGGTAGGTCAACCCCGTGCTTGCCCCACACACTATGCTCTGGTTCCCTGCGGCTCGATAGGCCCCCGAAGCCAGGCACCTGGCTGGGGTGATGATGTCTGTGTTCTGAACTCACTCGCACTTACTTTCAAATTCTTTTTCTCCACACCCTGCCAAGAAATATGGGAAGGCAAGGGTAAGTCCTTTTCCCCCTGCCTCATTTAGCTCCGTTCACTGATCCGATGGGCCGCGTTCCCTGTCTCCTCTCTCGTAGCCTCTATTGTGACTTCCCCTTTCTTTTGCTTCCGGCTGCCTTCTGGCTTCTTTCCCAAATGCCGGAAAGGCAGTTTGTAGCAGAGAGAGAACACAGGCTCTGCACTCAGGTGGAACTGATTTCAGACCCTGCTTCTACCTCCCCAAAGTCTTAGAATTTTCCATTTTCTCATCTGAAAATGAGGGGAACGGTTCCTGCCCTCCTGTTAACCTGTTTCCTGGAGACGAAAGCCCTGATGTCCCAGAGAGACTCTGTAAACAGGAGGGATTATTGTGACGCTGCTGTGGGAGACCTGTTACAGAGTCAGCTTGCTCAGGTTTGGAGAAGCACACGAGTCCACTTGACTTCAGCTTTGGAACCTCCTAGAACTAGTTTTTACCACTTCAATCTCTCTGTCTCTCTCTCTTCCTTCCCGACTTTCTAACTCATTGGAGCATTCAGAAGGAAACTGAATTTTCTTAATATGTGTGCTTCACTCATCATAATTCTCTGCTCTGTTTATTTATGCCTAGCACAAGTTTGTTAACATTTTAAGCTTAACGGCTTTCCTTCAAGTAGGCATAAGCCTCCTGGGCGTTTGCAGAGCCGAGGCAATCTGTCTACAAATAGGCAAATTGCTGTGTACAGGTGACCGATGATGTAAACCTAGGGTTAGCAAACTATGGCCCAAAACTATAATCCAGCCCATTGCTTGCTTTTGTAAATAAAGTTTTATTGGAACGCAGCCATGCCCTCTTATTTACAGATGACTGCAGCCGTTTTCCGCTAAAAGAGCAAAGTTGCGTCTTTGGACACGGCGTGGCCCACAAAGCCTAAAATATTTACTATCTGGCCTTTGTTTTACCAATTCCTGACCTAAACCATTCAGATGGAACTACTCTGGGAAGCCAGGGTAGACTTTTGTAATTACCGCCTGCCACTTTGAGCCAACCCTACTCCGAGTGGTCTCTTGGACACCTCGTGTGGGATGTGCTGCCCTTCAAAGTTCTAGAATACAGATCCTGCTATTCTTCTTCCGCTTTTCTTACACCAGAGGTTTGTGTGGCTCACATGGTTACTCGCATCTATATTGCACAGTAAAGTCGTATTGATGGCTGGCTGCGGGGGGAGGGGGAGAGGGAGACACAATGTTCGTGTAATAAGTTGGAAACTATTACGTATGCTTGTTCACCAGAGCTCTGTATACCAAAGCATCAAGGAACTTCAACAAAAAAGCAGCGGATTGGGGGTAAGGACTTACTTTCCTTTTCTGCCATGGGGTCTTATTATAAAAGCACACACAGCCTTTCAGAGATAATGGTTTTACAAGTATTTAAGTTAAAAAAAAAATCCTTTGGGGCACCTGGCTAGGTCAGCCAGTAGAACTCATGACTCTTGATCTCTGGGTCATGAGTTCAAGCCCCACATTTGTGAGTGGACTTTATTTCCAAAAAAAGTGGGCGGGGGGGCACCCAGGTAACTCAGTCGGTTAAGCATCTGACTTCGGCTCAGGTCATGATCTCACAGTTCGTGGGTTCAAGCACTGCATTGGGTTCTGTGCTGATGGCTCAGAGCCTGGAACTTCATTGCTTCAGATTCTCTCTCTCTCTCTCTCTCTCTCTCTCTCTCTCTCAAAAATAAATAAAGATTAAAAACAATTTTTTTTTAAAGCTTGGTTATCCACCCATTTTAAATGCAAACTGGGTTTTCCTACCATTTGCTTCCTGCAAGTACCTCTCACCTTGGCACACTTAGATACACAGGTGAAAGCCGTGAGTTGATGTGTAGAATGTAAGCTCAGAAGGTACACTGGCCACTCTCACTGAGCTAATGCTGCCTACAAAATCCAGTGCCTTTGACCACAGACTCATGCTCACCGTTGGGTTGACTGCGGGCTTGTCCGCCTACCTTCCCACCCAGAGACCCAGGCTGAGGGAGCAGCTCCTGTCTGGGCCACCTCATGTCCTCGAGGTAGAAACACTAGCTGCCCTTTAAGCAACTTCTTAGAACCGGCCGCTCCATCTACGTTCCATTAGCCAAAGCAAGTGAGGCTGCCAGGCCCATCATCTTGGGCTGAGAAGCCAGAGCTCAAAAGGTATCAGCAGTCAGGAACAGTGAATACAGTCGACCACGGAGGTCCTTCAGACTGCAGACACCCCCACAACAGAAACCGAGCTCCACGGCTACGATGTGTTTGTCTGGTACCCTCAGTGCCAACGGGCAACTCAGGAAACCTCTCTTTATTGAGCGGATTGGGCTGCCCATGAGAGGCTGGGGATGTCAGCCCACAACCAAAAATCCCACGTTCCTCGTTCCTCCCTGCGCTTTTCTCTGAGCTCTTTTTGCAGACCTTGGTCACAGGGCTTCTTGCCACGTGTGACTGTGTGACACGTGTCCCCGTGAACCGTGAGCAACTTCGCTAGTAGTTAGCACACTCCCCGGGCAGCCCTGGGCCTGCTTCTTTGTTGGCACGGGAGACCCTGAGTTCCCCTGAAGGCTCTTCTGTGAGGTTTGCTCGGCTTAGGGACCGTCACTGTTCCTCTCATCACAGTTGCCATTTCACACATGTGTGTCCTGGGCCAAGGGAGCCTGGGACAGACCGGTAACTGTGTGCGGGTCCCTTGCCATCCTGCGCATCTGGACGTTCATGGTGACAGCGTGAGCTGCGCGTTGCCCTTCACGAGGGGTCAGTGGGGGGGCGAGTTGGGGTGGAAATGCATCTTTGACCCACTGGCCAAGCTGGGTACCCTGAGGTCTCCGGGCAGAACAGAAAGGGCACCTTTTTAATTTGCACCAAGCTGCCATGTCGGAGTTCTTACCTGTGTCAAGAAACTAGGTGCATATCCGGGCTCTTATGCCCCCAACCTGGTGACGTCAAGCAGGGTCAGCCACCTCCTCTGTGAAGGGGGCCTGATAATGCCTTCCTACAGCCTGTGAGTACAAGAGCCCGCCCCCCGCGCTATCCATGGGGGATACATTCAGCGGATGCCACGGGCAGTACTGAACCCGTGCGTGCATAGCTACGATAAAGCTGAATTTACAAATTAGGCACAGTAAGGGGTTAACAGCAATAATCAATAATAAAATAGAACAATTGTAAGAATGTACTGTACTAGAAGTTATGTGAATGTGGTCCCACTCTCAAAATCTCTGACTCACCTTTCTTGCGAGGATGTGACGTGGTAAAAATGCCTGACCGGGGGGATGAGGTAGGCATGTGAGGGAGCGTTAGGCTGTTATCAGCATTTCTAACCATCTATCAGAAAGAGGATCTTTGCTTCTGGACCCTGAGTAACGGAAACTGTGGATAAGGGGACCTCCTGTACTCAGGGAGGCGATTTGGATCAAGGGCCCAGCCCAGTGTCTGCCACAAAGTGAGTGTTCAGTATGACATCTCTTGTCCCCCTGCCCTCAGAGGGCTGGGCCGGCTCAGTCGTCTTCTTGACTAGCAGGTCGTCGTGGGATGGGGCTGAGCTGACCGCACGGGCACCGACAGGCAAACTAGTGAAATCCCTTCGTCACGTGACACTTGTCGATTGCTGTGTTTTCCAGATGAAAGTGACCAATACCCTTTCCTCTTTGGATTCCGCTCAGGACTTCCTCACAACCCGTATTTCCTCGGTTATTGTTGAAGTAAGTTTTCTTTTTAAAAAATATGTATGGCCATGGGGAAGGGGAAGGAAAAAAAAAAAAAGCCAGAGAGGGAGGGAGCCAAACCATAAGAGACTCTTAAAAACTGAGAATAAACACAGGGTTGATGGGGAGAGGGAGGGAGCGGAGGGTGGGTGAGGGGTACTGAGGAGGGCACCTGTTGGGGTGAGCACTGGGTGTTGTATGGAAACCAATTTGACAAGAAATTTCATATTAAAAAAAATATACGTATGCCAGTAAGTGGGCATGTGCCCATAACTACGTGACCTCATAGCATCCTTTTAACGGTTTTCCCACCCTTCGATTTCTTTCCAGGAAAGTCAGAAGTATGGGAACACGATAGTAGGATACTTTGAACGCTATCTGCAGTGGGTCAAAATCTCAGTAAGTACTTTCTCTTTTATGAACACAAGAGGGCCATGTGTTAGGATGGCCATGTTGTCGGATACAATCAGGAGGAGATAAAATTAAAATCCTAGTAACTGGGTAGGAGAGATAAGTCAAGGGCCTCGAATAGGGACCATGATGGGAGGTGGCGTAAGACACAGCATGTGTTGTCCACGCTGGACCCCTTCTCGGGCCTGACACCGAGCGGGAGAAAGTGCCCCTCACATCGTCCCTCAGCTCCCTTGCTCACCATTATAGGAGTTCTGGCCACACTTGACTGTGTCTCCCCAGTGAACTGTGAGCTGCTTTTGCAATGGTGGCTTGGGCAGTGCTCAGCCTGCCATGCTGTTGGTGGATCAGTCGACTAGGGGTGTCTTGAGCTACAGAAATTTGTTTTCTCACAATTCTGGAGGCTGGAAGTATGACATCAAGGTGTCAGCAGTGTTGGTTTCTTTAGAGTCCTCTCTGCTTGGGTCGTAGACAACCATCTTCCCCATGTGTCTTCACGAGGTCTGCCCTCTGTGCATGTCTGTGCCCAAATTTCCGCTTCCTTTATAAAGATGCCAGTCACATTGGATTAGGACTCAACCCTAATGACCTCATTTTAACTGAATTGCCTCTTCAAAGACCCTACCTCCAGATACAGTTACATTCTGAGATACCAGGAGGTAGGGCTTTAACACACGAATTTGGGGGAACACAATTCGGTCCACAACAGTTGGGTCTCCCTGAATACATTAGAAGAGGAAAGTCGAGGAGCAGAGTGAAGTTTCCGGTGGTTTCAAGGCAGCACGTTGCTCCCAGCAGCCAGCTTGTGGAGAAGTATAGTGTCTTGGAAAATGCCTTTTGTCATCTTGGGCTCTGGGCCAGCTCCCCTCTGTGAGGATTATTCCACTGGGGCAGGGTTTGCAGGGGGGAGATGCTTGCCGCTGAGTTACTTGATCAACTTGGGCTCAGTCACTTGGGCTACTTGCTGTTAGCCAAGAAGGGCTTTGAGAAGTCTGGAGACTCAGGAAGTCTTCGACTACCTCCAAGCGGTCATGAGCTTCTCACATCTATTCCTGGCCCTTGGCCGCGTGAGCCCAGACTACCAACCATCTCCTCCCTCTTTGCTGCCCCACCCCGGATTCCAGCCACACCCCACTGCTTGATTCTCTGAAACGTTCACACTTCTCCATGTGATTTCCTCTGTGTCATACCCCCCTCCCCAGTCCCTACCCCTAGTCCCCACCATCTGGGCCTCGTGTATCTGGTTCTCCTTCAAGGCCCAGCTTCCTGATGTCTGTGCTGACACCTCCCACCAACCAGATGGGAAGACCGCAGGGTCCTCTCAGTGCTGGCATGAGGCGTGTGCACACGTGGGTGAGTAGCGGGGAAGAGATACATGACCGTCATTGCCGCCACGGCCACCGGACCCTGTGCATATCCTCCACCAGATCAAGGAACCACATTTTAGTCACATTCATACCCAGAATATGAAACAAATACCCTGAAACCAAAGGGAATCTGGACAAGAATGGTTAAGTCACACGAGAGCCATGCCATGGAAATATTGGGTGACTGTTGGTACCAAATGGATCAGAGCTATGCTGTGGGGCTAGGAGAGATTTTCACAAGGTTATAAATAAAGGAGAAAAGCAAGATGCAGAAAGCATACAGAGTATGACTCCAACCCCAGTTTTTGTAAAAACCCGACAGTGAAAAAGCCTATGAAGAAAGAGGTAGGTTGGTTGAGCTTGGTGAAAATGAAGTTGTTAACATGGATTGCCTTGGAAGGTATAGATGGTGGAAGAAAAAGGGAAGGTTTACCAACCAATAAAGGAAACGAGCTAACGTCGAGCTCATTGTATGTACTCAAAGGTTCTTTTTTTTTAAAAAAAGATTTTCTTTTAAGTTTATTTATTTGTTTTGAGAGAGACAGAGACTGCAAGAGTGGGGAAGGGGCAGAGACAGAGGGGGAGAGAATCTCAAGCAGACTTCGTACTGTCAGCCCAGAGCCCAATGCCAGGCTCGAACCCATGAAACCATGCGATCACGACCTGAGCTGAAATCAAGAGTCAGACGCTTAACTGACTGAGCCACCCAGGCACCCCAAAGTTTTTTAAAACGCATGACTATAGCTATCGTAAGTCAATGGGATTGGAGCATCTGTTTGGGATTTATTAAACGTGTTTATTTTAAACTCATTAATGAGTACATAGTTTTCTGTCTTCTAAAAAAAATGTATTTTTTTTAATTTTAGAGAGTGTGTGTGAGTGGGAGGAGAGGGGCAGAAGGAAAGAGAGAGTGAATCCCAAGCAGGCTCCATGCTCAGCACGGAGCCCAAAGTGGGGCTTGACCCACAACCCTGAGATCAGGACCTGAGCTGAAATCAAGAGTCGGACACTCAACTGACTAACCCACCCAGGCGCCCCTATTATCTTCTTATTTTTTTTATTTTATTTATTTATTTGCTTATTTATTTTAGTTTTCTGTCTTCTAAAATGGGGTCTGCAGGTAGCACGGTTTTATTGGCACACAGCCACCCCCACTGGTTTATACATCATCTGCAGCTGCTTTCACCATTTTTTTTTCAGAGTCCAGCACTTGCGACAGAAATGTCTTGGTCTGTCCTGCGAGGTAGAAAATATTTACTCTCTGGCCCTTTCTAGGAAGAGTTTGCCAAGCCCTGGTCCAAAATATATAATTATTGATTTATTAGCTTTCCATTTTCTTCCACATCCTTTGTCAGATCTCAAAGGGATCGGGTAAGAAATTCAGCCCGAGACCCTGGACCTGACACTTGTACTCCATTGTCCCAGGAGCCTGGTAAGGGTGGGTGTTATGGTTCCATGAAACAAGTGTAGAAACCAGAGACCGAGAGGCAGAGAGAATCAGCATCTTGCTTTCAAGTACCTGCTTTTAAACATTGTCAAACTCATCCATAGAAATCAGCATTCTGCTCCATATCAACGAGGGTGTAGAGATCCTTTTGGTGAAAATAGGTCAAAGATAAATGGCATGTCTGATTCTTGTGGATTTTTGTGTGTGTGCCTCAAAGTTCACTCGTGTTTCTTACCCCCTAGATTACTGAGAAAATTGCAGCCTGCAAACCCGTGGCCACCGCTTTAGACTCTGCTGTTGATGTCTTTCTGTGCAGCTACATTATCGACCCCATGGTAAGAATGGTGAAATTTCATCTTTCAAAATAAGGAAACACAGTAAACTCATCAATCTTCATTTTTTGTTTGCAGATTGTAGTACACCCTATGATATAAAATAGTTCTGTGCTTGGGTCTGTTAACAGCCGTAGAATCCAAGACCTGAAATCTAAAATTGAGATGAATGTGTTAGGATACTTCAGGGGCGGCTGGGTGGCTCAGTCGATTAAGCACCCGACTCTTGATTTTGGCTCAGGTCATGATCTCACGGTTCGTGGCATTAAGCCCCGTGTCGGGCTCTGTGCTTACAGCATGGAGCCTGCTTGAGATTCTCTCTCTCCCTCTCTTTCTGCCTCTCCCCTGACTCTCAAAATAAATAAACTTAAAAAAAACAACAAAAAGACCTGTCCCCTGCAACACCGTCAACCCCCTGAGCAGAGGGCCTGTGCGTTGCTGAGTCCCTGTCATCTGGCATATTGCCTGGCACAGGCAGTTGAATGAATGAAAGATGATCAAACAGCTGTCTGTCCAATTGCATCTGTACTGCTCCGTCTGTCATCTCCCTGTCCCACATCCACATGCCCATCTATCTGCTGGATGGACTTTCACACCTGAATGGAGACGCTCCTGTCCTCTTCTAGCCATGCAGACCCCAAGGTTTGGCTTCCTGGCCGCTTCCCTCCTCCCCAGACCCTAACCCCTTTGTCCTGCTTCTTGGACCCCTGCTGATGGCTTTGTAGGTGTGTCCTGGACTAACCTGGTTGATTCTTTTTTTTTTTTTTTTTTTAATGTTTATTTGTTTTTGAGAGACAGAGAGACTGACAGACGGACAGAGCATGAGGTGGGGAGGGGCAGAGAGAGAGGGAGACACAGAATCTGAAGCAGGCTCCAGGCTCTGAGCTGTCAGCACAGAACCCGACGTGGGTTGTGAGATTGTGACCTGAGCTGAAGTCGGACGTGGAACCGACTGAGCCCACACAGGTGCCCCTAACCTGGTGGATTCTGAATTGATCTCCTTGCCTTTGGTCTTCACAGCCTGCCCCCAGCCAGTCAAATCACCCAACTATCGATGCTTTTCCCCCAGTAATTGAGGACCAGTGGAAGGGAGGCCTAGAGGCTGGAGCTTTGTAGCGAGGTGGTTTAAACAGTAAGAAAGAGCTCTGGGCATTGATTTTGCCAGGAAAGCGGACCCCAGGCTGCCCAACATGTTTCTTTTATACCTTGATTGTTCCCGAAAGAATTATGGCAGCTTCCAGTAAAAGGATTGTTTGTCATAAAGCTCTAAAGCCTCTCAAAGCAAGGTTTGAATGCACAGAAATCTACCAATAAAAGAACACGTGGGGAAAGGAGAACAAATTTACTGGAAATTCTGAGCCAAGAGGTGCCACTGCCATCCGACAGTGCGCTCTGTCCGGAGGAAGGCAGAACGTCAGTGGCTGAGCTGTGAGGGTTGGAGGGCAGCGGAGGAGGGCCGCTGTCACATCCAAGCTGCCTTTTGCCTCCCGGTAGGCTGGGGAGGCTGTCCTGATGTTACCTACAACATCACCCTAAGGCAGCGGCCATAGACCCGAACCTCTACAGGCCAAGGGTAAGACACTGGCTGGCGTATGGTGTCGTCGGGGTCTCCAGCTGCGTCTCTTCTGATTGGTGGATAAGGCTAAATAGCGTTGGGCGTCACCCCTGCAAAAGCTAGTGGTGTGGCCAGGCCCCAACCAAACGCGGACCTTCTTGATGGAAGAACCACCACCCATCGGCCGCTGGTGTTGCCTTGTGGGGATGGGGGCTCAGTCTATGAGACTGAACTTGAAGACTTTTCAAGAAAGACGTGACTCCAGATTTCTGTGTGAAGCCTGACTTAGGAATGTTGGCAACTATCTTTTGAAAATACCTTCGCATGCTTTTTAAACAAAATAGGGTTGAATGCAGCCTATGATCTGCCCTTAAGCTTGGTTAAGTTAAATGTGGAATGTCTGTTGAGAGCCTAGTAGGTGCCGAGCGCCAGTCCTGCCTTCTCCACACAATAGTGTTATGGGATAAAGATGCTACGGTCCCGCGGTTCTGATGCAGAGCAAAGCCAGAAAGGTGAATTAGCCGCGTCAAACAACTCAGAAAAGGGATTAAGCTCAGGCCTGCTGGTCCGCCATGCTCCTATCATAGGCAGCAAAGGGACGCCATCTGGTGGGGTCCTAGATGCAAACCCTTGCTTCCCCACTTGCTCCCACTGGTCCTCATTTGTAAAATAAATATAATAGGATCAAGTCAAGGTTTTCGGAGAGATTTAATGAATTGCAGCAACGTGTAGCCTTTCACACAGTAGATGACTCCGGTTGCATTTACAAATGGTTTCAATGAACAAAATTAAACCTCATTAAACAATGGCAGAAAAAAGAAAAAGCAACTGCTGCTTTCCATTTTCCCGTCTTGAGGCCTCTGATCCTCCTGATTTTCTTTTTTTCCCTAGAATTTATTTTGGTTCGGCATAGGAAAAGCCACCGTATTTCTACTTCCGGCTCTCATTTTTGCTGTAAAGCTGGCCAAGTACTATCGTCGAATGGATTCAGAGGATGTGTACGAGGAGTAAGTAGACAAGTTTCTACAGAGGCTGGGGGAGGGGGGTCATTTTCTAAGAGGCACTGACTTCAGAATGAGCTCTGATGAGATTAAACTTGGTCTTTTTTTAAAGTAGGGGGTCACTCTGGTCAGGTGTCTTCTTTGTACCTTTCTTATGCTTGTTTTAACTGTTCTCCCTCTTGCTTCATCTTCTCAGTGTCCTTAACCAGCCTTCTTATTTCTTGTTTGCAGATCCTCTGTCTTGGGGATTTGGCACTTTACTTTATAGCTGTGTTTACTAGTTTTCACTTTGACTCTGTAGTATATACCTTTATGCTTCATGTTTTATGCCACTCACCTCCTTCGTGATGTGTGTCTCTCCTGAATTTACTTGGGTAGTGTCTGTATTAGGGTAAAAACAAATGTGGGGGATCCAGCTGTCGAGCTGTGATCGTAATTAAAAACAATAATTGTATCTCCCTTTTTAGTATTTTATAGTGCTGAAACTGTATCCGTCAAAAAGTAAGCCTTTTCTTTTTTTTAAAACCATATTCCTAAGATGGGACTGGGAGGTCTTTATTATTATGTGATGGACTTTTAAAACGGAATTAATAGCATCTTAAAATTACATGACAATGTTAGATATGCCCAGATAAAAATCTGTGCTGATGCCTCTACAACAGGGCCAGCACACACAAGGCACTGAAGGAATACTTGTTAAATTAATGATATTTTTATAGGTTAAGTTTATTAATATATAAAATGGCTGTTTCAGTGTTTGGTTTTTAAAGGGAGCAGAATGTGAATATAGCTTTTTTACTCTCTTTGTAGATTTAACAAATGCTCACATGCTTTTCATGACCCCTTGCATTGCCTTTGTAGCTCACAATGTTAATACTTCATCTTAGAGATAACATGGTGTTTTTGGTGTATTTATTTTTGTTTCAGTATGGAAAATGGTAATATTGGTTTTCATAGACATCATTCCACTCAGACTGTATGAACAAAGTTTTTAAACAGAGCCAACGGCACGAGTTCTTGATCTACAGCGTCTCTGAATACTGGAAAAGAAACCTTCCCTTCCAGAGTTTACAGAGTTTAGTGATTTTTGTATGCAACACTCACTGATGCGCCAAAGAGTAAAAAGTGTACGTTCACAGCTGTTTTGGTTTTTGTTTTGTTTTCTCTCCAGAAGTTTTGCTTTAATCATCTGAGCCTTCTATGAAAGTTCCAATATGTATTACATTCATTCATTTCCAGTTTAGTTTTCAGAACAAGGCATGAATTGTGTCACATTTCATTGCTTGGGAACCTAGACTTGTAGCTAGGCAAAATCCAGCAAATAGCAGTTGTGTGTGTGAACAATAAAAGTGATTTCAGAAATCTGACTCTAATCTTCTTATTGAAACACATACCTATATTATAGACATCGATTATGTCACTGTGTCATTTGCTCAAGGCTGCTGTAACAAGTTACACAAGGTGGGTGGCTTAAAGCAGTAGAAGTATCTTCTCCCACAGTTCTGGAGGCCAGAAGTCTGAAATGCATTCATCAGCACAGCTGGTTCCTCCAAGGGGGATCGCACAAGAGTCTGCTTTATGCCTTTTTCCTAGATTCTGATGATTGAGACGATCCACGGCATTCCTTGGATACTCACTCCAGTCTCTGTCTCTGTCTTCCCATGGAGTCTTCCTTGGGTGCCTGTGTCCAGATTTCCCTCTGCTTCTAAGGAGTCATTGGATCAGGGCCCATCCTAATCAAGAATGATCTCATCTTAATTTCATCACATCTACAAACAACCTATTGGCAAACATTCGCAGGTTCTAGGTGATATGAATTTGGGAGGGAACACCATTCAGACCAGCACAGTCATCCAGCAGTGATAGCAAATAGCCAAAAAGATAGGGAAGGAAACTCAAAGGAGAGCAACACTATATACCCTCTACACACAGGAACTAAGTTAAATTACCCAAATCACAAAAGATAGAAAATTTATAAATTTTGTTAGACACATACAAAATAGTGACTCATCTCCCTCTTAATTTTATGTTCATCTCTTTATTTAAGAACATGTTAATACTCCACTGCTTGTGAGCATGAAGTGTCTCTTCATCTAACACCATGATGCCTGGCCCCTGCCACACAATGGATTCACGTGGCTGATGCTGAGGACCCACCCTTAGAGATTCGGATATAGTGGCCTGAACATGTGGATGCTTAAATTTCCTCAGATGATCCTAATAGACGGCCAAGGCTGAGAAACACTTCCCTGGATTAACAGACCACTTTCTGGGCTACACCCCACGCAGTTCTCGTGCAGCCTGGCTTCAGAACTACAAATAGAGTTCCATGTGCATTTCATCCAATTAATAGGTAACTACTTGTCATCTGCTATGTCCCAAGCAAGTTCAAGACGCTGATGGAAGAGAGGTGAGCTAACAGATTGGCCCAACCTCCCAGAAGCTCAGTGTCAGTGTTGGAACCAAGACAACACACTGGAGGTGTGTGAGAGACACAGAAGCCTGGGTGGTGGTGGGGATCAAGGGAGGTTTGCTGCCATTGAGTTTCTAAAATTGTTTGAATTGGAGAAAGAAGATGGCAGCGTAGGAGGACACTGGGCTCACTGCGTCCTGCGGATCACTTAGATTCCACCCACACCTGCCTAAATAACCCAGAAAACCACCAGAAGACTAGCAGAATGGACTCTCTGGAGCCAAGCATAGACAAGAGGCCCACAGAAGAGGGTAGGAAGGGTGGAGAGGCGGTGCGTGCTAAACGGACTGGCGGGAGGGAGCCGGGGCGGTGGAGGGGCAGCCTGCCGGCAAGGTGGAATCCCTGAGCCTGGCTTGCAAAAGCGGAGGGGCCGGACTCCATGAGTTATGACAGTCAGCGGGACTTAACATCTGGAATGCTATAAGTCAACAGCTCTGCTCAGAGAGCGGGAGGGCGAGAGGACACCGGAAGGGAAGGTTGTTGGGCCCCGGAAGACAGAGCTGGCCAGTGCCATCTCCCTCTCCCATCCCCCAGCTGAAATCCCAAAAGGAACCAGTTCCCATCACCGAACGTGCTTGCACTGCGCAAACACCCAACGCTGTGCTTCTGTGGATCCAACCTTCTGTTGGGTCAGCCTCCCTCCCGATGCTGCAGGGCCCCTCCCGTAGGGGACCACAGATGGCAAAGTGAGCTGAGCCTGCCCCCCCCAGCCCCTGTGCACCTTGCAGATCCACCCTGGCTAATACGCCATTGGCCAGATCCCATCGAAGCAGCACCACAAGCCTGGCAGTGTGCAAGCAGCCCAGACAGGGGCCACACCACTCCACAGCGAGTCCCGCCCCTGGGAGAGGGGAAGATAAGGTACATACCAGTCTGACTGTGGCCCCAGCAGTGGGCTGGGGACAGACATCAGGTCTGACTACAGCCCCGCCCACCAACACAAGTTACTCCAGACAGCACAGGGGAGGTGCCCTGCAGTTCCACCCCAGAGACTACCCAAAATGATGAAAAAGAACTCTCCTCAAAAGAAACTCCAGGAAGTAGCGACAGCTAACGAATTGATCAAAAACGATTTAAGCAATATAACAGAACAAGAATTTAGAATAATAGTCATAAAACTAATCGCTGGACTTGAAAAAAGTATAGAGGACAGCAGAGAATCTATTGCTACAGAGATCAAGGGACTAAGAAATAGTCATGAGGAGCTAAAAATGCTATAAATGAGGTGCAATATAAAATGGAGGCGACCACAGCTCGGATTGAAGAGGCAGAGGAGAGAATAGGTGCATTAGAAGATAAAATTATGGAAAAAGAGGAAGCTGAGAAAAAGAGAGATAAAAAAATCCAGGAGTATGAGGAGAGAATTAGAAAACTAAGTGATGCAATGAAACGGAACAATATCCGTAAAATAGGAAGAGGAAGAGAGAAAGGGGCTGAAGGTGTACTTGAAGAAATCATAGCTGAGAACTTCCCGGATCTGGGGAAGGAAATAGGCATTGAAATCCAAGAGGCGCAGAGAACTCCTTCAGACGTAACTTGAATTGATCTTCTGCATGACATATCATGGTGAAACTGGCAAAATACAAGGATAAAGAGAAAATTCTGAAAGCAGCGAGGGATAAATGTGCTCTAACATATAAAGGGAGACCAATAAGTCTAGTGGCAGACCTATATACTGAAACTTGGCAGGCCAGAAAGGAATGGCAGGAAATCTTCAATGTGATGAACAGAAAAAATATGCAGGTGAGAATCCTTTATCCAGCAAGTGTGTCATTCAAAATAGAAGGAGAGATAAAGGTCTTCCCAAACAAACAAAAACCGAAGGAATTCATCACCACTAAACCAGCCCTACAAGAGATCCTAAGGGGGATTTTGTGAAATGTTGCAAGGACCACAAAGTACCAGAGACATCAGTACAAGCATGAAACTACGGACATCACAATGACTCTAAACTCATATCTTTCTATAATAACACTGAATGTAAATGGACTAAATGCTCCAACCAAAAGACATAGGGTATCAAAATGGATAAAAAAAAACAAGACCCATCTATTTGCTGTCTACAAGAGACTCATTTTAGACCTGAGGACACCTTCAGATTGAAAGTGAGGGGATGGAGAACTATCTATCATGCTACTGGAAGTCAAAATAAAGGTGGAGTAACCACACTTATATCAAACAAACTACACTTTAAATTAAAGTCTGTAACAAGAGATGAAGAAGGGCATTATATAATAATTACAGGGTCTATCCATCAGGAAGAGCTAACAATTATAAATGTCTATGCACTAAATACAGGAGCCCCCAAATATATAAAACAATTAATCACAAACATAAGCAACCTTATTGATAAGAATGTGGTAATTGCAGGGGACTTTAATACTCCACTTACATCAATGGATAGATCATCTAGACACAGAATCAATAAAGAAACAAGGGCCCTGAATGATACATTGGATCAGATGGACTTGACAGATATATTTAGAACTCTGCATCCCAAAGCAACGGAATATACTTTCTTCTCGAGTGCACACAGAACATTCTCCAAGATAGATCACATACTGGGTCACAAAACAGCCCTTCATAAGTATACAAGAATTGAGATCATACCATGCACACTTCAGACCACAATGCTATGAAGCTTGAAATCAACTACAGGAAAAAGTCTGGAAAACCTCCAAAAGCATGGAGGTTAAAGAACACCCTACTAAAGAATGAATGGGTCAACCAGGCAATTAGAGAAGAAATTAAAAAATACATGGAAACAAATGAAAATGAAAATACAACAATCCAAACTCTTTGGGATGCAGCGAAGGCAGTCCTGAGAAGAAAATACATTGCAATTCAGGCCTATCTCAAGAAACAAGAAAAATCCCAGATACAAAATCTAACAGCACACCTAAAGGAAATAGAAGCAGAACAGCAAAGACAGCCTAAATCCAGCAGAAGAAGAGAAATAATAAAGATCAGAGCAGAAATAAACAATATAGAATCTAAAAAAAACCTATAGAGCAGATCAATGAAACCAAGAGTTGGTTTTTTGAAAAAATAAACAAAATTGATAAACCTCTAGCCAGGCTTCTCAAAAAGAAAAGGGAGATGACTCAAATAGATAAAATCATGAATGAAAATGGAATTATTACAACCAATCCCTCAGAGATACAAGCAATTTTCAGGGAATACTATGAAAAATTATATGCCAACAAACTGGACAACCTGGAAGAAATGGACAAATTCCTAAGCACCCACACACTTCCAAAACTCAAACAGGAAGAAATAGAAAACTTGAACAGATGCATAACCAGTGAAGAAATTGAATCAGTTATCAAAAATCTCCCAACAAATAAGAGTCCAGGACCAGATGGCTTTCCAGGGGAATTCTACCAGACATTTAAAGCAGAGATAATACCTATCCTCCTCAAGCTGTTCCCAAAAATAGAAAGAGAAGGAAAACTTCCAGACTCATTCTGTGAAGCTAGCATTACTTTGATTCCTAAACCAGACAGAGACCTAGCAAAAAAAGAGAACTACAGGCCAATATCCCTGATGAATGTGGATGCAAAAATTCTCAATAAGATACTAGCAAATCGAATTCAACAGCATATAAAAAGAATTATTCACCATGATCAAATGGGATTCATTCCTGAGCTTCAGGGCTGGTTCAACATTTGCAAATCAATCAATGTGATACATCACATTAATAAAAGAAAAGATAAGAAACATATGATCCTGTCAATCGATGCAGAAAAAGCATTTGACAAAATTCAGCATCCTTTCTTAATAAAAACCCTTGAGAAAGTCGGGATAGAAGGAACATACTTAAACATCATAAAAGCTATTTATGAAAAACCCACAGCTAACATCATCCTCAATGGGGGAAAACTGAGAGCTCTCTCCCTGAGATCAGGAACACGACAGGGATGCCCACTCTCACCGCTGTTGTTTAACATAGTGCTGGAAGTGCTAGCATCAGCAATCAGACAACAAAAGGAAATCAAAGGCATCAGAACTGGCAAAGATGAAGTCAAGCTTTCACTTTTTGCAGATGACATGATATTATACATGGAAAACCCGACGGACTCCACCAAAAGTCTGCTAGAACTGATACATGAATTCAGCAATGTCGCAGGATACAAAATCAATGTACAGAAATCAGTTGCATTCTTATACACTAATAATGAAGCAACAGAAAGACAAAGAAACTGATCCCATTCACAACTGCACCAAGAAGCATAAAATACCTAGGAATAAACCTAACCAAAGATGTAAAAGATCTGTATTCTGAAAACCATAGAAAGCTTATGAAGGAAATTGAAGAAGATATAAAGAAATGGGAAAACATTCCATGCTCATGGATTGGAAGAATAAATATTGTTAAAATGTCAATACTACCCAAAGCTATCTACACATTCAATGCAATCCCAATCACAATTGCACCAGCATTTTCTCGAAACTAGAACAAGCAATCCTAAAATCTGTATGGAACCACAAAAGACCTCAAATAGCCAAAGTAATTTTGAAGAAGACCAAAGTGGGAGGCGTCACAATCCCAGACTTTAGCCTCTACTACAAAGCTGTAATCATCAAGACAGAATGGTATTGGCACAAAAACAGACACATAGACCAATGGAATAGAATAGAGACTCCAGAATTGGACCCACAAAAGCATGGCCAACTAATCTTTGACAAATCAGGAAAGAATATCCAATGGAAAAAGACAGTCTGTTTAACAACTGGTCAGCAACATGTAGAAGGTACTGGGAGAACTGGACAGCAACATGCAGAAGGATGAAACTAGACCACTTTCTTACACCATTCACAAAAATAAACTCAAAATGGATAAAGGACCTGAATGTGAGGCAGGAAACCATCCAAACCCTAGAGGAGAAAGCAGGAAAAAACCTCTCTGACCTCAGCCGCAGCAATTTCTTACTTGACACATCCCAAAGGCAAGGGAATTAAAAGCACAAGTGAACTATTGGGACCTCATGAAGATAAAAACCTTCTGCACTGCAAAGGAAACAATCAACAAAACTAAAAGGCAACCAATGGAATGGGAAAAGATATTTGCAAATGACATATCAAAGGGCTAGTATCCAAAATCTATAAAGAACTCACCAAACTCCACACCCGAAAAACAAATAACCCATGAAGAAATGGGCAGGAAACATGAATAGACACTTCTCTAAAGAAGACATCCAGATGGCCAACAGGCACGTGAAAAGATGCTCAACGTCACTCCTCATCAGGGGAATACAAATCAAAACCGCACTGGGATACCACCTCAAGCCGGTCAGAGTAGCTAAAATGAACAAATCAGGAGACTATAGATGCTGGAGAGGATGTGAGAAAGGGGAACCCTTTTGCACGGTTGGGAATGCAAACTGGTGCAGCCGCTCTGGAAAACAGTGTGGAGGTTCCTCAAAAAAATTAAAAATAGATCTATGACCAAGCAATAGCACTGCTAGGAATTTACCCAAAGGATACAGGAGTGCTGATGCATAGGGGCACTTGTACCCCAATGTTCATAGCAGCACTCTCAACAATAGCCAAATTATGGAAAGAGCCTCAATGTCCATCAGCTGATGAATGGATAAAGAAATTGTGGTCTATATACACAAAGGAATACTACGTGGCAATGAGAAAGAATGAAATCTGGCCTTTTGTAGCAACGTGGATGGAAGTGGAGAGTGTTATGCTAAGTGAAATAAGTCATACAGAGAAAGACAGACACCATATGTTTTCACTCTTATGTGGATCCTGAGAAACTTAACAGAAGACCATGGGGGAGGGGAAGGAAAAAAAATAAAAAAGAGGTTAGAGAGGGAGAGAGCCAAAACATAAGAGACTCTTCAAAACTGAGAACAAACTGAGGGCTGATGGGGGGGGGGGGTGGGAGGGAGGGGAGGGTGGGTGAGGGGTACTGAGGAGGGCACCTGTCGGGATGAGCACTGGGTGTTGTATGGAAACCAATTTCACAATAAATTTCATATTTAAAAAAATAAATAAATAAAATAGTATAAATCAAACACCTACTATTACACACTTATCAAATCTTTCCTTTTTTATTTTAGAGAGAGCATGAATCAGGGAGAAGGGCAGAGGGAGAGAGAGAGAATCTTAGTAGGCTCCATGCTCACCACGGAGCCTGACATGGGGCTCGATCCCATGATCCTGGATCATGACCTGAGCCAAAATCGAGTTGGACACTCAACTGACTAAGCCACCCAGGCGCCCCTCAAATCTGTTTCTTATAAAGGCTCTGTGCCTTTCACTTGTCCCCTCATACTATCCCCGTTATATCCCTATGAGGTCAGAACTTTTAATCCCAATTATAAATGAAGTGATCTGAAGCTTAGAGACGTGAGTTGTCTAACATCACACAGCTCATGTGTCTGGACCAGAAGAGGAGCCAGGTCCCTCAGAATGTAAACCCCCAGCTCTCAGTCCATGCACATCACAGGCTAGGGTGGGTTTGGGCACAAACTATTTCCTAAGCATTCCTAGTATTTCAAACTAGAACCACATTGTAGCTGTCCGGTATTTTCTAATGACAAAATGCAATATAAATCAGTGCTACCCAAAGTATGGCCTGGATGGCCTGAGGAGCTGTGGGAATGCTAATTCTCAGACTCCACCCCAGATACACTGAATCCCAGTCTTTGAGGGTAACGCCCCAGAATGTGAATTCTAGTAAGCTTTTCCAGATGAGTCTGAAGCACAGTAACGCTGGCCAAGCAATATGTCAAGTCATCCTAAAGGAAACAGTCTTGATCCATTTAGAAAATAGCTATTGCCCAAGATGTACAGCTCAGTGGCACTGCAAGCTGCAGATTGTTGGCAGAGCATCAGCAGCTACGCACCTGCTGGGGAAATGGGAGAGATGGAGCTGGTCCAGAGTGGTCATGGAGTGGGGGAAGGGTTGCAGGGCTAACCACAGCCCCAAAGCCCACTGTCCGTCTGAAATGCCCATCTCCATTCCTTCCTGGGTAGGGGCTCCTGTACCCCCGTGTGCCTTTCCTGAGCTACTGCTACCACCCTCTGCGTCTGATCAGACACTCCCACTCCTTCTCTGTCCTCTTCTCGATGAGCATTTATGTCATTTCTCTCCCCCTCAACAAGATTTCAAACGCTGTGCACAAAGACCATGTCTTTAGGTTCTTTTGATTCCCATGGTCCTTTAGAGGCAGAACGGGCTGGTATCAGACACAGAAGCCTGGGTTCCCATATGGCTCTCCCTTGAGAAGGAGTACAAGCTTCTTTAGCTACATTCCCCCTCTGTAAAATGGGGAGGGGATTGCACCCACTTTATTGGCTGTATGATCAGCATCCAGCCCAGCACTGAGTAGGACTCAGTAAAAGGGAGCCAATGTGACCTGCCCATGGCAGCCTTCCAGTAAATAGATCAAGTTTCTTTCAGAGCTAGTGATCTTGTCCCTGTGGTTCAAGCAAAGGCTGGTCAACCTATTGTGAGACGTCATGAACAGGAGTCTTCACTCAGTTCAAAAAGGAAAGGAAAAGGAAGATGGCAGATTAAGAAGCATCAGGACCCACCTCCCTACTTAAACAGGAATTACACTGGCAGAATCTTTCTGATGAACTATTTTGGAACTCCAAATCTATTGAAGGCATGGCAAATTCCAAGGGAGTCTTGGATGGTAAATTGTGGTTAACTTCAGTAAATTTCATTTCTTAGCTCTGCGATTCCAACCCCCCTCATCCAAGTCTGATGACAGGTACCTGTGTATGTGTTCCTGGAGTGGCTGGTACAGACTTTGAGTGCCAGGAGGGGCCATAAGGACCCTATCCCTCAGACATCAGAGAGCTGTGTTCTGAGCACTGACTGCTGCTTCTAATCACAGAGGTGCAGTCATGGAAGGGGGCAGCCATTGTCACACTCCCTCCAAGGACCAGCTGCATTATGTTTGCACTGTCTTCTCTAAGGGGAATCTACAATGCTGATAACATGATCTACCCAACAATATTTTCCAATCAAGTCTTTTAAAGTCCATTCTACTTCGTGTCTAAAGAAGATGTGGTTTATATACGCAATGGAATACTACGCAGCAATGAGAAAGAATGAAATCTGGCTATTTGTAGCAATTTGGATGGAACTGGAGAGTGTTATGCTAAGTGAAATAAGTCAGGCAGAGAAAGATACCATATGTTTTCACTCATATGTGGATCCTGAGAAACATAACAGAAGACAAGGGGTGAGGGGAAGGGAGAAAAAAAGTTACAGAGAGGGAAGGAGGCAAACCATAAGAGACTCTTAAATACTGAACAAACTTAGGGTTGATGGGGGGTGGGGGAGAGGGGAATGAGGGTGATGGGCATTGAAGAGGGCACCTGTTGGGATGAGCACTGGGTGTTATATGGAAACCAATTTGACAATAAATTACATATAAAATAATTAAAGGTTATTACTAAATAAATAAAATCCATTTTACTTCTTGATAATGCCACCAGCTGAGAGTGAAAAGGAATATATAATGTCCACTGAATGTCATGTCCGTTAGCCCGCTGTCAAGGCCCCTCTGTCAGTATGTGGCTGTAAATATCCCAGATATACAAAATATGACAGAGCCTGGTCTCAAGTGCTACTATAGTGTGGCCAGAATCTTCCACCCCCTCAGAATAGCAATTTCAGTTATTGTGTCACAGGCCACAAGAAGCCACAAATTGCCACAAGATGGCAGCAGAGGGCACATGCAATCTATTTGCCTGGAAAGGTCATGGCCCTTGGAGCTCTAAGGGTTCTTGTTTACTCTTAGGAAGTCAGATCAGCTGCAAACAGGTACTGTCGTCCTGATAGGTAGGCCATTTCCCTCTGCTTGGCCTACAGATGGAGGATGGTCCTTTGGGCGCATCCAGTTAGGGGCAGGATTACTGCACGCGGTCCAACATGGATTGAGGTACCAATACTGTCCTTACGGTACTTACAGGCTAAAACAGCCACATTGTTACAGTCAGGCTCATCTCAGTTTGTGCCTTCCCATGGGCGTCCACATCGGGTACAAGAAGAGTTTCATCAAGCAACGGCTGTCCAGAACTCACAATTCCAGAGACGGGTGTTTTTAATATAAGTGCCATTCTTAACCACGAACTAGGTTGTTAGGTCCAAGAACAGATAATAAAGGCATGCCTGGTACTTAAGAGTACTGTCCACAGAAAGGGAAGTGGCTTTGAATTTAGCCCATCCGCTGATGGGCTCCTACCACAGTGGGAGAGTTGTCACTGGCACTGCAGGGCTGCTGTCACCCAGTAGACACATCACCTTAGAGTTGGGATGAGCCTTCAGTGACCCAGGCCCAGGAATCCTCAAGACCTTCCTGGGAGCCTTCTCCAGGTAGCAAAAGGCTCCCGTATGAGTCATCAAGGGAGATACAAGGGGTTCCTAGAGATGAGACACTACCTTCTTGTGTGAAGAGCATCTGTCCTTAGGACCTGACTGCTGTTCTGGAATGTTCCATTTCCATTTTTTATGAGAAATCTGCTTACCTTCCCAGAATCTGAGGGGGCCAGTGCAGGATGGGGACACCTGGACACAATGATAACTGGCAGTCCTCCCTAAAGCCACTCGCTCTCCACAAGTCCCCAATAGTAGGCCAGCAGCAGTGTGTCAAGTACAGCACAGTAGGGAGCCATATGGGCAGGAAGTCAGAGCCCAAGAAGTGACTCTGGGCAGAGGTACCTCCACTGCCAGAGGTGCCACTCAACACACTTCCCAGGGTCAGAATCCTGGATTCCAGCATGGTCCTTGGGGTTTATAGGCCCCGGGGTAGGTGACCTGTGGTGCTGCCTTTAACACACCTGCTACCCAGGTCCCAGGAAAACTTGGCAGATTTTCTGGTCCATTTGTACACAGGACTCAACCTCAACAAAATACCAGGATGAAGCACATATTGACTTCTATCCCCAAACAGTCGAACTAAGTCCAGGCTTCCCACTTGGCTTTTGGGGGCTGTAGGGGGAGTAACTTTTCCTTTCCTGTATCAGGACCAGATCTTCAAGCCACAGTCCACAAGTCCTCCTAAGACTGATTAGAGGCTGGTCCCTCAGGACTCTTCTCCTAAGTGGTTTCCACCTGCTCTTCCTGGGAGCCCATCAGCTTGAGGTCATGAGTGCAGTCACCCCTGAGGGAGGAAGACCTGTCCCATTACTGGCCCTGCCTTGGTGGCACTGAGTGTGAGCATCCAGGGTCCCTGTGGCAGGACAGGAAACGTGTTTGCTGGTCCTGGTGAGCTTGCACACAAATGACTTTTGACACTTTGGGCCAAAGAGATCGAGCAAAAGGCATTAGCCATATTCGAGACAGAATCTGCCAAAATGCGTAATCTGTTTAGCTGCAGTCACAAAGTCTGACAAGGTTGGGCTTCTAGAGGCATCAACTGAATTTCATTGATGATAATCCACTGTGGAAACCCCCATTTGGATTCATGTGAGGAAGAAATGAGTTTTCAATGTGCGAAGCCCTGAAGGTTGGGATGTTATTGTTACAGCAACTGTCGGTACCCAGCTGCCACACTCTGCTGGGTCACATATTCTAGCACCCTGTGAGTGGCTCATAATCTGACTAGGTATCTTAAAGGACTATCACCAAATATTTATCAGATTAATTCAGTTGATGGATTCAAGCTGATGGTGTTGACCTCCTCATCTCTAATATATACTCTTCCTCTCACATTTGGTGCATCAAAGTTTATATGTTTATGGGACAGTTTAAGCACAGACCAGTTGCTTGCTTTTAACAATCATTCCACCATTTGCTGGGAGGATTTAGGACATGCCTTGAGGGATGCATATATTATGGTCGGGGTCTAACTGCCTTGAATAAAATAGCTAAGAAAAATGCAAGAATGAAAAATCCGTGTTTTGTGTCCACTTGCAAATACATCCAGGTCTGTGAGCTCCTGAAAAATTGCAGTTTATAATCAGCACAGAGGAACCCTCGGAAGGACTTCTTTCTGCCTGTGAGAGCTCAAGTCGGACACCATCTGGGAGGCAGCTGGGAGGTTTTCTGACTGGTCCTTTAATAATATATATATTATATTATATATGTATATAATATAATATATATATTATATTGTTTAATGGTCTCCTGAAGTCATGCGTGCCATGCTCTAGAAGTTAGAGCTGGGAAAAACTTCAGACCTATTAAAGATAGTGACCATGTTTGTGTGGTCCATCTCCACACCCAATACCTCTCCATCTCCAATACCACCCTACCACACCTCCAGGTATCCCTGTTCCCTTTCTGCTTCTCTCCCTCTCCTTCCCCTCTTCCCCTGGAGCCACTCCAGGCCAGGCTGAAAGCCAGAGTCTTACCAGGACTTCTCCTCCTGAATTCTTCCAGAATTCTGCACTCAGGTGCCATCAGGCTTGGTCTGGAGTTATGGTATCACTCTTCATCTTATTATATCAGAGCAGAAAGAAGGCTGCACCTGGAGCAGGAGATCTAGTGCAACTGAGAGAAATGAGTTTGGGACTTTAGGGAAGTCGTTTAGGTCAGTTAGCTCCTTGTTAATTCTGTTTGAAATAACAGCCATTCCTGATGGTGTTGTGATAAGGTCTCACATAGCAAGGTGCAGTGAAGGCTTTAGAAATGACATGGTGCCATGTGGGAGTGTAGTATGATCACCAATCAAGAGAAAAGATATGGAAATATTCAAGGGAGAGGAAAAGCTCTTTACATCCCAATCTGTTTTTCCAGTATATGATCACCACATAGCTATGATATAGAGTCACCAATGCTCGTGAAAACAGTGAAATTGGGTCCCCCAATCACACCAAGAAGGCCATCAGCCTAAATAGGCCTGACTTGAACCATAAATAATCTGTTACAGAAGGTGGTTAGAACAAGTTTAAATCTCAGACAAAATAAATCTTTGAATTCATTCAGATGCTTTTTTTTTTTTAATTTTTTTAAATGTTTACTTATTTTTGAGATAGAGAGAGACAGAGCATGAGTGGGGGAGGGGCAGAGAGAGAGAAGACACATATCCCAACACAGGGCTTGAACTCACAAACCGTGAGATCATGACCTAAGCCAAGGTTGGATGCTTAACCAACGGGGCCACCCAGGTACCCCCAGATGATTGTTTTAAAGAGAAATTAAGAAAAGGTGACTGATGCTTTTCTGCTTTTAGGTCATTTGATGCTCACTGAAGAGGGCATCATGTTACTAAACCCAGCCTACCCCCCACCCCACTTCTTCCCCCAACCCTGGGGCTGAAGCCCTATTTTCTGTCCCTTCCTGCTGGCACACTCAGATGACACTGTCACTCTCAGAGCTCAGTTCTCCTATTTGAAAACTGTATTCGGTTCTGAAGACAAATCTGGATGGGCTGGTGACAAACTACTGGTCCCCTCACCTCCTCCCTGTCCAGAGTGCAGTTCCCAAGACTTTCCCATGTGAAGCTGGCAGCCTGTGTGGTCTCAGAGTTTTCTAACCACTGGACCCAAGGCCCCAGGGGAAGGGCTGTCAGGTGGGAGGAGTGGAGAGGATGTGGGGCTTGAAGGGAGGTATGACAGGGTACAAGAAGATCTTACTGATAAGCTTGTAAACAGATGTAAACTCATGCTCAAATGACAACAGGTAGCATTGTGGTTAATCCAATGCAAACAGATTACCAAATTCCCATTTCCTTTGTGGCACCTTTTGACAGCAGCCTAGGGTAAGGGCAAAGAATTTGTTAGAGTCTCCATGACCTGATTTGGAACCCTGGCTTCACCAGACACCAGCCGTCTGTGATCTTTCATTTCCTCCTCTGTGCATGTGGGTAAGACTAGCACCTCTCTGCTAAGCAGGGACTGAGTGAGCTCACAACACAAACTATGTGTAGTAATAGCGCTTGTGAGAGCTGCTGTCACCCTCACCAAATTGTTGTTCCAGCACTTTTAGTAAAGTGTGGGCACTGTGGGGAGGTCTGTCCAGGCTGTGGGTGTCATAGATGGTTCTCACGCTTGGAAAGATTGGGAGCCATTGGTCTGGATGTAGCCTCAGGTGAATCTAGAATGCCCTCCTGCCCACTTGCTTCCCTACCTTATCCATAACTTTCTTCCAGTGCAGACATGAAACCTACAGAGTCCCTCCCTGCTGGGGAACAGCTCTCCACATCTTTGAGAACAATTGTTCATCCTGCAAATCCAACCACATGTTTTAGGTAACTGGGCCTTTCACTCCAGAATCCTGCTCTTTGCCAGGGTGGAGGGGTCCAATGGCATTGGAACGTGACTCAAGCCCAATTTATCAAAGTCTCAGCCTGAGATTTCCACACTGCAGCTCAGCTCAGTGCTGCTGACACCCATGTTTCCGACCACATGGAGAAAAGCAGAAGAGAGAAATCAAAGCACGGATGCAGAGACAACTGAGATGTGGTGTGACCACAGAGTTTCCGGCCCAAACTCTGTCTGGGTGGTCTCCCAATGCATGCATCCCTGATTTAAGAAACTTCCACCAAATTCTCAACTTTCTTTGTTTTAATATGTTAAAAATAATTAGTTCCTATTACTGAAAGCAGAAGGTTCTTGAAAAACACAGAGTCCAATTCTATCCAAGGAATATATGCTAAGTTTTTTCTAAGGTGTCAAGCCAGAGATCTGGGCTGGAGATTCATTCCCAGGATGATGATAGTGGCAAGAATGTAAATGAACCCAATATAATGACAAGTCCACTGTAATAATAGTGATGTCTGTAAAAATTTAGGGAAACCCAGGTAAAGAACCATGGATTTTGTGTGTGTGTGTGTGTGTGTGTGTGTGTACGTGGGAACGGGAAATCAGAATGACTATTTGCCAAGTAGACAACGGTAGGATGGAGTTTTAGGACAAAAGTAACAGTTTGGCAGAGGTTGAGTCTCTGGAAATAGCCTGATATTTGGGCAGAAGAATGGATACTCAGGTGTAAATGGAGCCTAAGGATATGCCTAAAAGGAACAGAGGATACCGCACCAAATTTGGCTGGGATTAGGAAAAGTTCCTGTGTCACCCTCAGAAATCAGGACTCTATTTTGCGGAAAATGAAAATCATCTGTTGCTGAATGTTTGGATGTGACAGGTGTCATCACTAGAGCTATCATCTGATAGTGAGCCACAGACTAAACCAGCCCACCTTGAGGTCAGAAACCAACTCCTATTCACCTTTGATTCTCTAAACTGATATTAGCAACTGGCATAGAGCAGTTACTGAGTCAGCACTGAATAAACAACATTCCTTTTCCTCCAGCTGTTGAGTGTCCCTTAACCAGTTATAGGCTGTTAGGAAATTTTCTCTGCCTCTGGCTAGGTTAGGTGTTCCCACCCAGATCACCCCAGGCTTCCTTCCTACATAGCAATTACCTCTTTATTGTCATGGTTGAGATCCTTGTCGTTCCCCTTACTGTCTGCATCTCCTTGAGGACAAGGACCATGTCACCTTGACTGCATTCCAGGCAATGACAGAGAGAGCCTTGGACCCTAGGTGTCTCATGAGTGCTCTTTGGATGAATGGAATAATTAGTGAATGATAGAATGAATGGATGATTCAGTGGCAGAATGAATGAGGTCTGGTTAGAGGCCAACCCTGTTCTTGCTGGAGCCAACCAGTGTCTTATTCCCCTGCCCATCCCTGACTTCCCCTAAACAGCCCACAGCATTTGAGAAAGCTTTGCTTTCTGGGTGTGTGATCCACTTGTCCTGGGTGTGCTTTTCAGCTTAACATCTTCACCTCTCCCTGTGACAGAAGCTGCGTTTCATATGCCCACATGCATGGTGGCTCACCGAAGTAACACAGAGAAAGGGCCACTTGTCCTCTCCCTCTGCCAGCTTTCCATGGTGGCAACTAGCTCTCTTTGTAACACATGAAAATTCAAAAGGGCCACTAGCCTTTTTCTGAATGTCTCAGAAATATTATTCAAAAAATGTAGACTTCTTAAGCACGCTTAACCTGTTTTACAATGTTCTCCTTAAAAACAAAGATACGAAAAACCTGGAGGTGATCAATGAACTTGCTTCCTGGAGAGTTTGTTATAAAACACTAAAAAAAAAAAAACTGTAATGACATATAAGGCTGAAACAGCCCTATTACTTGTAGGGGGAAAAAAAGCCTGATACTCTAAGACTTTTGACTTACTACAAACAGCAATTTCATATGGTTTAAAATGGTATCAAAAACGTGCATTTCTTTTTAGATGGGTTTAGAATAGAAACGAAGCATTGTACATGACTTCTAACAACATGGGTTCAATATTATGGGGTGTGAATCTGGACGTCTTATTAAGGTAAACACTTTATAGGCTTTCAGTTCTCATTAATGCCAAGTACTCTCAACCTTTCACTGTCTCTTATTTTTATAAAGGAAAACTTTAGCATTATGTATTATTTGATTTGCTGAACAGGAATTCCGAAATCTCATGACTAATGAGGATTTTAAATTTGGAATGCAAATACCATTCAGTTGAGCTAAGATAAACACATTTTGCCCGACTGGTTAGATCTTAGCTAAGATTTTTCAGACGATTTCCTCATTTTCTGACAATAAATTTTTAGTGCACATGACTTGACCCAACAAATTAATATTGCTTTGATGCACTGACTCAGCATTTTCTTAGTGCATTCATGTGGTCACTTTTGAAGGATGGACTGTTTTGTTTGCTTGTTTTTGCTATGTTCTTGTTTTTGTTTTTTGTTTTTTTAAGCAAATTTGGCCTGGTATTATTGCAGCCAAAGCTCAACTCACAAACCAAATTGCACCCACTGAGGAATCTCTCGTATCTGCACCCTAAGGTGCCGTCCTCCTAAGTCAAAGAATGATATTGCAGTAACAAACACATGAGAGTTAAAACTAGCTTTTAAACTTGAAGTCAACTGCCAGACCAGACTACACGAGACATGCATTCAACAATCAGCCTTAACCTTTGTGTGTTACCAATTGTATTCAGACTTTATGAAACCCCCACAGAAACCTGACAACCATCATTTAAATCATTGATGAAAAGAATGACATAACACTAATCTGATCATGAGAAAAACACCAGGTGAACTCCAAAAGGGACACCTTCTCAGAACACCTGCCCAGTCCTCCTGAAAACTCTCAAGGTCATCAGAAACAAGGAACAGCTGAGAAACCATCCAGTCAAAGAAGTCTATGAAGTCAGGACTGCTAACTGTGATGTGGAACATTGGCCGGCATCCTGGACAGAAAAGACCATGAGAGGTTGAAAACTTATGGTCACAATAAAACCATGAGTGTTTATAACAGCTATTTATTTATTTTTCCAAAACATGGGAGCAACTGAGACGTCCTTAAGTAGGTAAACATATAAGTGAACTGTGGTGAATCCAGATGTTAGAATATTATTCAGCGCTAAAAAGAAATCAGCTCTGAAGCCATGAAAAGACACAGAAGAACCTTAAAAGAATAAAGTTAGTGAAAGAAGCCAATCTAAAAAAACTAAATTCTGTATGATTCTGACTATATGACTTTCTGGAAAAGGCAAAACTATGGAGTCTGAAACAAGATCAGTGATTAGCAGATGTTATGGAAGAAGGAGGGATGAATAGGTGGCACACAAAGAATTTTTAGGGCAATGAAACTATTCTGAGACCATATTGGTGGATACATTATCATTATATCTGTCGAAACCCATGGCACATAGAACACCAAGAGTGGACTACACTGTAAACTATGGACTGGAAACATTGACCATGATGTGTCAATGTGGGTTCAAACACTGTAACAAATGTACACGTCAGTGCTGGATGTTGACAATTAGGGTGTCTGTATATGTGTGAAGATGGGAGGTATATGGAAATTCTATGTACTTTCTAGCCATTTTGCTGTGAACCTAAAGCTGCCTTAAAAAATACTGTATTAACAACTTTAAAAACAATATTAAGGGGGTGCCTGGGTGGCTCAGTCAGTTGAGCATCTGACTTCAGCTCATATCATGATCTCACAGTTCATGAGTTCGAGCCCCACGTTGGGCTCACTGCTATCAGTGCAGAGCCCACTTTGGATCCTCCGTCCCCCTCTCTCTCTGCCCCTCCCCTGCCTGTGCTCTCTCTCTCTCAAAAATAAATAAGCATAAGAAAATAATAAAAAAGAACATTAAGTGAATTCTAAAGAGTTTGAATAATGTATGGACTTTAATAATAATGTATCAATATCAGCCCCCAAATTTTTATATATGTACCATAATAATATAAGAGAATAATGATAGGGCAACCTGAGTGAGACGTGGGGCAGGGGTCCTTTTTTTTTCCTATTTTTTTCTATAAATCTAAAACTTTAATTTTTTTACTTTAATAGAATAAGAGGACAACAGGGAGAGTTTTTAAACGTATAAGTACATTATTTCATTTTTAAAATACTGGAAGTGTCTATCATATACGAGATTTAAAATGTGTGTCAATCCACAGTCAAGGCACTTTCTGTACGTATTGCATTGGAGCATAAAACAGTTCTATGAAGTAGGCATAATTCTCCCTCATATGCAGCTGAGATATTTACTTCCCAGGTTGAAGTAACTTGTCTAGAAAGATCTTTACCTTTGGTGTAGTTTAGTTCCTACATGTGTAAAATGGAGGTAATAATAGGGTTGTTGTACAAATAAAGCGAGGTGACCTTTCAAAATGGTGCTTGAAATGTAGAGGCGCTGTGACCATGCTTATATACCGCCGTCATCACCATCTTCATCATCATCATCATTATCACCACCATCACCATCATTAGGTAGCTATCTTGAGAGGAAAACACTCCATCAGTATCTTTAACTTATCTTTCTGCAAAGGCAAAATGTGGACGATGTCTCACAAATTTGAGGAAAGAACGAGAGAACTTTATTAGGAGAATATTTCTAACTAAATCCCCAACAGAGACAATCTTGATGACATGGGGGCTGTGTTTAGATTTCTGGTCTCTCACACTCTTTTGTCTGGTTTCTTCTCTGTACCCTTGTTTCTACTTCCCATCTCCACTGGGGGATTGGTTGGCCAAAGACAAAGCCTTTCTCAGATCAATGAAAGACACATGACCCTGAGCTACACATGCTATTTGCTTTCCTTTTTCCCAAGGGTTATTTAATCTGAATCTAAATGTGAAATCTTTAGTGTAAGTCCCATTCCTTATACAGGTTCACTTTCTTGTGTAAAGCTTGTGGATTCTCTAAGGTATGAGTTTGCTCACTCTTCTGGGTAAAAATATAGAAATAGAAATAGAAATAGTCAAATAGAAATAGAAATACAGAAATAGTCAAAAGCCCCATCTGGGTTGAAATGACTTCTGAGGCTGTCTCTGGGCTCAGCAGGAGTGCCCTGCACAGCCTATTGGCAGTCTGCCAAGGACACTGGAAGGGAAAGTGAGGGATCCTGGGTTGAATTTTTGTCATCCTCAGCTTATGAAACAAAACCCTCAGCTTTGCATTCAAGACCTCTCTTTGACTTTGAGATCTTATCCACCTTCTCCTGTCACAAACCTTCTCCTTAGGCAACTAGTTTACTTACTGATCCTCAAACAGATTAGGAACAGTTCTGTCCCATGAATCTGATATGGCTTCCCTAATTAGCGAAGTCCTACCTAGCCTGAAGGAAGTCATTCTCCAGAGGGTAGCCAACTAACCCACAGCTGCGAATTCCAATATAATTCATTATCTGCCTTTGTCCCCATTAAATGAGAACCTGCTGAAATGTAGATTGGTTGTTTTTGTCCACTTTTTCACCTTCTGTGGATAACAGAAGCCCCTTTTCTGGTTGAAAACTGTCCATCCTCCACTCCCTGTGCTTCTGGTGGGCTGTCCATCATGTGTCTCTGCTCCCTGCAACAGACTCAGTGAAATGTACCAGGGATGGTCTATCAGAGTTCTTCTGGGCATTCATATGGTGCTAGGGATGAAAGGTCATGTTCTGTTCTATGACAAATGGAAGGGACCTGCCTGAGGATGAAGCTAGACGGCAGAGAGTGCACAGAAGAGAAAGCAAGAATGTGAGAGAGACAGAGTCTGAGATTCAGAAAAAAAAAAAATGGAGACACAGAGAAGAGACTTTTAAACCTTTGAATCTATGTGTATCTGAACCAACCTTACTCCTACAACTGCCCAGTCAAATGTTTTTGTCTTTGAAGCCAGTTGAAGTTGAGGGTTTCAACTCATTACTTCAACAATTCTGATGAAAGCACCTACTATACCTACTATATGCCAGGAACTTCTGTGGATAATAAGGACAAGGAGGTACATAGGACAGCATGGCAGGGTCTTCTCCACATAATGTAGAATTGAGACAGATTCAGGTCTCAGAATCATAAGACAATGTCCAAAATACTCTGCTGGGAGGTTAACCAACAACAGACCCACAATCATTTCAGGCTCTGCCATTCAGAGGTTGGCAAAAAGCACTTGGCCACCCAAACCTCATGTTCATCTCTGTACCATGAGACTCCAAGGTGATCCCACATTTCTCCTGTGGAAAAAAGGGGATAAGTCTTTACATAGTCAGTCAGCTGAAGGCAGGTTTCCCCTTGGTCCTGGAAGCACGGGGAGGTGGAGGGATTCTGCTGTGGACAGCCTTGCTCGGGCCCCAAACCTCTTCAGTCTCTCCAGTGCACTGTGGTACAAGTGCACCATTTTCCCAGGATTTCCATGTGAAATAATAGCACAGCCTCAGCACAATGCTGGCACATTGCATACACTAACTGGGAGTGATGGTCTATTTCTCTCCATGAATATCTACAAAAGGGTGGGGGGCGTAGACAAGGATGAAGAGACCAATGGCACCAACAGGGAGGTGATGACATTTGAGCTGGATCTTGAAGGATGAGCAGGTGTGTGCTTGGTAAAGCAGGACTGGAAGGGCATTCCAAGTAAGGGGAACAGTGGGATCAAGGCTGGAAGGGAGCAAGCAAGTGCACCAAGTATTCAGGAAATGTTGGTTGGGGAGTTGAGTGTGGCCAGATATGTGTGTGTGTGTGTGTGTGTGTGTGTGTGTGTGTGTGTGTCTGTAAGACTTTGGAAAGACAGGCTGAGCCAACAGGGGAAGTTACACAGCCTGGTCTCACGTTGTGCCACCTGTTTGTAATACAAGATCAAGGCGGAATTTGAGATCACAGGAAGGCAGAAGATCCATGAGAAGCCATTGGGTGAAGTTCCATGTTCTCTGCCAAAGCTTAGAGACCCTTCCCAGAAAAGATCCTGGAGTCCATGTGTTTCCTTCTAAATTTGCTTTGTATTCTGACCTACAGCCTTCCTCCAAGCAGTATCTGATTGCCTTCTGTGACCAAGATGAATTTCTCGTTTTTTAGGTGGTCACCTTGAACTATATCTTTCTTTGGAACAAAGTTGCTTTATGTTGCCCTTGTTCAAATAACCCTGCAAATCTGCCTTTATGGAGATCAGGGGTTTAAACAGTGGTGACCAAGATAATAGAGATGGCCCCTAATGAACAATTTTACAAAAGGCCTGGAGTTTGGGGACATAGCCACCTCCAGTGGAATTCATGAAGAGACTGTTTGAAAAACTGAGTGCACAAGTCAACATCCATGTCTCCGTGACCTTGTAATTCTCAAACAAGTGAATCTTGAATAAAATAAAACCACAGTTACGACTTTTGATCTGTATATCATTGGAACATATTACTACGTTAGGAAGATATGAGTTAAATGCCAATCCAATTTCATATCAACATCTGGATTTCAGGCATTTGGAAATTCAGAAAGTCTCACAATGCTGATCCCCACCCTCAAGTGTACTCAGCCAATGGAACTGAGAGTTGACATTTAGAGAGGCAGACGATCTCTAGTTCACCACAGTCCACAAAATTCTCCATTGTGCTGTGTCAAGGAAAAAGATCAGATGTCATTTGCCATCAATTCAGTGACAGCTTTAGGTAAAATGGGCATCACAGGGCTTGGCAGCTATGATAATTCTGTTGTTGTTTATAACTCTTCCCAGGAATATTGCTGCTGGAATCCTCATCCCATCAAGGAGGGCCTTTGCAAGGCCCTCTTCCTATTGTGGCCACTAGGGGAAAGAGAGGGCTTGAGGGAAGCAGGTCTAATGTCTGCGTGTACTCCCCCCCCACATCCCCCCCCACACAAGATTACACCATCCACTTTCCCTGTAGGAACTAGCTCCCTCCCGAGGGGTGTGGCTAGGAGGAGTGTGATAAAGATTGATAGATATGTGTGCTGTAAAATCCATCTGCCTGGGCTTCTATAAGAAGGGCTGTCCCTGCCTGGCATGGCAGAGGAGACAGCTGTAAGCGTACAACTCACTCTCCCATCTGGGATTGCAGTGGACCTGCATACTGAGAACAAGGTAAGAGCCTGGCTCTTTTAAGAGTTTCACTACCTGCCCCCATCCTCCTTCTAGCTCCTCAGAGGACCTCAGGATCCTAAGTCTGGAAGCCATCAGGGACACTTAGGGGTTGAGTCCCAATACCCTGATGAATTAGGGGATATTCATCTGGTGTACTTAGTTCCCCACCAACCTTCATTCGGGAGCCCACGTACCTGAGACTGTCTCCCTTTCTCAATCCTCAAAAGACAGAAGACTGTCTCCCTTATGCAAACAAAATTCTGAATTTATTTTTATGGTAGAGCACTGTAAATGGATTTTAATGTATTTTTAAAGTGAATCCACAATAATATGGATCATCTTATCATCTAAACCAAAGCAAATCCTGAGTAGTTCATAGTTTTCTTATTTGTTGCCAATATTTTCTGAAAAATACAATAAGTTTAAGGCAACCATCAATCAAGTGATGGCATTCAGAACCAGAAAGATATGGTCTGGCTGCCTGTCCCATCTTTGTCACTTGTCCATTGGGGGATCTTGTGTGATATGAGCCTTAACTGTCATATCTGTTACTTGGGGGTGATTTTTTATTACCTATGAGGCATAGCTCTTGAGTGGATTAAACAAGGTGAGAATCAAATGCCAGTCAAGGGCATAGCATGTAGTAGGGATCAAATACAAAGACAAATGCTATTTTTCTTCTTTCAAGTGTAGTTTTTTTACTGGCTACCTGATAAAATCCATGAGGTTTAATGTACTGTTTAAGGTGATGCGTTTTTTTTTTCCTATGTCTCCCATTCCCCTACCCACCTCCTGTCTAGCAACCATCATTTTGTTCTTGGTATTTGAGTCTGTTTTTTGTTTGTCTCTTTTTTTCTTTGTTTGTTCATTTGTTTTGTTTCTTAAATTTCACACATGAGTGAAATTGTATAGCATTTGCCTTTCCATCAGATGTATTTCACTTAGCATTATCCCCTCCAAATCCATCGATGTTACTGCAATGGCAAGATCCCATTCCTTTTTTATGAGTGTGTAACATTTTGTTGTATATACACACTCTATCTTCTTGATCCATTTATCTATGGATGGACACTTGGATTGCTTCCATATCTTAGCTATTGCAAATAATGCTGCAGTAGGAGCACCTGGGTGGCTCAGCCACTTAAACATCCCACTTCGGCTCAGGTCATGATCTCACGGTTCATGGGTTGAAGCCCCATGTCAGGCTCTGAGCTAATAGCTCAGTCTGGAGCCTGCTTCAGATTCTGTCTCCCTCACTCTCTGCCCCTCCCCCACCTATGCACACACTCTCTCCTGCTCTGTCTCTCTCTCTCAAAAATAAATAAATACACTCTAGCTTCAACTGTCTCTGACTGACCTATTTCACTTATAATACACTCTAGTTCTATCCATGTTTTTGCAAATGGCAAGATTTCATACTTTTTGATTGCCAAGTAATACTCCATTGTAAATATATATATGTGTGTGTGTGTGTGTGTGTGTATATATATATATACCACATCTTCTTTATCCAATCATCCATCGATGGACATTTGGGCTCTTTCCATACTTTGGTTATTATAGATAGTGCTTCTATAAACGTGGGGGTGCATGTGCCCCTTTGAAGCAGCAGACCTGTATCCCTTGGATAAATACCTGGTAGTGCAATTGCTGGGTCATATGGTAGTTCCGTATTTAATTTTTTGAGGAACCTCCATACAGTTTTCCATAGTGGCTGCACCAGTTTGCATTCCCATCAGTAGTGCAAAAGGGTTCCTCTTTTTCTTCATCCTCACCAATATCTGTTGTTGCCTGAGTTGTTCATTTTAGCCATTCTGACAGGTGTAAGGTGGTATCTCATTGTGGTTTTAATTTGCATTTCCCTGATGATGAATGATGCTGAGCATTTTTTCATGTGTCTGTTAGCCATCTGGATGTCTTCTTTTGAAAAGTGTCTATTCATGTCTTTTGCCCATTTCTTCACTGGATTATTTGTTTTTTGGGGTGTTGATTTTGATAAATTAAATATCTTCTCTCATTCTGTCAGTTGCCTTTCAGTTTTTTGAATTGTTTCCTTCGCTGTGCAGAAGTTTTTTATCTTAATGAGGTCCCAATAGTTCATTTTTGCTTTTGTTTCCCTTGCCTCTGGAGATGTGTTGAGGAAGAAGTTGCTGCGGGCAAGATCAAAGACGTTTTTGCCTGCTTTCTCCTCGAGGATTTTGATGGCTTCCTGTCTTACATTGAGGTCTTTCATCCATTTTGAGTTTATTTTTGTGTCTGGCGCAAGAAAGTGGTCCAGGTTCATTCTTCTGCATGTCGCTGTTCAGTTTTCCAAACGCCATTTGCTGAAGAGATTGTCTTTTTTTTTTTTTTCCCATTGGATATTCTTTCCTGCTTTGTCAAAGTTAGTTGGTCATACATTTGTGGGTCCATTTCTGGGTTCTCTATTCTGTCCCGTTGATCTATGTGTCTGTTTTTGTGCCAGTACCATACTGTCTTGATGATTACAGCTTTGTAATACAGCATGAAGTCTGGAATTGTGATGCCTCCAGTTTTGGTTTCTTTTCCAAGATTGCTTTAGCTATTGGAGGTCTTTTCTGGTTCCATACAAATGTCAGGATTATTTGTTCTAGCTCTGTAAAGAATGCTGGTGTTATTTTGATAGGGATTGCATTGAATATGTAGATTGCTTTGGGGAACTAGAGTGTATAATGCTAAGTGAAATAAGTAAGTCAGAGAAAGACAAATGTCATATGACTTCACTCATATGTGGAATTTAAGATACAAAACAGATGAACATAAGGGAAGGGAAGCAAAAATAATGTAAAAACAGAAGGGAGACAAACCATAAAAGATTCTTAAATACAGAGAACAAAACTGAGGGTTGCTGGAGGGGTGTTAGCTGAGGGGATGGGCTAAATGGGCAAGGAGAATTAAGGGGGACACTTGTTGAGATGAGCACTGGGTGTTGTGTAAGTGATGAGTCACTAAATTCTATTCCTGAAATCGTTATTTTTTTAGCATTTATTTATTTTTGAGAGACAGAGACCGAGCACAAGCGGGGGAGGAGCAGAGAGAGAGGGAGACAGAATCTGAAGCAAGCTCCAGGCTCTGAGCTATCAGCACAGAGCCTGACATGGGGCTCAGACCCACAAATGTGAGATCACGACCTGAGCCAAAGTCAAACTTTTAAACGACTGAGCTGCCCAGGCTCCCCTTCCTGAAATCATTATTACACTATATGTTAGCTGACTTGGATTTAAATTTTTAAAAATTAGATAATAAAGTAATTTATTTCTCATAAAATAAATAAATAAAATAAAATCCATCTGCTCTCCACAGGGATGAGATAGCACCACTAAGGTTATTTATTCAATCATGGTTCCATAGAACAATGCCAGGAAGCCAATTGATTCATTATAAATACTGGAAAAATGTCCAAGTTTTTTTGGTAACTGAGCTTTCATTATTTTTATTATTTTGCTTTTATGATTGCTATCATTAAATAGGAACTTTGAGATAATCATATTTATTCCAGAGAAACATGTTTTGTATAAACCATTGAGAGAATGTTTGACCATATTTAAAGAAAATAATGTAACCATTTAAAAATGTCTAAATTGAGAGAAATCAATACTAGAAATTTTCTTTAAGGTTGAACATTTGTGTACTAATTAAATTTCAAAGTCTAAAATAGTGAGCCAATTTTTCTCTTAAGTATTTTGTAAGAGCCTCTGTTGCCTATATTTTACAATATCACCAACAGTTTGGGGGTTAAATCATATTAATTTGACCTTTGTTTTGTTTTAAATATATACACGATATTATCTGTAAGTAATAAAGGTCTAAGGATAAAATACAAAAAGAAAAAAAAAGACAACAAAGTGTTGGCAAGGATGTAAAGAAATTGGAACCCTTGCACATTATTGGTGGGAATGCAAAATGGTGCAGCCACTATGGAAAACAATTTTTTTTAATTCCTCAAGAAATTAAAAATATAACTACCATATGATCCAGCTATTCCATTCATTTCTGGATATTTCCCAAGAGAATTGAAATCGGGTCTTGAAGAGATATTAGGACTCTCATGTTCACTGTGGCACTATTCACTAGAGTCAAGGCATGGAAACAATCCAAATGTCCAACAGGTGAATAGATAAGGAAAAAATAGTGTATACATACTCTGGAATATATTTCAGCCTTGAAAAAGGACATTTTGCAATAGACATTAGTATCAATGAACCTTGAGGACATTATGTTAAGTGGAATAAGCCAGTCACAGAAAGACAAATACTGCATGAGTCCACCTATATGAAGGAATGACACTACATCCTAGATATGAATTTCTCTGTTTGCAGGACTAGAAATGATCATGAGTGTCTGCATCAGTGAATTTGTTGCTACCTTCCAGGAAGCTGCGTGGATCTTACAACTGATCATGTTTAACCTGCTAAATACCTTTGTGCTAAATTGATTTGTGACTTACATTTAGCAAATTTATAGGTCTTCATTAAATCTATTCATGCCAAAAATAATAACAATAAATTAAAAAGTAAACATTTTTAAAAAATCCTTTAAAAACAAATAATCCTGCAATAAACATAGGGGTGTATATATCTTTTCAAATTAGTGTTTTCATTTTCAGTGGTAAATACCCAGTAGTGCAATTACTGGATCATATGGTAATTCTATTTTTAATTTTTGAGGAACCTCTGTACTGTTTTCCATAGTAGCTACACCAATTTGCATTCCCACCAACAATACACAACGGTTTCTTTTTCTCCACTTTCTTGCCAGCACTTTTCTTGTCTTTTTTATTCTAGCCATTCTGACAGGTATAAGATGTAAGATATGATTTTGATTTGCATTTCCCTGATGATGAGTGATGTCGAGCATCTTTCCGTTGTTTGTTAGCCATTTGTCTTCTTTGGAAAAATGATTATTCAGGTCCTCTGTCCGTTTTAAGTTCTTAAGGTCACCCTTTCTAGTAGATGGTTTATTTTTAAAAGCACTGGTCAAGAGCTTTCTACCCGCCCAGAACTGTACCAAAACAGGGCTCCAGAAATTGAGACGGCATCATCCTTCCCTTCAATTTCCTAGTCTAAACATTCTGGCAGAAATTCACCCCATCCACCCTGATTCACTTAGCCCATTCAGATTAGATAAATTCTGCTCCTTTATGCCTTTCTTTGGGTTCTTACTACACCTCAAATGCCCAGCCTCACAAACCCATTTATCTCAGAGTGTCTGAACTCCACCCATGTTGAATTTTGAGTCAATCATTACCTTTCTTGTCACTTGCCATGTCCACTATCATTACATGGTCTAATGACATCATATAAACCTATACTACAAATCTAGTACACAGAGCTATAAGAGAGTCTCAAGCATTGCATCCAATACCTCAATATCCAGTTGACAAAACCAAGACCTGGAGGGGAAAGATGATTTGCACAAGATCATGTTAAAGACAGAGTTGGGACAGACTTCCGGTTAATGTCATTCAAATTGACCAAAGAGTTCTATCTAAGAGGTTAAGATATGAGACTTTCTTATTCAACTTGGTTAATTCAAAATCTGGTTTGGTGCATGGCATACAGTAGGTGCTTCTTAAGTGAATAAGTAAATGAAGAAGTGAGTGAGCAGATGCAGGAATAGTGAATGAGGGATGAGATTTAATTTGGCTTAGACATGGTGAATGAAGGAAGAAAGAGTGGGAGGTTTTGACATTCAGGACTCAAGCAGAAATGTGAATAGAAGGACTGCTGGTCTGGTAATTCCGGGAGCCAGAATTCCTGATCTCACTCCTAATCAGGCAGAAATGTGTCAGGGTGGAGAGAGGGTCATCTTGCACCCCTGTGTTGCTGAACTACAGCCAGGCACTGACTCACCTGCTTTTGCCAAACAGGTTCCCGCCAAGCTGAAGCCATGAGGTTCCACAGCCTCACCCTGCTTTCCTTCCTCCTCCTGGTTGCTCAGGCACACTTAGTGGAAGGCCAACAGGAATTATGGAAAAGGCAAAGCAGCACTGAAGCCAAGGATGAATGGATCCCTCTGGGTAAGCCTCAAATTGTGCAGAGAAGATGGCCAGAAAGGCACGTGGTCAGGGGCGTAATTGTTACTCGAGACCAAGCCACATGTTATTTGACTGTGGCTGATCAGAAGGAAGGCATTGCCCTGATGGTGGAGTGCACCCGACTGGACCACAGGTTTTCTTGTGTCTTTGCTGGCAACCCAACCTCCTGCATATCATGTTTTAGAAATGACATAATCTACTGGAGGCAAATTGTCCAGAACTTACGCTGGCAAAACAACATCTGTGAGGACTCCAAGATGGTCCTGAGGACCAGGGTGTGCAGTTGGAGGTTTCCAGAATCCAATCTGAAGCTGGTGTACTCCTCTCTGATCCACGATCCCAGCTATTCTAATGTGGAGGGCAACCCCTGGTGTCGTATCTTTGTCAGAGGAGACACTGATGCAAGCTCCAAAGATGTCAAACACTACCATCCCGTGCAACGGACCCAAACCATACCTCCTTTCCCTACCAAGGTGATCCCCGTCCCACAGACCACTCCCACAGTGCCCATTGTTAATGAAGAAACCACCACCCCTGAGGATTTGGTTGAGGAAGAGACCACCACTACACAGCAGACCACAGTCAGAGAGACCACCCCAGAACAAACCACCCCCACAGAACTGTTGGTTATGGAAGGGGCCATCACAACACGACCAACCACGATCAGAGAGACCATCCCAGAACAGACCACTCCAAAACGGACCACCACCACAGAGCGGTTGATGGTGGAAGAGGCCACCACTACACAGCCAACCACGACCACAGAGACCACGCCAGAACAGACCACCCCCACAGAACGTTTGGTTGTGGAAGAGACCACCACTACACAGCCAACCACGACCACGGAGACCACCCCGGAACAGACCACCCCCACCGAACCGTTGGTTGAAGAGACCACTACTACAAAGCAGACCACAGTCAGAGAAACCACCCCAAAACAAACCACCCCCACAGAATCATTCTACACCACCACCACCGTTCCAGTGGAGATACAAACCACTACCACCAAACCTAATTTTAAGGACGACTCTACCATCAAAATTAAGCCGAAGACAAGCCAGCAGACAGACCTGAATACTTTCCAGCAGACGGACCTGGATACCTTCCAGCAGACGGACCTGGATACGTTCCAGCAGTCCGACCTGGATACGTTCCTGCAGTCCGACCTGGATACGTTCCTGCAGTCCGACCTGGATGCGTTCCAGCAGTCTGACCTGGATATGTTCCAGCAGACATACCTGGATACAGACCTGCAGCCCTAGTAGGGTACAGTTCAGAAGACAGCACAGCAGGTACATCCAGTTACTGCCCAGAAGATGGCCCTTGATTATTGTGAGGAGTAAGAGTATCTTTGACAAAATTTTAGTCATTGAATTATAGGACAAATAATCATCATGAGGCAAAAGCAAATGGAGTCAGTTAAGAAATGTCATGTCCTTTGTCCCTCTGTATGCTGCAAAGCTCTCCAAATTGTCCATGAATATGAAGTGTTGTGCTATGGGAGTATGGTGGAATATTTAGATTTTGTAATTTTTGTGTTCATGTTTTAAAGTTTCCTTCATATTCACTTGTGAGGTGATTTTCAGAGGCTGTTACCACAGAGTATAGTTCCATTGCCTACAAAGCTATGTGTATATGCCCAGGGAGGATCCGCCTTTGAGGTGAATGAGCCAGAGTGATGATTTCGGTGTGACGCTATTTCTGTCAAATTAACAAAGATAATAAAGTTCTGGGTATTTTTCAGAAATATGTCCAATAGTTGTTTGGCTTCTCTATGTCTGGTTCCAAATGAATTCATAAACAGTTCTCAATATATCACTGAAAAATATCTAAGAAATAGTATTCTGTTGCCCACCCATCCTAAGTTGTCCCCAAAGGTGACCCATTTCAGAATTCCTCTCTGTATACTTTCATCTATTGTTCTGAGGCATTTGATTATTTATGAACTATAATAACTAGGATCCTTGATTTCAAGTGGACACATGGGGCATGTGGTGATTAAGACAGTTGTCAGGGTCTCACAAATGGTAGGAAAGGCAGGATTGGAACCCAGGAGGTCTGTAAGCCAAGTCCACAGGCTGGAGGAATGCCCTTCACTGACCTAAGTCAGAGTCCATTATGCCCACCATATGTGGGACCCGTGATCTTGAGCACGTTCATCTGGCCTGGGTGAGAGGAGCGCGGGAAAATACAATGACCTGTGTGAAAACACCAACAGAAGGGGCCATAGTGGCATTGACAACAGAGGTGGAAACAGCAGAAAGGCATCAAGTGAACTTTCAGAAAAGTGGTAGGGGAGGTGGAATTTGGAAAGAGTATCCATAGGTAGGAAATGAGACAGAGTGAAGGCAGATGACAGCATATGTGAAAGGAAAGAAAAGAGAACATTTTAGAAGATGGGATGCGGGGATGACAATGCTTTTGGTCATTTACATGTTAGTGAGAAAGATCGGAAAGTGTTTTAATGCAAGAGTTACGGACAGAGGAAGATGTGATAATCAATGCCTTGTCACAATTCTACAAAGAACAAAGAGTCAGGGGCAGCGGATGGTAAAAGCACTATTTTTTAGAGTCTTTCCTGGTGGCAGGGAAGAATAGCAGGCGGGGTGCAAGAGTGACTTTTTACACTCACCAATACCCACTGCCTACACTGAGGATTGTCAGTGGCCAATCCAGAATGTGACAGCCTCAGAGTGACATTTGATGTTATCAACATCAACACTGACATTTATCTCTCCCTTGCCATGTACAAGGCACTGTGCTAAGCTATTCCATGGAGCCAGCATGCATTCATTCACTCACTCATTCATTCAACACATAATTTTTTGAGCACTGACTTAGCCAGCTCATGTTATAGGTCCTGGAGATACAGTAGCTCAAAGGAGATGGACGCTTTGCCCCGTTGAACTACAAATGGGAAGCTGATGATAAAGTCACAAACATGCAAGTGATAGAAAGGGGAAAGGGGTAAAAGTGATGGACTAAAACCAGTCTTAAATGAGACAACAGGGGAGGCCACTCTGTGGAGGTGACTTGAGCCTACCTGAGTAAAACGAAATGCCAAGCCAGGTGACTCTCGGGTGTAAAGGTGTCCCACAGGGAGAAAGCATTCAGTGTAAATGCCCGGAAAATACTTAGTTTATTTATTATCTACTGTGAGCTCCTACTATGCGCCAGACACTATTCTAGGGGTAGAAAAGGGTAGAAAACCAAGAAGAAGAAAAAAGTCACTCTCTTTATAGGGCTCACACTCCAATGACTGGCTCACGTTTGGCATGTTCAGAAACATCTACAATTGTATAGCATGTCTGCATCTCTCAACGTTGCCCAGTGTTGGAGAGGTCTCTCCTCCCTCCGAAAACCACATTTCAGCACTGGCTTTGCACAGAAACCCACAACCACGGCAGTGCCAACACATCTCACTGGCCATCCATCAATCCACCTTCTTCCCCAGCCCCCCTATACAATTGTTTTAGGCCGTGCAAGCAATAGAGGCCTGTCATCTAGCTCTTGGTGGCTGCGGACAAACCTTGGCACACCTTGGCTTGGAGAGTATGTCTCCAATCCTGGCCTCTTTCGCCACATGGAGTCATGTCCTGTGTGTCTTGTATCCAGATTTCTCTCTTCTTATGGAGACAACAATCATTGGACTGGAGTCCATCCTCATCTACTACAACCTCATCTTAATTTGATTACATCCGTAAAGTTTCTATTTCCAAGTAAGGTCACATTCACAGGTTCCACATAGACGTGAAGTTTTGGGAGAAAGTATTCAACCCAGCACAGTCACCCAAGAGCAATAGCAAATAGCCAAAAAGAGACAGAAGTGAGCATGAAAGAGAGCAGCTCTAAACACTCAGAAAGTAAATTAAGTGAACAAAGTTGGAAAGGGCAGACAATAAGATTTTATTAGGCACATGCAAAATAGTGACTCACTCTCCTCCTAATTTTATTTTTGTCTTCATCTAAGAACAGGTTAGGAGTCCATTGCTTGTGTATGTAAATTGTCTTTCCAATCTTCCCAGTCCTGCTACACAGTGGGTTCACCTGAAGATTCTTTTTATTTTTTTTTTTATTTTTTTTTAACGTTTATTTATTTTTGAGACAGAGAGAGACAGAGCATGAACAGGGGAGGGGCAGAGAGAGAGGGAGACACAGAATCTGAAACAGGCTCCAGGCTCTGACCTGTCAGCACAGAGCTCGACATGGGGCTCAAACTCACGGACCGCGAGGTCCTGACCTGAGCCGAAGTCGGACGCTTAACCGACCAAGCCACCCAGGCGCCCCTGAAGATTCTTTTTAAAAATACTGATGTTTCGGTCCCATGCCCAGAGCTTCTGATATAATTGGTAGGAGATATGGCCCGAGCAGTGGATTTTTAAATTTCCCCAGGTAATTCTACATGTGCAACCAAGGTTGAACACTGTTCTAGATTAATTAAATCAGAATCTCTGGAGTGTACCCCAGCAGCCATATTTGTATTTAATTCCCAGGTACTTTCCATGTGATACCCTGGTTGAGAACTGCTAATACAGCTTCTGTATGTATTTTATACAATTAATATATATTTATTTATCATATAAGCACTGTGCAAGACACTGGATAAAGCAAAGGTGATCTAACACACAAGGCATAACCTCCTAGAAGCTCAGTGTCAGTGTTGGAATTAAGACAACCCATTGGAGGTGTGTGAGAGACAGAGAAGCCTGGGTGGTGGTGGGGGTCACGGGATGTTTGCTGCCATTGAGTTTCTAAAATTATATGAATCAAGCGTCTACTTCGACACACTTATCAAATCTGTTTCTTATAAAGGCTCTGTGCCTTTCACTTGTCACTTCACATAATCCTCACTACATCCCTATGAGGTCAGCGGTTTTATTCCCAATTATAAATGAAGTGACCTGAAGCTTAGAGAGGTGAGTTGTCTAACATCACACAGATCATGTGTCTGGACCAGAAGAGGAGCCAGGTCCCCCAGAATGTAAACCCCTGGCTCTCAGTCCATGCACATCACAGGCTAGGGTGGGTTTGGGCACAAAGCATTTCCTAACATTTCCTAATATTTCAAACTAGAGCCATATTGTAGCTGTCTGGTATTTTCCAATGATGAAATGTGATATAAATCAGTGGTACACAAAGTGTGGCCTGAACACCAGAAGCACCCGGGTAGCTTCAGAAATGGTAATTCTCAGACTCTGCCCCAGACATACTGAATCAGAATCTCGGAGGCTAAGGCTTAAGAAGGTCTACTTTATAAAATTATTTTTTTATTGTGAATAAAAGCACAACATAAAATCTATCATCCTAACCATTGTTAAGTGGTTTAACTATTTCTAATTCAGTAGTGTTAAGCATATTCCCATTGTTGTGAAACAAATCTCCAGAATTTCTTCTTCATAAACTCTAGACCCATTAAACAACTCCCTTCCCCTCTACCCCCAGTCTCGGTAACTGCCATTCTACTTTTTGTGTTTATGGATATGGCTTCTCTAGATACCTTATAAGTGTAACCCTACACTGTCATTTTATGACTGGCTGGTTTCACTTAGCATAATGTCCTCAAAGCTCACCCATGCTATAGCATGTGATAGAATTTCCTTCCTTTTTCGGGTGGAATAGTACGCCATTGTATGTGTATGCCACAATTTGTCTCTCCGTTCATCCACATATGGACACTTGAGTTACTCTCACCTCTTGACTATTGTGAACAGTGCTGCTATGAATAAGGGTCTGCAAATATGTATTTAAGATCCTGCTTTCCATCCTTTTGTAAATATACCCAGAAATAGGAATGTTGGATCACATAATTGCTCTATTTTTAATTTTTTGAGGAACAGTCATATGTCATCAATAGAGATTGTGCCATTTTATAGTCCTATCAACAGTGCAAGAGGGTTCCAGTTTCTCCTCAACCTTGCTAACACTAGTTATATTCTGGTTTTTGATAGAAGCCACCCTAGTGAGTGTGAGTTGATATCACATCGTGGTTTTCATTTTTATTCGTCTAGTGATAAGTGTTGAGCAAGTGATACCTCTTGCCTGCTGTCAAGAGTGGAAGTTCAAGCACTTCTGCCCATTGCATCGTGGTATTGGAGTCGCCAAGGAAAACCATGCAGTCACACCCTGGATGGAAAGACGCTTTACTCACGTAGAAAAGAGAAAGAGCAAGATCAGTTTTAGCAGTGGGCATCATGGGCATCAGTTCCCTATGTCCAATAGGTCCTTCCTGGCAGCTGATTCAGGGCTATTAGCATATAGCACATCCCTCCTATGCCCTTGCAGAAGGACTCTATCCCCTCTCCACAGAGAACAGATACAGTAATGAGATTGGCCCCATTGCCACATAATGTACATGTTTAAGCAGAACAAAGGAGCACAAATTGAAACAAGGAAAGATAATCCCACACAAGGTGATAAATCCAGCACAAGCTGTATACACTCCTTATCTCTTGGTGAAAAAGTGTTTCAGGCCCAAGCTCATTCTTATGAGGCCTCGTAGGGTCAAAACTATGCACAGACCACCTTTTTAAAAAATAGTGATGTTAAGCACCTTTTTATGTTTGTTGACCAATCATATATTACCTTGGAAAGCTGTTTATTCAACTCCTTCACCCAATTTTTAATTGAGCTATATCATTTTTGTTGTTGTTGAGCTGTAGGTATTCTTTATATATTCTGGCTATTAACACCTTGTCAGATATGTGATTTGCAAATATTTTTTCCCATTCCACAAGTTGCCTTTTCCCTCTGTGGATTTTGTCGGTTGATGTACATATGACAGTCCCTTATGTCTATTTTGCTTTTGTTGTTCATGCTTTTGCTTTCTTATCCAAGAAATCATTGCTGAATCCAATGTCATGAAACTTTTCTCCTGTTTTGTTTTTGTCCCCTGGAAGCTTTTTAGTTTGAGACCTTATGTTAAGTATTTAATTCATTTTGAATTAATAATTGTGTATTATGTAAAATAAAGGTCCAACCTCACTCTTTTACATGTAACTTTTCAGTTTCCCCACAACATTTGTTGAAAAGATAGTCCTTTTCTCACCAAATGGTCTTGACACCCTTGTTGATGATAATTGAACAATATATGTGTTGCTGGTTTTTTTTTACTGAGTTCTCTATTCTATTTCATTGGTCTATATATCTATCTTTATGTCAGTACCACACTGTTTTGACTACTGCAACCTTGTAATATGTTTTGAATTCAAGAAATGTGAGCCCTCCAACTTTGTTCTTTTTTTTTTCAAAATTGCCTTGGCTATTCTAGGTCCCTTGAGATTCAATATGAATTTTAGGATGATTTTTTCTACCTCTACAAACATGCCACTGGGATTTTGATAGGTATTGTGTTGAATCTCTAAATCTTGGGGGTAGTTTGACATCCTAATAATATCATGTCTTCCAACCCATAAAAATAGTATGTCTTTCTATTTGTGACTTCCTCAATTTTTTTCAGCAGTGTTTTGTAGTTTTCTGTGCCCAGCTCTTTTATTTCCTTGATTATGTTTATTCCTTGTATCTTATTCTTTTTGATGCTATTGTAAATGAAATTGTGTTCTTAATTTCCTTCTTGGGTTGTTCATTGTCTGTGTATGGAAACAAAGATGATTTTTGTATAATTTTGTAACTTGCAACTTGGTTAAATTTATTTATGGTGTGTGTGTGTGTGTGTGTGTGTGTGTGTGTAATCTTTGGAATTTTTTACATATGCAATCATGTCATCTCCGAACAGAGCTAATTTTACTTATTTCTTTCCAATTTAGATGACTTTTTTTTCCTTTTTTTCTGTTTCTTGTGTCATTGTTTTGGCTAGGACTTCTGATACTACTGAGAAGTGCTTTCAGTGGGCATCCTTATTTTGTTCTTGGTCATAGACGGAAAGCTTTCCGTCTTTCCCTATTGAATTTGATGTACACTGTGGGCTTTAATGTGGTGAGATTAATAATGGCCTTTATTATGCTGAGATAGTTTCCTTCTAATCCAAGCTTGTTGGGGATTTTTAAGGGTGTTGATTTTTGTCAAATGCTTTTTCTGCATCAGTTGAAATGATCTTGTGGTTTTTGTTCTTCATTTTGTGAATGTGGTGTATTACATTGATTGATTACCTTATTTTGAACCATCCTTGTATCCCAGGAATAAATCCCACTTGGCCATGATGTATAATCTTTTTAATGTGCTGTTACATTCTATTTGCTAGTATTTTGTTGAGGAATTTTGTATTGATAATTACCGGAAATGTTGGTCTGTAGTTTTAATTTCCTGTAGTGTCTTTATCTGGCTCTGTGTCAGGGTAATGCTGGCCTCATAGAATGAGTTTGGAAGTTTTCCTCTTCTTCAAATTTTTAGAAGAGCTTGAGGAGGGTTGCTGTTAATTCTTCAACTTTTTTGAATTTGCATTTTAGTTGGTTAACATACCATGCAATATTGTTTTCGGGAATAGAATTCAGTGATTCATCACTTACATACAGTACCCAGTGCTCATCACAAGTGCCCTCCTAATTACCCCTCACCCATTTAGCCCATCTCCCACTCACCTCCTTCCATCATCCCTCAGTTTGCTTTCCATCATTAAGCATCTCTTGTAGTTTGTTTCCCTCTCTTCTCTTTTTCTCTCCCTTCCCATATGTTCATCTCTTTTGTTTCTTAAATTCCACATAGGAGTGAAATCATATATTTGTGTTTCTCTCACTAAATCATTTCACTTAGCATAATATGTTCTAGCTCCATCCATGTCATTGCAAATGGCAAATTTCATTCTTTCTAATGGCTAATAAATATTCCATTGTAAATATATACCACATCTTTATCCATTCATCAGTTGATGAACATATGGCCTTTCTCCATAATTTGGCTATTGTTGACAGTGCTGTTATAAACTTTGGGGTGCATGTGCCCCTTCAAATCAGCATTTTTGTATCTTTTGATTAATACCTAGCAGTGCAATTGCTGAATTGTAGGCTAGTTCTATTTTTAGTTTCTTGAGGAACCACCATACTGTTCTCCAGAGTGGCTGCATCAGTTTTCATTTAACCAGTAGTGCAAGAGGGTACCCCTTTCTCCACATCCTTGCCAACACCTGTACAATTTTTAAAAACAGTAGAGTGAGTCCTTCCTTATCAGTAAAGCATAATCTAACTATATACTGTCTACAAGAAACTCAGATTACATCTAAGGACACATGTGAATTGAAATTGAAAGCATAGAAAAAGATATTTCACGCAAATGGCAACCAAAAAAGAGCAGAAATGGCCACACTAATATACACTGTAAATCAAAAACTGTTACAAGAGACAAAGAAGGTCACTATGTAATGATAAGGGGGTGAATTCACCAAGAAGAAAAACCAATATTTAGGCCAAACATCAGAGCTCCTAAATATATGAAACAAACTTTCATTTGAATTGAGGTTATGTCAAAATTGAAGTCTAGTCAAAAGACTAGAATTGAAGGGAGAAAGAGACAACAGCACATAAATCCCACTTGGTCATGGTATATAATTTTTTTATACATTGTTGGATTTGATTTACTAATGTTTTGTTGAGTTTTACATTCATATTCATGAGACATATTGCTCTTGAGCCTTCTTTCTTGTAATGTTTTTGTCTGGTTTCAGCATTCAGGTGATGCTGGCCTCATAAAATATGTTCAGAAGTATTCCCTCTGCTTCTGTCATCTGAAAAATGTTATGGAGAATTGTATAATTTTTTCCTTAAATGTTTGGTAGAATTTACTGGTGAACCCATTTTGGCCTGATACTTTCTATTGTGGAAGGTTATTAATTATTGATTCAATTTCTTTAATAGATATAGGCCCAATCAATTGTTCTTAGGGGAGTTTTGGCAAATGTGTCTTTCAAGAATTGGTCCATTTCATATAGTTTATCAAATCTGTGGGCATACAGTTGTTCACAGCATTCCTTTATTATGCATTTAATGCATTTAATGTCCATAGGATCTGGAGTGATACCCCCTCTTTTATTTCCGCTATTAGTCATTTGTGTTCTCTTTCTTTTTTTCTTAATTAGTCTGACTAGAGTCTTATCAATTTTAGGGACCTTTTCAAACAATCCCTTTTTGGTTTCATTCATTTCCTGTATTGATTTCGTGGTTTTAACCTCATTGATGTCTTCTCTAATAATAATACTTTCTTTTTTCCTTCTTAATGCAAATTTAATTTGCTCTTCGATTTCCAGTTTCCTAAGGTGGAAACTTAAATATTTTGTATTACATATTGTTTTCTTTTCTGATACATGCATTCACTGCCATAAGTTTCCCTTTAAGCACTACTTCCTCTGTATCCCGAGGTGTTGGTAAATTGTATTTTCATTTCCATGTAGTTCAAAACATTTAGACATTTCTCTTGAGATTTCTTTGTTGACTCATGTATTATTTAGAATGGTGTTGTTTAATTTCCAGGTATTTGGGGATTTTTCAGTTATCTTTCTGTTATTGATTTCTAGTTCAATTCCATTGGGGCCTGAAAGCAGATATTATATAATTACTTTTTTTTAATTAAAAAGAATGAAGAAATGGGACACCTGGGTGGCTCAGTTAGTTGAGCATCCACCTCTTGATTTTCACTTAGGTCCTGATCCCAAGGTTGTGGGATTGAGCCCTGCATTTGGATCCTTGCTGAATGTGGAGCCTGCTTAAGATTATCCCTCTATCTCCCTCTGTCCCTCTCCCTGGCTTGCACACTCAAAAGAAAGAAAGAAAGAAAGAAAGAAAGAAAGAAAGAAAGAAAGAAAGAAAGAAAGAAAGAAAGAAAAAGAAAGAAAAAAGAAAGTGTCTATATGCAACTAGAAAAAGAATCCAAAATGTATTTTATTGTGAAAAAATGGGAGGAACTAAGCAACAAATTTAATCTGCTCTCTTTAATATAAATTTTTAGCATGTAGATGTATGTACCAGTATTTTCTTTCAGTTTTAATATGTACAGTTTAGTGTATGTAAATTATACTTTTTAAATAAATTTTTATTTTTTGGTTCCAGTATAACTAACATATAGTGCTATATTAGTTTTAGGTGTACAATATAGTAATTCAACACTTACATACATCACCCTGTGCTCATCATCATAAGTGCACTCTTAATCCCTTTCACCTATTTCACCCGTCCGCCCACCCGCCTTCCTTCTGGTGACCATCTGTTTGTTCTCTATAGCTAAGACTCTGGGGCTTTTTTGTTTGTCTCTTTTTTTCTTTGTTTTATTTCTTACATTCTAAATATGAGTGAAATCAAATGGTATTTGTCTTTCTCTGACTAACTTATTTCAGTTAGCATTATACCCTCTAAATCCATCCATGTCATTGTAAATGGCAAGATTTCATTCTTTTGTGGCTAAGTAATATTCCATTATACATATATACATATATACATGTGATATGTGTGTGTGTGTGTGTGTGTGTGTGTGTGTGTGTGTGTATCACCTCTTCTTTATCCATTAATGTATTGAGGGATACCTGGGTTGCTTCCATAATTTGGCTATTATAAATAATGCGGCAATAGGCATCAGGGTGTATATATCTTTTAAAATTTGTGTTTTTGTCCTTTGAGTAAATACCCAGTAGTACAATTAGTGGATCATATGGTAATTCTATTTTTACTTTTTTGAGGAAACTCCATACTGTTTTCCACAGTGGCAGCACTAGTTTGCATTCCTACCAACAGTGCACAAAGGTTCCATTTTCTCCCCATCCTCACTGACACTTGTTATTTCCTGTCTTCTCAGTAGTAGCCATTCTGACAGGTATGAGGTGATACCTCATTGTGGTTTTGATTTGCATTTCCCTGATTAGTGATGATAGCATCTTTTCATGTGTCTGTTGGCCATCTGTATGTCTTCTTTGGAGAAATGTCTTTTCACATCTTCTGCCCATTTTTAATTGGGTTATTTGGGGTTTTTTTCAGTGTTGAGTTGTATAAGTTTTTTATATATTTTGTTGTTTTTGTTGTTTGTAATTTTAGAGAGAGAGAGGTGGTGGGTAGAGGAGCAGAGAGAGAGAGAGAGAGAGAATGAGAGAGAACCTTAAGTAGGCTTCACGCCCGGTGCAGAGCCTGATGTGGGACTCGAGTTCATGGTTGTGAGATCGCAACCTGTACCAAAATCAAGAGTTAGACACTTAACCAACTGAGCCAGCCAGATGCCTCCTTTTTCTATATATTTTGGATACTAATCCTTTATTGGATATATCACTTGCAAATATCTTCTCATATTCAATACATTACCTTTTTGTTTTGTTGACTGTTTCCTTTGCTGTGCAGAAGCTTTTTATTTTTATATAGTGCCAATAGTTTATTTTTGCTTTGTTTCCCTTGCTTCAGGAGACATATCTAGAAAAACATTGCTATGGCTGATGTCAGAGAAATTGCCTACATTCTCTCTAGGATGTTTTGGTTTCAGGTCTCACATTTAGGTCTTAAATCCATTTTTATAGTTTATTTTTGTGTGTGGTGTAAGAAAGTGGTCCAGTTTCATTCTTTTGCGTGTAACTGAACATAGATGCAAAAATTCTCAACAAGATATTAGCAAACCAAATTGAACAATACATTTAAAAGATCACCATGATCAACTAGAAATTATTCCTGGGATGCAAGTGTGGTTCAATATTCACAAACCAATCAGTGTGATACATCTTATCAACAAGAGAAAGGATAGCAACCATTCGATCATTTCAATAGATGGAAAAAAGTATTTGACAAAGTACAACATCCATTCATAATAAAACCCCTCAACAAAGCAGGTTGATAGGGAACATACCTCAATATAATAAAGGCCATTTATGAAAACCCCACAGTTTACATCATACTCAGTGGTGAAAAAATGAGAGCTTTTCCCCCAAGATCAGGAACAAAACAAAGATGTCCACTGTCACCAGTTTTATTCAACATAGTACTAAAAGTCCTAACCACTGCAATCAAACAAAAAGAAATAAAAGGCATCCAAATTGGTAAGGAAGAAGTAAAACTTACACTATTTGCAGATGACATGATACTATATATAGAAAACCCTATAGACTCCACCAACAAAGTACAAATAATAAATGAATTCAGTAAAGTCACAGGATATAAAATCAATATACAGAAATCTGTGCATTTTTATACACTAATAATGAGATAATAGAGAAATTAAGAAAACAATCCCATTTACAATTGCACCAAAAATAATAAAATACCTAGGAATAAACTTAATGAAGGATGCAAAAGACCTATACTCTAAAAACATGGATGAAAGAAAATGAAGATAACACAAACAAATGGAAAGATATTCCATGTCCATGGATTGGGAGAACAAATATTATTAAAATGTCGATACTACCCAAAGCAATCTACAGATTTAATGCAATCCCTATTAAACACCAATGTCATTTTTCACAAAACTAGAACAAATAATCCTAAAATTTGTATGGAACTACAAAAGACCCTGAATAGCCAAAGCAATCTTGAAAATGAACAAAATGGGAGATATCACAATCTCAGATTTCAAGATACATTATAAAGTTGTAGTAATCAAAACAATATGATGCTAGCACAATAATAGATACATAGATCAGTGGAACAGAATAGACAACCCACAAATAAACCCACAATTATATGCCCGATTAATCTATGACAAAGAAAGCAAGAATATGCAATGGGAAAAAGTCTCTTCAACAAACAGTGTTGAGAAAACTGATGACTACATTTTTAAATTTGTTAAAACCTTGGTGAGTGTTCTAGGTCAGTTTGAGAAGAACGTGTATTGAACTGTTGTTGGATAAAATAGTCTATAAATGTCAATTAGATCCAGTTCGTTGTTAGTGGTATTGAGTTCAGCTCTGTCCTTACTGATTTTCTTCCTCAATCTTCCCATTTTTGATAGAGGTATGTTGAAGTCTCCAACTATGATGGTGGACTCCTTCCTCTCTTTGCAAATCTATTATTCTGTCTCACATAGCTTGATGCTCTGTTGTTAGGCATATGTACATTAAGGATAGTTATGCTTTCTTAGACCATTGCTCTCCCTCATTATGTAATGCCTTTTTTTTTTATCCCTTACAACTTTTCTTGTTTAGAGCCTCCTCTCTCTGAAATTAATGGAATTATTCTAGCTTTTTTTTCTTTTTGATTAGTGTTAGCATGGTACATTGTTCTCCATCAATCTAATTTTATTTATAAATGTCTTTATATTTAAGGTGGGTTTCTTATAGACAACATATAGATGGATCTTCTTTTTTGATCCTGCATGAGCTTTAAACTGTCCCATATTCCCTAAGGAGCTTGTTCCTGCTTCTTCTCAGAAGCCCATGGTCTCTTCCTCTCTTTGGTGGCTTCCTGTGGGACTGCATTCTAACTTGACTAAGGTGCTCACTGTTTTCACTGGCTACCAAATTAAGTCTGATCCCATCCAGGCTTTGAGTCAGGAAAGACAGGAAACAGTACCTTTGGCAGCCCCCAGACATTACAGGACATTGGGCACAGGTCTCTCCCTAGAGCGGAGCCCCAGTATGAGAGGCTTCCTCTTAGTTGTACCACACTATGCCTAGCAGCAGAAGGGGGCATAGATGGGAATGCAAAGTGCCATACAATTTTCTACTGCTTTCACAAGAATACATTCTTGGTTTTATTTTTATCTGGAAACTGTAGTTTCTCAACTGGTCTCTTGAGTTTTCATGACACTATTCTGGCTATACGTTGCTGTTAATTCTGTTGGAAACAGAGGACATAGAGCATCCTAGTTTGCCAACGTATTGATATCACTCAAGAATGTGTATTTTAACAAGCTTTCCAGATGAGTCTGAAGCAAAGTAAGGTTGGTCAATCAATATTTCAAATCAGCCTAAAGGGAAAGGTCTTGATCCATTTAGAAAATAGCTATTGCCCAAGATATATGACTAAGCTCCACTGCATACTATAGATTTTTGACAGAGCATCGGTAGCTATGTAACTGCTGGGGAAATGGGAGAGGTAGAGTTGGTTCTGAGTGTGTATTCATGGTGGGGTTGGGGGGGGTGGTTTACTGGTCTAACCACAGCCCCAAAGCCCACTGTCAATCTGAAATAACTGTCTCCATTCCTGTCCTCCCAGGGTAGGGGTTCCTGCACCCCCATGTGCCTTTCCTGGGCTACTGCTACCATTCCCTAGGTCAGATTGGACACTCCCACTCCTTTTCTGTAATCTTCTCAATGAGTGATTATTTCATTTCTCTCTCCCTCAATAAGATTTCAAACACTTGTGCACAAAGACCATGTCTTTAGGTTCCTTTGATTCCCATGGTCCTTTAGAGGCAGAATGGGCTGGTATCAGACTCAGAAGCCTGGGTTCCCATGTGGCTCTCCCTTGAGAAGCAGTACAGGCTCCCTTAGCCACATGCCCCCTCTGTAAAGGGGAAGGGATTACACCTACTTTATTGGGCAGATGATCAGCATCAGGTCTGGCACTGAGTAGGGCTCAGTAAAAGGGAACCAATGTCACCTGCCCATAAGCAGCCTTCCAATAAATAACAGATCAGGTTTCTTTCTGAGGCAGCAAACTCCTTTTCACTAAGGGTTCAAACAAAGACTGGCAGACCTGTCCACTTCTGCACGAGATACCCTGAAGAAATGTTTCCATTCAATTCAGAAAGGGAAGGAAATTCTTTTCACCAAATGTTACTGACACAACTAGATATCCATAAGAAAAAAATATGAAAATTGACCATTGTCTCAAACCATATGCAAAAAAAAAAAAAATCTACTGCAAGTGGATTATAGACATAATTGTAAAAGGGATTCCCTACCCAACCACTGGGTGTGTTGCCTTCCTTCCATGGTCACAACTTGTTTGTCCTGATACAGTAGCCACTACTATTTCCTTGTCAACCAATTATCCACCCAAAACTAGATTTTCCATCCAGATGGATCAGGGTCATGGAGACAGAGGCAAAATAAGAGAACTTTCGATGTTCAATGACATCCCTATTGTTTCCCTGTGAGCCAGTGTAAGACTACACTGGGGTTGCAAATTCAGCCAACTAATCGTAATTCTAATTGCCTGTAATATTCCATATTAAATAATCAACCAGGGGCCACAGAAACAACAGACTAGAGTCAGTCTCTGTGTTGTCACTTATGATGCCACCTGCTACAGGCTTCAAAAGCAGTATTGTCATTTGAAAACATAGACAGTAGTGGTTGGGGTTGTGAGGGTGGAATCATGGATATGAAAAGCTATCTCTCCCACCCCCCCTGCTTCCATCTTAAACTTATCCAAACACCTTCTCCAAAGAGAATGCTTCCTCTGAGCATCACCTGCATTACACTCATACTGCCTGGCCATGCGGGTAGTCTACAATACTGGTAACATGGTCTATCCAGCAATCCTTTCCGGTCAAGTCTTTTAAAGTTCATTATGCTTCTTGATGATTCCACCATCCTGAAAATCAGAAGGGATATGAAATGTCCCCTGAATGTTAGTTTCTTAAGCCCACTGTCAGGGTCCCTTTGCTGTGATAGCATATGTGGCATTGTGGCAGCATATGACTGCAGATGTCCCAGATATCCAAACTATGGCAAAGCTTGGTCTCAAATGCAACTATGGTATGGCCAGAATCTGCCACATGCACAGGAATGGCAATTCTAGTTGTGAGGTTAAGTGTCAAAGGCCACTAGATGCCAGAGCAACCATATGACAGCAGCAGCAGACCAATGTGCTCTATTTGCCAGACATGGACAGGACCCACCTTGAGACCTGAGAGTCCTTGTTCACCCTGAGACAGATCAGTTACAGGTACCACAACCGTGGTAGACCATTTCAGTTTCCTTGGCATATAAAGGAGGCCTATCTTTAGAGCCCGTTGTATGCCGGCAGGGTTAGTATACCCGGTCCAATAATAGATGGAGGTACTGATGCTGCCACGTGGGCTAGGCAGAGCTGATCAACTTCAGTCAGCCTCATCCAGTCTTGTACCTTCCCACGGGCATCCACACAGGATCTAAAAAGATACACCAGTTGGTTGTCACCCTCTAGCAAGATTGCTAGCTAGAGCCAAAGAAGAAGGGATAAAAGGCTTTCTAGGTAGTTAAGAGTATTCCCTAAGGGAAGGGGTTGTCTTTAAATTTAACTGATTGGCTGATGGGCTCCTAGCACTGTAGGTACTACAGAGTTGTCACTGGCACTAGAGGGTCACTGCCACCCCGTGGACACATCACCTTGTAGTTGGGATGAGCCTTCAGTGAACCAGGCCCAGGCATCCTCAAGACCTTCCTGGGAGCCATCTCCAGGGACCTTCCTGGGACTCCACACTCCTGTGTGAGTCATCAAGGGAGATACAAAGGGCCCTTAAAGATGAGGTTCTACTTTCTTATGTGAAGAACACCTGTCTGTGGGACCTGACTTGCTGCTCTGGAATGTTCCATTTCCATTTTTAATGAGAAACCTGTTTGCCGTCCCAGAATCTGGGGAGGCCAATGCAGGATGGGGACCCCTGGACACAATGATAACTGGCAGTCCTCCCTAAAGCCACTCACTCTCCACAAGTGCCCAATAGTAGGCCAGCAGCAGTGTGTCATGTGGGCAGGAAGTTGGTGCCCTAAGGGGTGATTCTGGGCAGATGTGTCACCTCCACTGTCAAAGGTGCCAATCAACACACTTCCCAGTGTCAGAATCCTGGATTCCACCAAGGTCCTTGGTGTTTACAGGGTCAGAGGTAGGTGGCCTGTGGGGCTGCCTGTAACATACCTGCTGCCCAAGTCCTCGGGCAAACTTAGCAGATTTTCTGGTCAATTTGTACACAGGGCTCAAACTCAACAAAATACCCGGATGAGACACATATTGGCTACTATTCCCAAACAGTCCAAGTAAGTCCCAGGTTTCCCACTTAGCTTGTGAGGACTGTAGGGGAAGTCACTTTTCCTTTCCTATCTCAGAACTATATCTTCAAACCTCAGTCCACAGTCCTCCCAAGACTGACTAGAGGCTGGTTCCTCAGGACTCTTCTCCTAGGCTGCTGCCACCTGCTCTTCCTGGGAGCCCATCAGCTTGAGGTCATCAGTGCAGTCACCCCTGAGGGAGGAAGACCTGTCCCATTACTGGCCCTGCCTTGGTGGCACTGAGTGTGAGCATCCAGGGTCCCTGTGGCAGGATAGGAAACGTGTTTGCTGGTCCAGGTGAGCTTGCACACAAATGATCTTTGACACTTTGGGCCAGAGATTGAACAAAAGGCATTAGCCATATTCAAGGCAGAATCCTGCCAAAATGCATAATCAGTTTAGCTGCAGTCACAAAGTCTGACAAGGCTGAGGTTCTAGGGACAACAACTGAATTTAGTTCATGATAATCCACTGTGGAAACCCCCTTATAGGATTCATGTGAGGAGGAATTGACTTTTTGGTGTGTGAAGCCCCCAAGACATGGGGCTGCATTTGGAACAGCTACTGCATCCCCTAATTTACACATTGTGCTATTCACAGGCTCTTAAGTCTTTGTCAGAGACACATAATCTGGGCCCCATCTGGGATCATCAATAAATATTCGTTAAATTAATTGAATTAATGAATTTAAACTGATGGTATTGACCTCCTCATCTCTAATACATATCCTTCTTCTTACATTTGGTGAGTCAAAGTTTATATGAACATGGGACAATTTGGGCACAGGCTGGTTCCTGACCTTTTTTAAAAACCATCCTACTGTGTGTAGGAAGGATTTAAGACAAGCCCGAGAGGTGCATATACTATGAGTGGAGTCTAACCGCTTTCAGTTGAACATCTTTTTCTTCAATAAATATCACTTTTATTGACAAGTTAGGGTCACAATGGACAGCTTCACTAAGCAGAAGAAATAAGACAGTCCCAAGAGTCACCAAAACAATCTGGGTCCCCATGGCTGAAGCCCTATTGTCTGTCCCTGCCCGCTGGCACACTCAGATGACACTGTCACTCTCAGAGCTCAGCTCTCCTATTTGAAAACTGTGTTCGGTTCTGAAGACAAACCTGGATGGGCTGGTGACAAACTACTGGTCCCATCACCCCCTCCCCATCCAGAATGGAGTTTCCAAGCCTTTCCCATGTGAAGCTGGCAGCCTGTGTGATCTCAGAGTTTTCTAATCACTGGACCAAAGGCCCCAGAGCAGGGGCCAGGAGGAAGGAGTGGAGAGGGTGTGGGACTTGGGGGAGGTGTGGCAGGGGTACAGGAGGATCTTACTGATAATCTTGTAAATAGATGCACAACTCATGCTCAAATGACAATAGATAGCATTGTAGTTAATCCAATGCAAATAGATTACCATTTCCTTTGTGGAACCTTTTGACAGCAGCCTATGGTAAGTGCAAGGATTTCTTTAGAGTCTCCATGAACTGATTTGGGGCCTTGGCTTCACCAGTCACTAGCTGTCTGTGATCTTTCATTTCCTCCTCTCAGCATGTGGCTAGGATTATCACCCCTCTGCTAAGCAGGTACTGAGTGAGCTCACAACACAAACTATGTGTAGTAATAGCCCTTGTGAGAGCTGCTGTCACCCTCACCAAATTGTTGTTCCAGCACTTTTTAAAAAATGTTTATTTACTTTTGAGAGAGAGAGAGAGACACAAACAGAGTGTGAGTGGAGGAAGGGCAGAGAGAGAAGAAGACACAGAATCCAAAACAGGCTCCAAGCTGCCAGCACAGAGCCCGCCGCGGGGCCCAAACTCAAGGACCGCGAGATCATGACCTGAGCTGAGTCATATACTTAACTGACTGAGCTACCCAGGCATCCCTGTTGATCCAGCACTTTTAGTAAATGTGTGAGTGCTGTAAGGAGGTCTGCCCAGGCTGTGGGTGTCATAGATGGTTCTCACGCTTGGAAAGATTGGGAGCCATTGGTCTGGATGTAGCCTCAGGTGAATCTAGAATGCCCTCCTGCCCACTTTCTTCTCTACCTTATCCATAACTTTCTTCCAGTGTAGACATGAAACCTACAGAATCCCTCCCTGCTGGGAACAGCTCTCCACATCTTTGAGAAAAATTGTTCCTCCTGTAAATCCAACTACATGCTTTAGGTGACTGGGCCTTCCACCCCAGAATCCTGCTTTTTGCCAGGGGGGAGGAATCCAATGGCAGGAATGTGACTCAAGCCCAAAGTATCAAAGTCTTGGCCTGAGATTTCCATACTACAGCTCAGCTCAGAGCTACTGACACCCATGTTTCCAACCACGTGGAGAAAAGCAGGGAAAGAAATCAAAGCACACATGCAGAGAAAACTGCGATGTGACATAAAGCAGGTGGTTCTCCTGCTTTTAAGTCCCCTGTTCTGTATGTCTGCGAGGTCTTGACCAATACTTGCCTCCATGATTCATAAGTAACTTTCAATAAATTCTCAACTTTCTGTGTTTTACTATATTTAATAATTTTTTATTGCAAGAAGGCTCTCGGGTAATACAAATCCAATTCAATCCAGAAAATATTTGCTAAATACTATCTAAGATTCATGCTTGAGATCTGGATTAGATATGTCACTTCCCAGGATGAAGAAAGACATTGGCAAGAATGTAAATGAACCACAGTAAAATGACAAATGAACTATAATAACAATGAAGTCTATAAAAAATTAGGTGATCCCACATAAAGAAACCATGGATTCTGTTGTGGGTATAAGAAATCAGAATAACTATTTGCAGGCTGGAAATTTTGGACAAAGATAATAGTCTGGCAGAGAGAAAGTCTTCTGAAATAGCCTAATATTTGGGAAGAAAAATAGACACTTAGATGTAAATGGAGCCTAAAGACATGTCATATAGGGGGTGATGATGCTGGGCCTAATTTGGCTGGAATTTAAAAAAGCAACTTCTTATATGTTGCCCCCAGAAATTAGGACTTTATTCTGTGGAAAAATGAAAAACATCTGGTGCTGAATGTTTCGAAGTGACAGGTGCCACCATTATAGTCATCATCAGATAATGAGGTACAGACTAGACCAGTCCACCTTGAAGGCGGGAGCCAAATCCTATTCACCTTTGATTTTCTAAACTGATATTAACAGCTGACTTAGAGCAGTTACTGAGTCAGCATTGAATAAATGACATCTCTTCCTCCAGCTGTTGAGTGTCCCTTAACCAGTTACAGGCTCTTAGGAAATTCTCTCTGCCTCTGGCTAGGTTAGGTGTTCCCACCCAGATCACCCCAGGCTTCCTTCCTACATAGCAATTACCTCTCTATTGTCATGGTTGAGATCCTTGTCTTTCCCCTTACTGTCTGCATCTCCTTGAGGACAAAGACCATGTAACCTTGAGACCTTAGGTGTTTCATGAGTGCTCTTTGGATGAATTCACGAATGAGTGAATGACAGAATAAATGAATGATTGAGTGGCAGAAAGAATTAGGTCTCTTAGAAGCCAACCGTGTTCTTCCTGGAGTCAACCAGTGTCTTATTCCCCTGCCCGTCCCTGACTTCCCACAGCCACAGCATGTGAGAGTGCTTTGCTCTCTGGGTGTGTGATCCACTGGTCCAGGGTGTGCTTTTCATCTTAACATCCTCACCTCTCACTGTGACAGAGGGCAATACACACGTCCACATGAATGGTGGCTCAAGATAACACTAAGAAAGAGCAACTTGTCTTCTCCCCTTGCAGGCTTTCCAGGGTGGTAACTAGCTCTCTTTGTAACAAAAATAGGATAGAGCCTAAAAATTTGAAAGAGAGAATCTCTAACCTTACCTTCTATCCCCAAATACTGAGGCAGAATGGTGTGTGTGTGTGTGTGTGTGTGTGTGTATGTGTGTGTAGAGAATCACAGATATTCATGTGTCTTAGAAAATCTTATCCAATAGGAGCAGCTTTCTTTAAAAGGATATTGTAACCTTTTTCCCCCTTCCCCTCCCCCATGGTCTTCTGTTAAGTTTCTCAGGATCCACCTATGAGTGAAAACACATGGTATCTCTCTTTCTCTGCCTGGCTTATTTCACTTAACATAACACCCTCCAGTTCCATCCCCATTGCTGCAAATGGCCAGGTTTCATTCTTTCTCATTGCCAAGCAGTATTCCATTGTATATATAAACCAAATCTTCTGGGGCGCCTGGGTGGCTCAGTCGGTTATGCGTCGGACTTCGGCTCAGGTCATGATCTCGCGGTTCGTGAGTTCGAGCCTCGCGTCAGGCTCTGTGCAGACAGCTCGGAACCTGGAGCCTGTTTCAGATTCTGTGTCTCCCTCTCTCTCTCTGACCCTCCCCCGTTCATGCTCTGTCTCTCTCTGTCTCAAAAATAAATAAACGTTAAAAAGATATGTATATAAACCACATCTTCTTTATCCATTCATCAGTTGATGGACATTTAGGCTCTTTCCATAATTTGGCTATTGTTGAAAGTGCTGCTATAAACATTGGGGTACATGTGCCCCTCTGCATCAGCACCCCTGTATCCTTTGGGTAGATTCCAGCAGCACTATTGCTGGGTCATAGGGTAGTTCTATTTTTAATTTTTTGAGGAACCTCCATTCTTAAGGGCTGAGAAAAAACCAATGGTAGATGGGGGGGGAGGGGAAAGTGGGTGATGGGAGGAGAGCATTTGTTGGGATGAGCATTGGGTGTTGTATGGAAACCAATTTGACAATAAATTATATTTAACAATAAAAAATAAAAATAAAAGGATGTTGTAAGATTGATATCCCTAAGAACAAGGATATAAAAAACCCAGAGATAATCAATGGAGATTGATTGATTGTATGGAGAATTTGTTACAAAGAGCTAAAAATAACTATTTTTAATACATATAAGGTTTTGAAACAGTCCTATTGAGAAAAAAAAAACCTGTTGTTATTAGTTTGGTTCATTTAAGATTGTTGATATTCTACCATTTTTGACCCACTAAAAATAGCGATTTCAGATGGTTTAACTTAATACACAAACTATGAGTTACTATTTAGGTAGATTCAGAATAAGAATAAAATCTTGCACATGGTTTCTAACAAAATGGGGTCAATATATGGGGTGTGAGATGGGATATTCCTATTAAGATTAATAAACTTCATAACTTTCAATTTGCATTCATAGAAAATGCTGTACCATCAACCCTTCATCATTTTTCATTTTTCTAAAGTAGAACTTTAACACTATGCATCATCTGATTTGCTGAGCAGGAATTCTGAAACCTCATGACTAATGAGCGCTTTAAATTTGGAATGCCAATACTGTTCAGTAGGTCTAAGATTAATGCTTTTTGCCAGACTAATAAGATTTTGGCTGAAGTTTATTTAGCCAAGTTCCTCATTTCCTGACAATGAAAGCACTTTTAATGCACATGATTTGACCCCAAAATTAATATAATTTGATGTAGCAACTAAGCATTTTCTATTCCTGTTCATGCAGTCTTTTTTGAAGAAAGGACTGGTTTTGACCAAATTTGGCCTGGTATTATGGCACAGTTAAGGATCTCCTCAGAATAATGTCACACCCACTGTTGAATTTTGGTGACTGCACCCACAGGTCCCAACCCCCTAGGTCAAGGAACCATATTACAGTAACAAATACATGAGAGTAAAATCAGCTTTTAAACTTGAAGTCACCTTCCAGTGACCAGAGTGCCTAAGACATGTATTTAACTACCAACCTTAACCTGTGAGTGATTACCAGTTATGTTCAGACTTTAAGGAAACCCCCATGGAAACCTGACATCCATCATTTAAATCCTTGATGAAGAGAAGAATGACTAATGCCAATCTGATCATGAGAAAAACACAAGGCAAGCTCCAAAAGGGACAGTCTTAAAACACCTGCCCCATCCTCCTGAAAACTCAAGGTTGTGAAAAACAAGGAACAGCTGAGAAACTGTCACAGCTAACCTTGAATTAGATCCTGGACAGAAAAGACCATTAGGAGTTGAAGACTTAGGTACATACCAAAACTTGCATACAGTTGTTTATAGTAGCTTTATTCATAATTGTCGAAACATGGGAGCAACTGAGATGTCTTCCTGAAAGCGAATGGATAACTGCACTGTGATACATCCAGATGACACAATACTATTCCGTGGTAAAAAGAAATGAGCTGTCAAGCCATAAAAAAAAAAAAAAAATACTTGGAGGAACCTTAAAATTACAAAGCTGAGTGAAAGAAGCCAATCTGAAAAATTGAATTCTACGTGATTCCAACTATAGGACATTCAGGAAGACAAAGCTAAAGAGGCAGTAAAATGATTGAGGATATCCAGAGGTTGGGGAGAAGAAGGAGGAATCAGTGGACCCCAGAGGATTTTTAGGGCAATGAAATTATTCTGTATGATGCTTTAGTAGTGGATTCATGTCATTATATATTTGTCAAAACCCATGATTGCACAACACTAAGAGTGAACTATAATGGAAACTGTCAACTTAGGATGGTAATGAGGCATCAATGTAAATTCATCAATTGGACCAAATGTGCCACTCTGGTAGGGGTGTTTACATGTGAGTGATATGCATGTATGGGGAAGCCATGTATGGAAACTCTGTACTTGCTGATGAGCTTTGATGCTAACCTAAGATTGCTCCAAAAAATAAAATCTATTAATTTTATTAAACTATAAAAGAACATTAGGTGAAATTTAAGGAAGTCTGAATAAAGTCTGTACTTCATAATAAAATATCAATATTGGTTTAATAGTTTTTATAAATGTAGCTTAATTAGGTAAGAGGTTAATGATAGGACAACCTACGTGAGAGGTGGGGCAATAGAAGTCTCTTTGTAATATTTCTGTAAATCTGAAATTATTCTAAGATTGAAAAACTATTATGATAGAATGAGAGGAATAAAAAAGAAAGAAAGGACAGGGGGACTTTTTGCAGTGTGGGTACATTAGTTCATTTTTAATAAAAATGCCAGAAATAGCCCTCATTTCTCTAATTGTGTAAGGCACTGTGCTAAGCACGGTTGTCATATCTCATTTAAGAATCATACAACCCTGTGAGGTAGGTACAAATTCTCCTCATTTGCAGATGAGATAATCTGACATTGCAGGTTTAAGTAACTTATCTAGAAGGTTTCTTATCTTGATTGTGCTTTTGTTTCTGTAATTATAGAAATGGAGTCATAATAGAGTTGTCATGATTTGAAGTGAGGTCACTTTAGACTGATGCTTGGAATGTAGAAGCACTATGTTATGATGCTACTATCAGGATCATCATCATTATCATCTAGATATCTTGAGTGATATTAATGTGCTTAATATCACTTTCCTCAATTATCAAATGGGGATAATGTCTCACAGTTTGATGAAAGGATAAAATGATTTTAGTTATGTGAATATTTTTAAACATCATATCCCCAACAGACACAGTCTTGATGACATCAAGGCAATGTTCAGATTTCTGGTTCCATGAACTCTTTTTTTTTTTAAGATTGTATTTTTAAGTAATCTCTACACCCAAAATGGGCTTGACCCAAAACTCCTAGATTAAGAGCTGCATGCTCTACCAAATGAGCCAGCCAGGCATGCTTCCTTGAATTCATTTCCATGGTCTCCTCTCTATAGCATTGTTTCTACCTCCCATCTCCACTGGGGGATTGGTTGGCCAAAGATAAATCTTTTCTTAGATCAATGAAAGACACATGACCCTTGGGTACACATGCTATTTGTTTTTCTTTTTCTCAAGGGTTATTTAATCTGAATCTAAATGTGAAGGAAGGGCAAATTTTCAGTGTAAGTCCCACTCCTGATACAGGTTCACTTTTTTTGTAAAGCTTGTGGATTCTCTAAGGTATGAGTTTGCTCACTCTTCTGGGTAAAAATACCAGAAATAGTCAAAAGCCCCATCTATGACAAGAATGGCGAATAGATTTTGTCCTTCATGTCAATACCGATAGATGATTAGTAGCTTTATGGAGAACTGGGTTGAAATGACTTCTGGGGCTGTCTCTGAGCTCAGCAGGAGTGCCCTGCACAGCCTATTGGCAGTCTGCCAAGGACACTGGAAGGGAAAGTGAGGGCTCCTGGGTTGAATAGTTGTCATCCCCAGCTTGTGGAACAAAACCTTCAGCTTTGCATTCAAGACCTCTCTTTGACTTTGAGATCTGATCATCCACCTTCTCCTGTCACAAACCTTCTCCTTCTGTCACAAACCTTCTCCTTAGGCAACTAGTTTACTTACTGATCCTCAAACAGATTAGGAACAGTTCTGTCCCATGAATCTGATATGGCTTCTCTAATTAGCGAAGTCCTACCTAGCCTGAAGGAAGTCATTCTCCAGAGGGTAGCCAACTAACCCACAGCTGCGAATTCCAATATAATTCATTATCTGCCTTTGTCCCCATTAAATGAGAACCTGCTGAAATGTAGATTGGTTGTTTTTGTCCACTTTTTCACCTTCTGTGGATAACAGAAGCCCCTTTTCTGGTTGAAAACTGTCCATCCTCCACTCCCTGTGCTTCTGGTGGGCTGTCCACCACATGTCTTTGCTCCCTGCAACAGACTCAGTGAAATGTACCAGGGATGGTCTATCAGAGTTCTTCTGGGCATTCATATGGTGCTAGGGATGAAAAGTCATGTTCTGTTCTATGACAAATGGAAGGGACCTGCCTGAGGATGAAGCTAGACGGCAGAGAGTGCACAGAAGACAGAGATAATGAGAGAGACAGAGACAGAGAGATGTATCTCACCCCTTGGATCTATATGTATCTGAACCATCTTACTCCTACTACAGCCCAGTCAAATAGGTCAATAAGTGTTTTCCTCTTCTATTCTTTTCAGTGGATGAAATTGAGTTGTTGAACTCATCACTTCAACAATTCTCATGAAAACACCCAGTATAAGCCAGGAACTGCTGTGGATAATAAGGACATGGAGGTACATAGGACAGCAGGGCATTGTCTTCTCCTCACAATGTAGAATTGAGAAATATTCAAGTCTCAGAGCCATAAGGCAACATCCAAAATACTCTGTTGGGAGGTTAACCAATAACAGACCCACCGTCAGTTCAGGTTCTGCCATACAATGTTCAGGGCATTTGCCAAGGGACTTGGCCCACCTAAGACTCAGCTTCATGTCTCTACCATGAGGATCCAGGGTGCACTTTCCTCCTGGGGTTTGTGTGGGGGCAAAAGTCAAAAGAGACTTTACATAGTTGTCTAGGAATCAGTGATCACCTTGATCCTGGAAGCATGGGGATGTAGAGAACCTACTATGGACAGCCTTGCTGGGACACAAATCTCTCCAGTCTCCACAGTGCACTGTAGTACAAGTGCATCATTTTCTCAGTATATGGATGTGAAATACTAGCACAGTCTCAGCACAATGCTGGCACACTGTATACACTAACTAAGAGTGGTGGTCTATTTCTCTCCATGAACATCCATGAAAGGGTTGGGGACATAGACAAGGATGTAGGGATCAATAACACCAATGAGGAGAAGATGACATATGAGCTGGATTTTGAAGGATGAGCAAGTGTGTGCCTGGCAAAGCAGGACTGGAAGGGCATTCCAAGTAAGTGGAACAGCAAGATCAAAGGGTGGAAAAGAGCAAGCAAGTGAACCAAGTATTCAGGAGATGTTGGGTGAGGGGTTGAGTGTGGCCAGATTGGAGGGTGTATGCATGTGTGTGGCTGCAAATGAGTTTTCAGAGCAGACTGAGCCAATAGGGAAACAGTTACATAGCCTGGTCTCATATTGTGCCACGTGTTTACAAAGATCAAGGCAGAATTTGGGATGGCAGGAAGGCTGAAGGTCAATGGGAAGCTCTTGGGGGGAAGTTCCATGTTCTCTGCCAAAGCTTAGAGACACTTCTCAGAAAAAAGCCTGGAGTCCATGTGTTTCCTTCTAAATTTGCTTTGTGTTCTAACCTACAGTCTTTCTCCTTTGGCAAATATCACATCTAACACCTCAATATCCAGGGGAACTGAGGCCAGAGGGAGAGTCACTTGGTCAAAATCAAATTGGTGACAGAACTGGGGCAAACTCATCAGTGCTACTTAAATTCCCCCAAAGAATTGCCTTTAAGTTTTTAATACATAAGACTTTCTTATTCACTTTGGTTAATTCAATATCTAGTCTCGTGCATGGCACACAGTAGGTGCTGCATAAGTGCTTATTGAAGGAGTGAATGGAAGAGTCGGTAAGTGAGGATTGAGAGCTAATTTGGCTCAGAAAATGGTGAAAGAGGTTTTTGACATTCAAGACTCAAGGAGAAATGTGATACATGGGCTGCTGGTCTAGTGATTCCAGGAGCCAGAAGGATTCTTGATCTCCCTAAGCAGGGAGGCATGTGTCAGGGTGGAGGGAGGGTCATCCTACAGCCCTGCATTGCTGAATTACTTCTCAGCACTGACTCACCTGTCCTTGTCCCCACCAAACTGAAGCCATGAGGATCCATAGCCTCACCGTGCTCTCTTCCTACTCCTGGCTCTCAGGCATTCTCACTGGAGGCCCAACAGGAATTTGGGAAAGGGCAAAGCAGCACAGCAACCAAGGATCCCTCTGGGCAAGCCCCCAGTATGTGCAGGGGATCTGGCAACAAAAGTACATGGTCCTTATCATGACTATCACTCCATACCAGGTTACATGCAGTTTGATTGTGATGTAGCATGAAGAAGGCACTGCCATGAAAACTGTTTTCTCCCAATTGGACTACAGGTTTTCCCATGTCCTTGCTGGTAATCCAGCTTCCTGCATGGAGTGTTTTAAACCCAAGATGATCTACTGGAGACAAATTGCTCATTCCTTGAGCCACCAGAATAACATCTATGAGGACTCAAAGCATGTTCTGAGGTCCAGCCAGTATGTGGTGGTAGGTTTCCAGAATCCAGTCTCAAATTGTTGTTATCCAACTATATCTACCGTCCCAGCTATGATCATGTGGAGCCTAATCCCTGGTGGCCTATCATAGTCAAAAGAGCTCCCCCAACAAGTTTTAAAAATGTGAAACATTACTTTCCCAAGAAGCAGATATAGACTATTCCGCCCTTACCTAAAAAGGTGATTAAAGTCCTAAAGACCACCCCTCCTAAAGACCACCCCCCACAGTGCCTATTTGTAACTGAAGAAACCACAGAGCAGTTGATTGAGGAAGGCACCATCACTACACAGCAGACCATGATCAAAGAGAACCACCCCAGAACAGACCACCGCTCCAGAGGTTACTGCCACCAAATCCAACTGTAGGGATAATTCAAATATCAAGATCAAGCAGATTTTCCATAGATAATCTGCCAGACATACCAGAATATATATGAGAAGACAGTCCACTAGAGATGCCTGAATTACTATCGTGAATCAGAGAGCTCCTTCTTCAAGATCTTCAGCCCTTTATTAAAAGAACAAATAATTGTAATGAGGTCAAAGTAAACGGAGACTATTAGGAGTTGTCATGTTATTATTCCTCTATAGGCTGTAAAGCTCTCCAAGTTCCCCATGAGATAGGAACTCTTATGCTATGGGAATATAGCAGATTTTTAAACAGGATTTGTAATTTTTTGTGTTTGAAAATTGCTGTCACAACTCCTTGTGTGTGATTTTCAGAGGCTGTTTACTTCAGTACATGTTTTCCTAACCCACAAAGTTGTGCATATAAAGGCACTGAGGATGAGTCTTTGTGCTCAATCATCATAGTGATAATTTCAGTGTGAAACAATTTCTGCCGAATTAGTAAAAAAATACAGCATTTTTCAAAAAAAATATAATTATGGCTGGTGCACCTGGATGGCTCAGTCGGTTAAGCGTCTGACTTCAGCTCAGATCACGATCTAACAGTACGTGAGTTTGAGCCCCATGTCAGGCTCTGTGCTGACAGCTGGGAGCCTGGAGACTGCTTCGGATTCTGTGTCTCCCTCTCTCCCCACCCCCCAGCTTGCTCTCCCTCTCTCAAAAATAAATAAACATTAAAAATTTTTTAAATACATAATTATGGTTTTATTTGGTTGCTCTGCATATGGTTCCAAATGAATTAATAGACAGGTACCATATTTCAAGTGAAAAAAATTTCTCAGGAGTGACTTCCTATTTCTCTAAGTCACCCCAAAAGTGACACATTACAAAATCCCTATTTTTATACTTGGAAGCACTGTTGAAACACTGAGATGTTTGAAGCTTACTGAGCTGTAATAATTAGGATCCTTGATTTCAAGTGGGACACCTGTGGTATGGAGTGATTAAGACACTTCTCAGGGTCTCACAGATGATAAGAGGGGAGTCAGAATTTGAGCCCAAGAGGTCTGTAAGCCAAGTCAACAAGTTGGAGAAATGCCTGCCATTGACTCAAGTCAAGGTCCATTGCCACCTTCAATTTGTGGAACCCCTGACCCTAGGAAGCTTTTTTCTGATCTAGGGGGTAGGGTCCTGGGTGAGTATAGTGTCCTGAGTTTAAGGTTCCTGAGGCAGGGTGGAAAGGCAGCATGGGAAACTGGAGAGAGGAGGTAGAAACTGCTGGAAGACCTCAGGTTGAACCTCACAGAAGAGGTGATATTAGAGCTAGAATTTGGAAAGAGTACCTTTAGGTAAAAAATGAGGAAGAATGGAGACACTTTAGGCAGATGTGTGAAAACAGAGATGAGAAAACCCTAGAACATGGGAGAGGCCATCACTAGAATATGGTGGGATGCAAGGATAACATTGCTGTTAGTAATTTACATCTCACTATAAAGTATCTCAAAGTGTTTTAATTCAAGAGTTGGGGAGAGAGGATGATGTGCCCCCCCCCAATGCTTCATCACAATTCCACAAAGAACAAAAAGTGAGGAGCAGGAAATGGTGAAAGCACTGTTCTGTAGAGTCCCTGTGGTGGCAGGGAAGATGGTAGGTGAGGTGGAAGGCTGGCCTTTTACATCCACCAGCCTACCAGAACTAATGCTGAGGGCCATCAGTGGCCAATCCAGAGTGTGACAGCCTCACAGTGACATTTAGATGTCATCAGCAGCATCATCAAAACTACCATTTACTTCTCACTTGCTATTTGCCAGGTATTGTGCTAAGCTTTTTCCATGGAGTCTACATACATTCATTCATTCAACACATAATTTATTGAGCACTGACTGTGCCAGACTCTGTTCTAGGTGCTAGAAGTACAATAGTGAACAGGAGATGGATGCTTTGTACCCACAAAACTACCAGTGGGGAAGGTGATAATAAACTCAGATATATACAAGTAATAGAAAAAAGTAAAGGAGAAAGCAGTAAAAGCAATGGAGGGTAGCCAGTATTAGATGCAATGGCAGAAAAGACTTCTCCCTAGAGGTGACTTTTGAGCCTACCATGAGTGAAGTGAGGAATCAACCCAGGTGTTTCTCTAAGGTAAAGATGTTCCAAACAGAGGGAACAATCAGTGCAAATGCCCTGAAATTAATTAATTAGTTTACTTATTATTTAGTCTGAGCTCCTACTATGTGCCAATCACTGTTCTAAGAAGAGGAAATAGCAGCAAGCAAACAAACAAAAATCCCCCTTTTCATGGTGCTTATATTCCAATGAATATAAGCATGCTCCATGAATATGAGCATGCTCAAGTTCTGCATGTTCAGAAACATGAAAGGCTGCAGAACCATTGTAGGAGAGGGTCCAGGACCTCTCCATACCACAGAGAACTGAACCAACATCCCTGATCCTCCCCAAGCTTCTCCTAGGCACACCATGGGAAAGACATATTCCTTAAACTCTACACAGACTGTCATCCCTGTGGTTCCCCTCTTACACTCATACATCTCTGTCCCATATAGTTTCGAGATAATAAAAGATGGTTTAATGCTTCCAGGGGTCATTAAATAATAACCCTGGTCTGGTCTGGGTGATGGAAACATTGGAGAACCAACCAGACCAGATCCAAGGATTTATTAAGATTCTTCCAGTCCATAAATGTGATGATTCTTCTAGTTCACTCATGGTGTTTGGCCACTGGCAGAACTGGGAGGAGATTTGTTTCCAATATGGTGGAGTCATCTAGACTTGGGCTGGAGTTTTGTCTCTAATACTTCCTGCACAGCATCACTGTGCCAAGTACTTAACTCTTCTGAACTCCAATGAACTCATCTCAACAATGGGGACAATGAAACCCACCTTTAAGGGCTGTTTTAAGACTCACATTGGTCAATAAATCTCAAGCACCTAGTACCCCACTGCTTGCTCAGGAGATGTTCAACACAAGTGACTGTCTAAAGTTCACAGCACAGAACCAGTTGTGGATGGAGATCAACATTTCCTGATGTAAACTCTTTAAGTTAATGGGGATCTTTTCTTAGTACAAAAGGGAATGGAAACCACTATATTGATAACCTACTACATGCCACAGTGGCTTTGCCTCTTCTCTTATATAATACCCCCAACAACTCTGTCTGGTAGGTGTTATCATCCTTGTTTACTAGATGAGGAAACTGAGGCTCAGAAAACCTGAACAACTTACCAGGGTTACAAAGCCTGAAGTGGCAGAGCCTGTAAGTGAGAAACCAAGGCTAGAGGTCCCCCAGGCCTTTCTGTGTCTGAAGCTCATGATTTTCTCCACTTGGTAGGAGAAGAATGAAATTTGTGGTTTTAGATGTGGACCAAGCTATGAAGTGAACAGGATGCCTCAATCTCTTCCATGAGTATGTCCCTTTCCATTTTCGTACAAAGAGAAGGTTCCATAAACTTAAGTTTCCCTTCCTGCTCAACCTTCTCATCACGTCCCATCTTGAAAGTTTCCTCTAAAAACACAGTACAAAAAATAAATAAAAAGAAAGCTATAACACAAACTTTGCATTACCTTGTACAATTTGGCACTCCATATTTTTTCTCTGAAGACTTTCTGAATATGAAGTGAAAAAGATAGTGTGTGTGTGTGTGTGTGTGTGTCCCTTAAAGAATAATTCCCCTGGATACCAAAAGATTGGAGGTTTTCAGGTAGGTAAGAGGTACTGAAGGATGGCATGTCTGCATCTCTCAACACTGCTCAGTGTTGGAAAGGTTTCTCCTCCCTCAGAAAACCACATTTCAGCACTGGCTTTGCGCAGAAACCCACAACCACGGCAGTGCCCACACATCTCACTGGCCATCCATCAATCCACCTTCTTCCCCAGCCTCTCTATACAATTGTTTTGAGCCACACAAGCAATAGAGGCCTGTCAGCTAGCTCTTGGTGGCTGTGGACAAACCTTGGCACACCTTGACTTGCAGAGTATGTCTCCAATCCTGGCCTCTGTCACCACATGGAGTCATGTCCTGTGTGTCTTGTATCCAGATTTCCGTCTTCTTAGAGGGACAACAATCATTGGGCTGGTGTCCATCCTCATCTAGTACAACCTCATCTTAATTTGATTACATCCGTAAAGTTTCTATTTCCAAATAAGGTCACATTCACAGGTTCCACATAGACGTGAAGTTTTGGGAGAAAGTATTCAACCCAACACAGTCACCCAATAGCAATAGCAAATAGCCAAAAAGAGAGAGAAGTGAACATGAAGGAGAGCAGCTCTAAACACTCAGAAAGTAAATTAAGTGAACAAAGTTGGAAAGGGCAGACAATAAGATTTTATCAGGCACATGAAAAATAGTGACTCACTTCCCCTTAATTTTATATTTCTCTTTATCTAAGACCACATTAGGGATCCACTGCTTATGTACTTTAGTTGTCTCTCCATTTAGTCAAGTGATGCCCATATTACACAATGAACTTACGTATGAGAACTTTTAAGAACTACTGATGCTTGGGTCCCCTCACCAGAGATTCTGAAGTAACTGGTAGACACATGGATTTTTAAATTTCTCCAGCTGATTCTAAAGCACATCCAAGGTTGAGAAATACTGCCCTAGATTAATTAAATCAAAATCTCTGGAGTGTACCCCAGGCAGTGGTATTTTCTTTTATTTTATAGGTGATTTCCACATGAAATCTGTTAAGAAATACTAATTCAACCTGTACATGTATTTTGTCCTTTTATGTTATTTATGATCTGCTATGATGTATCAGACTATGTCTAACATCCTAGGAACTCAGAGTCAGTGGTGGGACCAAGACAACACATTTGATGAGTGTGTAGAGATACAGAAGTATGATGGGTGAGGGATAGAGGACAGAGGAGGTTTACTGCCATTGAGTTTCTAACAAAAATATACAACCATCTATTATGACACACTTATCAATTCTGTTTATTAAAAAGGTTTTGTAACTTTCACTTGTCCCTAATATAATCCTCACCACATCCTTATGAGGTTAGCAGTTTTATCCCTAATTATAAACTACACTCTAGCAATTTAGAGAGGTGTGAGTCCTGTAAAATCCAACAGATCGTGAGGTTTTACACTAAAAAGGGGAATTAGGTCTGCCCAATTCTATAGCTTGTAGCTTTTAATACATAAATATCACAGTCTAGCATGAGTCTGGGCACCGACTGCTTTATGCCCAACTTCAAACTCACTAGAACAACTCTCAAGGAAAAAAAGTACAAAGAAAAACCACTATATAGCTGCCTGGTATTTTTTAAAAGATGAAATGCACTTTAAATCAGTGCTACTCAAAGTGTGGCCTGAGGAGCAGACACATCTGCATCACTTGGGCAGCTTGAAATGCTGCTTCTCAGGTCCCAACCCAGACATACTGAACTAAAGTCTTTGAAGGTGAGACACACAAATGTGTATTTTAACAGCTTTACAGATGAGTCTTAAGTACAATGCAGTTGGCCAAGCAATATTTTAAATCACCCTAAAGAGAAAGGTCCTGATCCTTTTAAAAATTAGTATTTGTCCCAAAGCTGTGGCTCAGCCCAATCAAAAACGACAGATTGCTGACAGAGCAATCTATGCATATGTAACTTTTGTACAAGAAAAGGGAGAAGGGGGAGGAAATCCTAAGAGTGTTTCCATGGGAGAGCTTTACAGGACTAACCACCATGATCCAAGCCCACTCTCAGTTGGAAACGTCTGTCTCCATTCCCATCTTCCTGTATACAAGTGCTTCTGCTCCATCTTGTGCCTTTCCGGAACTACTGCTATGCTTCCCCAGGCCAAAGCAGTTGTTCTATCACTTCTCTCTCTTCCGTAAAGAAGCACCTATTTCATAATCTTCTCCCCCAACAAGATCTCAAATGCTTGTACACAAGGCTTATATCTTAAATTTCTTTGATGCTTTACCATTAGAGGCAGTATGAACAGATGCTAGATTCAGAACCGCATTTTAAATATGAGTCTCCCATGAGAAATTACGCAAAATCCTGTCTTGTTTCCTCTTCTGAAAAATAGAGAGATGATTGCATCCACTTCATTGAGTAGATGTGATGGCCTACGTGATGTTGGGCACAGAATAAGGCTTAATAAATATGGGCCAATACCACTTGCCTATAGTAGGCTTTCAATAAATAACAGATCAAGGTTCTCTGTGAAGCAGTGAAATCCTTATTACTGGAATTACTGGAAGATTCATAGGTTGGCTAACCTATCATGACACATAATGAAGAAGTGTCCTCATTCAATTCAGAAAGGAAAGGGAAGGGAAGATGGCAGAGTGGGAAGCACCAGGTATCTATCTGTCTCTCACCCAGTCAACAATTATATTAGCAGAATCTGTCCAGTGTACTATTTTGGCACTCTTCAGTCTATTGAGAACTTGCAAATTCTAGGGGATGGCTTGCACAGTCAGTTGTGATTGATTGAAATCAATTTCCTCTCTTAGCTGGGCAGAGGCTATGCATCTTCTACCTCAGTCTTGTGGCAGGCAGCTCTAAACATGTTCATGAGCCAGTCTGCATGCAGCCTGTGACTATCAGTTGGGAAATAAGGATTCTATCTTCCAAATATATGGGTTTATGTTTTGATCACAAATTGCTTCTTCTAATTACAGAGATACAAACATAGAGACACCAGCCATTATTTCACTTCTTCCCCATGGTTGCAATTCACTGCATCTCTGGCTTGAGAAATTTCCAGGGTGCTTAGAGAACCAGTGCCTTTTTTGTTTTTTTCATTTTTCCCTTTTTCTCCTTTTCAAAGCCAGATATTAAAAACTAGGACATTCCAAAGCAACTGCACATATAAGAGGAAATTACAAAGTCATTGGCACACCCAGTTACAAATGCAGATTCAGGAAAGAACTGAGAAGATTTTACATTTACACCCCAGGCTGATACATGGCATGAAGACAGGTCACAACATTCAAAAAGAACAACAATAAAAACAGCAAGCCCTGAGAAATGAGAATAATCTAGATTCCACAGTTACTACATTATTAGATTGAAATATCCAATTTTCAACATAACAACAAAAAGGCATATAAAGAAACAGAAATTATGTCCCATTCAAAGGTTGGGGGCGGGGGGGAATAGGCAACCAAAACTGTGCCTTAGAAAGAGGAGAGGACAGATATCCTAGACAAAGACTTAAAACAGTTGTCTTACAGGTGCCCAGGAGCTGAAGGAGGTTATGGAGAAAGTCAAAACAATATATGAACAAAATGGAAACACCCAAAAAAGTGATAGAAAACCTTTAAAAAATCCCAAAGAATTCTACAACTTAAATATAACTGAAGTGGGAATTTTGCTGGAGAGAATCAAGGCAGATTTGAGTAGGTAGAAGACAGAATCAGCAAACTTCAAGATAGGACAATACTCAACAATTGAAATTGTTGAGTATTAGAAACAGGAATAAAAACTATTTTAAAAAAGTTAACAGGGACTAAAGGACCTATGGGATCAACAAGTGGACAAACATACCTTGTGGGAGTTCTAGAAGAAAAGGAAGAAAAGAAAAGAAGAAAAGAGAAAAAGGCAGAGAGATTATTTGAAGAAAAAATGGCCAAATGCATTTGATGAATGACATGCATACAAACATCCAATAAGCTCAACAAACTCCAAGTAGGATGAATTAAGAGACATACCCTTAGACACATTATAATCAAACTGTCAAACGACAAAGACAAATCTTGAAAGTAGCAAGAGAGAAGCAATTTTTCACATACAAGGGATCCTCAAAAAAGATTATTTACAGATTTCCTATCAGAAATTTTGGAAGCCAAAAGGCAGTAGGTTGATATCTTTGAAGTGCTAAAAAGAAGAAAACAAACACCCTGTCAAGCAAGAATCCTATATTCAGCAAAACTATCCTTCAAAAGTGAAAGAGACATGAAGACTTACCCAAATAAACAAAGCTTAAGGTGTCTATTACCACTAGATCAGCTCTGCAAGAAATATAAATGGAAGTCCTACAAGTAGAAATGAAGGACACTAGATGGTAACTCCAAGCTATATGAAAAAATAAAGATCTCAAGGTAAATAATTGAGCAATTATAGGAGCTAGTACAATTGAAAGAAAATTGTAAGTCTACTGTCAGTTTTTCCTACATGATTTAAAAGACTAGTAAGTTTAAACAAAAGCAATTATTTGTCTAAAACCTAAACAAACATTTGCAAATAGTATGTGTGATAAAGAAGTAGTATCTAGAATATATGAATATTCAGAGCCAGAATGCATAGAGAACTCCTAAAACTCACAACAAAAGAACAGTACAACACAAAAATGGGCAAAGATCATGAACAGACATTTCCCCAAAGAAGATACGCAAATAGCCATAAGCACATGAAATTGTCCAATATCACTAATGAAAACCACAATGATCTACAACCTCACAACAATTAGGATGGTTACTATGTCAAGAAAAGACAGAAAATGACAAATGTTCATAAGGTTGTGGAGAAATCAGAACCCTGTGTACTCTTCATAGAAAGGTTAATAGTACAGCTCTGTCAAATACAGTATGATATTTCCTAAGAAATTAAAAATTAGAATTACCATATGATCCAGAAATTCCTCTTCTAGATATATGTTCAAAATACTTGAAAACAAGATTTTTGAGCATTATTTATAATGGCTAAAATGTGGGAGCAACTCAAATGTTCATCGAGAAATAAATGGACAAGCAAAATGTAATATATACATGCAACGGAATATTATTCAGTCATAAAAAGGAAATTCTGACCTATGCTACAATATGAATAAACCATGAAGACATTTACTAAGAAAAATAAGGCAGGGGCAAAAAGGCAAATATTGTATGTTTCCACTTATATAAGGTACCTAGAGCGGTCAAAATCATAGAGACAGAAAGAGAATGGTGGTTTCCAGGGGCTACAGAGAGGTGGAAGGTATTGTTTAATGGTCATAGGTTTTCAGTTTTGCAAGAAAATAGTTCAAGAGATAGAAGTTGTGATGGTTATATAACACTATGAATGTATTTAATACTACTGAACTGTTAAAAATGTTTAAGATGGTAAATTTTATGTTATGTGTATTTTACCAAAATTTTTTAAAAATTAGTTTTTATGTAAATGTAAAGGAAAGGAAATTACATTGGAACAACTAGATATATACGAGGAAAAAAATAAAAATTTAACATTATTTTAAAAAAATAAAAATTTAAAAATAAAAATTTACCTCACCTCACACTTAAATGTTAACTGAAAATGAATTATGTGCCTAAATGTAAAAGGTGTTCCTTCCCCAGGAGTTAGGTATGTGCTTTCCCTTCATAATTACATAATCTGTTTGTCCTAATCTAGCAACTACTACATCTCCCTTTGCCAACCCATGATTCAGTCACCTTCAGACTCTTCATCCAGATGGGTCAGAACCATAGGGGCTAGGGCACCATAGTAGAACTTCCATTGTTCAATGGAATCATCTATTGCTTCACAACTGAGCCAATGTAAGAGTACTCCAGGCTTTACAAATTGTCTACTGATTATAATTCTCATGCTGTGTGATGCTTTATATCCAGTTACCAAAACCAGGTAGTGTGGAAGCAACATCCTCTCCATGTTTTCACCAATGATGGCACCTGATGATGAAAAGAGTCATGCTTCCCACACTTTCGGGTTAGTTGGAAAACAAAAAAGAGCAGTGGTTGGGTTATTAGGGTGGATTCATGGATATGAAGAGCCAATTTTCCCATACCCCTGTATCTTCTGCTTTAATCCTTTCCAAGCAATAGCTTCAAAGGGAATGTTCCTTATAAGCATCACCTGAATTAATGCTCACACTGTCTGGATATATGAGTAGTGTGCAGTACTGATAACATGGTTTATCTAGAAATCTCCTCCAATCATTTCTTTTAAAGTTTATTCTACTCAATGATGCCACCAGCCTCAGAATGAAAAAGAACATGAAATGTCCATCGAATTAGCTCACTGTCATTAGCTCACTGTCAGAGCCTCTTTGCTATGAATGGAATGACATCATGTGACCAGAAGTGATTCCCATATCTAAAATATATGGCACAGTTTAATTGCCGGTGCTACTCTGGTGTGGCCAGAATCCACCCCATGCACCGGGATGGCAACTCCTTATAGGGTTGTTAAAAGCTGAGAGATGCCAGAGTAGCCACATGGTGGCAGTAGAGGACAAATGTGTTCAATTTGCTAGACATGGGCGGGGCCAAGCAGAGACCTGAGTCCTGGTTCACCTTCAGACAGACAGATCAACTGCTGACAGGAGCCAGTCCTGATAAGCCATTTCAGTCTCCTTGGCAAGAATAGGGAGGCCCATCTTTACAGCCTGTTGGGTTATGGCAGATTAGTATGCCCAGTCCAATAATGGGTGGAGATACTGATGCTGCCACATTGCTCCAGTGAGTCTGCTCCAAGCTTGCACCTTCCCATGGGCATCCGCCTGGGGGGACAGAAAATGTCATCCAAGCTTGCAGCAACAGCTTTCCAGAGCACTTAATTCCACAGACGGGTGTCTACTGAAACTGTTATTGTCACCTACTGACAAGATTGCCATGCCAACCAGAGCCTAAGAAGAGGGGATAAAATGCTTTCCTGGTAGTTGAGTGTTGCCTAAAGGCTGTGGCTTTGAATTTAGCTGCTTGGCTGATGGGCTTCTACCACAGTAGGTCTTACAGAATTGTCATTGGCTTTAAAGGGCTGCGCTACACCATGGACACATCATCTTATAGTTGGGATGAGCCTTCAATGAACCAGGCCCAGGCATCCCGAGACCTTCCTGGGAGCCATCTCCAGGTAGCAAAAAGTTCCCCTGTGAGTCATCAAGGGAGATACAATGGTCCCTAAAGATGAGGCACTATCCCCTTGTGTGAAGAGCACCTGTCTGTGGGACCTGACTTGCTGTTCTGGAATGTTCCATTTCCATTTTTTATGAGAAATATTTGCCTTCCCAGAAGGCAATGGGGAGGGGGCAATGCAGGATGGGGACACCTGGACACAATGATAACTGGCAGTCCTCCCTAAAGCCACTCGCTCTCCACAAGTGCCCAATAGTAGGCCAGCAGCAGTGTGTCAGGTACAGCACAGCAGGGAGCCATATGGGCAGGAAGTCAGACCCCAAGAAGTGACTCTGGGCAGAAGTGCCTCCACTGCCAGAGGTGCCACTCAACACATTTCCCAGAATCAGAATCCTGGATTCCAGCATGGTCCTTGGGGTTTATAGGCCCCGGGGTAGGTGACCTGTGGTGCTGCCTTTAACACACCTGCTACCCAGGTCCCAGGAAAACATGGCAGATTTTCTGGTCCATTTGTACACAGGGCTCAACCTCAACAAAATACCAGGATGAAGCACATATTCACTCTTATCCTAGACAGTCGAACTAAGTCCAGGCTTCCCACTTAGCTTGTGGGGGCTGTAGGGGAGTAACTTTTCCTTTCCTGTATCAGGGAATATGTAGCCATATTCGAGACACAATCCGCCAAAATGCATAATCAATTTAGCTGCAGTCACAAAGTCTGACAAGGCCATGGTTCTAGAGGAAACAACTGAATTTAGCTCATGATAATCCACCATGGACACCCCCATATTGGATTCTTGTGAGGAAGAATGGACGTTTCCGTGTGTGAAGCCTCCACGGTTAGGGTGCTACTGTTATAGCAATGGGCAGTACTCAGCTACTACCCTCTGCTGCTTCACAGACTCTAGGACCTCGTGAGTGGCGCATAATCTGTCTGGGCTTTATATAGGAACATCAGTAAATATTTGTCAAATTCACTGAATTGATAAATTTAAACTGATGACCTTTAACTACATTATCTCTGATACATATTCCTTTTCTCACATTCAATGATCCAAACAGTATTTGAACATTGGGCACTGGGACAATTACTGACCTTTTGAACCACCATCCCAGTATGTGAGGAGCATTTAATAAATGCCTGAGAGAGGTATAGGATCACGGATAGATGTTACTGCTTTGAATAAAATGGCTAAGAAAAGTATAAGCATGAGAAGTCCCTTGCTATGTGTCTAGTTGCAAATATATTCAGGTCTCTGAGTTCCAGAATGATTGTAGTTTATAATCAGCTAAAGAAACTCTTTGGAAGATTTTTTTAAATTTTAATTCCAGTATAGTTAACATACAGCATTATATTAGTTTCAGGTGTAGAATGTAGTGATTCAACTCTATACATCACCCAGTAGTGTTCATCATGATACATGTATTCCTTAATGCCCTTCATCTATTTTACCCATCTCCCACCCATCTCCCCTCTGGTAACCATTTGTTTATTCTCTATAGTTAAACAGCCTGGTTTTTTGGTTTGTCTCTTTTATTTCCTTTGTTTGTTTTGTTTCTTAAATTCCACGTGTGAGTGAAATCCTATGGTACTTGTCTTTCTCTGACTGACTTATTTCATTTAGCATAATACTCTCTAGCTCCATCCAGGTCATTGCAAATGGCAAGAAATCATCCTTTTTATGGCTGAATAATATTCCATTGTGTATACATAACACATCTTCTTTGTCCATTAACTTATTAATGGGCACTTGAGCTGCTTCAATAATTTGGCTATTGTGTATAATGCAGCAATAAACCATAGGAGTGCATATATCCCTTTGAATTACTGTTTTTGTATTCATTGGGTAAATACTCAGTAGTGCAACTACTGGATCATATAGTAGTTCTATTTTTAATTTTTTTGAGGAAACTCCATACTGTTTTCCACAGTAGCTGCACCAGTTTGCACGAGGGTTTCTTTTTCTCCACATCCTCGCCAGCACTTGTTGTTTCTCGTGGTTTTGACTATAGCCATTCTGAGGTGATATCTCATTGTGGTTTTGATTTGTATTTCCCTGATAACAAGTGATTTTGAGCATCTTTTTATGTGTCTGTCGGTCACCTGTATGTCTTCTCTGGAGGAAATGTCTGTTCATGTCTTCTGCCCATTTTTGATTGGATTATTTTCCTTTTTTGTGTGTCGAGTTGTATAAGTTCTTTACTTATTTGGGATACTAACATTTATTAGATATGTCATTTGCAAATATCTTCTCCCATTCTGTAGGTTCCTTTTAGTTTTCTTGATTGTTTCCTTTGCTGTGCAGAAGCCTTTTATTTTGAAGCCATTATTCCATTTTGAGTTTGTTTTTGTGTATGGTGTAAGAAAATGATTTAGTTTCATTCTTTTGCATATAGCCATCCAGTTTCTCCAACACCATTTGTTGAAGAGACTGTCTTTTTCTCCATTGTATATCCTTGCTTCCTTTGTTAAAGATTAATTGACCATACAATCATGGGTTTATTTCTGGGCTTTCTATTCTGTTCCATTGAGCTATTTTGTCTGTTTTTGTGCCAGTACCACACTGCTTTGATTATTATAGTTTATAGTGTAAGTTGAAGTCCAGAATTATGATACCTCCAGCTTTGTTTTTCTTTTTCAAGATTGTTTTGGCTATTTGAGGTCTATTGTGGTTCCACAAACATTTTAGAATTGTAGTTTCTAGTTCTGTGAAAACTGCTGTTGGTATTTTGATAGGAATTGCATTAAATTTGTAGATTGCTTGGGATACTATAGATATTTTAACAATATCTGTTCTTCCAATTCTTGAGCATGGAATGTCTTTCCATTTCTTTGTGTCATCTTCAGTTTCTTTTATCATGATCAAGTGGGATTTATTCCCAGGATGCAAAAGTGGTTCAGTATTTGCAAATCAATCAACATGATACATCCTCATTAACAAGAGAAAGGATAAAAATTATATGATCATTTCAATAGATGCAGAAAACGTATTTGACAAAGTACAATATCCATTCATAAAAACCCTCAACAAAGTAGGTTTAGAGGGAATATACTTCAATATAATAAAGGCCATATATGAAAACCCCACAGCTAATGTCATACTCAATGGTGAAAAACTGAAAAATTTCCCCTAAGGTTGGGAATAAAGACAAGGATGTCCTCTCCCACCAGTCTTATTAAACATAGTATCAGGAGTCTTAGCCACAGCAATCAGACATGAAAAAGAAATAAAAGGCATCCAAACTGGTAAGGAAGAAGTAAAACTTTCACTATTTGAAGATAACATGATACTATATATGAAGGACTTTTTCCTGCCTGTGGAGCTCAAGTCTGATCCTGGTGGCATCTGGGAGGTCTTGTGACTGGTCCTTTAATAGTATTTTTTTTTTTACATTCCCTGAAGTCATATATCTATCAACACTTTAGAAAATAGAGTTGGAAAAGACTTCACATTTATTAAAGACACTGATCATGTCTTTTTTTCCTTTCCATTTCTTTTTTCCTAATAGGTTTTTTTTTCATTTTTATTAAAATATTGTTAACATATAGTATTAGTTTTAAGTGTCCAACATAGTGATTCCACAATTATGTACATTACAAAATGCTCAACACAATAAATGTAGTTACCATTCTGCAGCTATACATAGTTATTACAATCTTATTGTCTGCATTCCCTATGCTATGGTGTTCATTCTTGTGATCTATTTATTTTATATCTGAAGTTCAAGCCCCTTAATCCCCTGCACCTATTTTGCCTATTTCCCCAAGCCCCCTCCCTTTGGCAACCACCAGTTTGTTCTCTGTGTTTGTGAGTCTGTTTTGTTTATTTGTTCATTTGTTTTGTTCTTTGGATTCCACATATAAATGAAATTATATGGCATTTTGTCTTTCTCAGACTTATTTTACTTGGCATTATATCCTCGGTCAATTCATGTTGTCATAAATGGCAAGATTTCTTACTTTTTAATTGCCAAGTAATATTCTATTGTGTATCTATATACCATACCTTCTTTACCCATTCATCTACCAGTGAATACTTAGGTTGCTTCCATACCATGGTTATTATAATTAATGCTGCAATAAACATAGGGGTACGTATATGTTTTGAAATTAGTGTTTTTATTTTCTTTGGGTAAATATCTAGTAGTAGTATTATTGGGTCATATGGAGTTTCTAATTTTAATTTTTTGAGGAACCTCCATGTTGTTTTTCATATGGTTGTACCAGTTTCACCAACAGTGTTTCAAAGGTTCTCTTTTCTCCACATACTTGCTAATACTTGTTTTTTTTTTTCTTTTTAATACTAGCCATTCTCACAGGTTGTGAGGTGATATCTCATTGTGGTTTTGATTTGCATATTTCCCTGATTATGAGTGATGTTGAGCATCTTTTCATGTGTCTGTTGGCCATCTGTATGTCTTCTTTGGAAACATTTTTATTCTCTGCCCATTTTCAATCAAATTATTTGGTTTTTGGTATTGAATTGTATGAATGTATATATTTTGAATATTAACCTTTTATCAGATATATCATTGGCAAATATCTTCTCCCATTCGGTGGGTTGTCTTTTCTTTTTGTGATAGTTTCCTTCACTGTGCAAAAGCTTTTTAGTTTGAGAGTCGCAGTTGTTTATTTTTCCTTTTGTTTTCCTTGCTTGAGGAGACATGTCTAGAAAAATACTGCTAAGGTCAATGTCCAAGAGTTTATTGCTTATGTTTTCTTTTAGAAGTTTTCTGGTTGCATGTCTTAACTTTAGGTTTTTAATCTATTTTGAATTTATTTTTGTATATGGTATAAGAATGTGATCCATTTTATTCTTTTGCAAGCCCAGTTTTCCCAACACCATTTATTTACAAAACTGCCTTTTCCTCATTGTATATTCTTCCCTCTCTTCTTATACATTAATTGACCATATATGTATGATTTATTTATGTGCTTTCCATTCTGTTCCATTGATGTATGTGTCTATGTTTGTGCCAATACCATACTGTTTTCATCACTACAGCTTTACTATAGTTTGAAATCTGAGATTGTGATACCTCCAGCTTCGTTCTTTCTCAAGATTGCTTTGGCTATTCGGGACCTTTGTGGTTCCATACAAATTTTAGGATTATTTATTTTAGTTCTGTGAAAAATACTATTGGTATTTTGATAGGGGTTGAGCATGCTCTATTTTTCCATTTATTCATATCACTTTCAATTTCAATTTCAATTTCATTCATGTCTTACAGTTTTCAGAGTACAGGTCTTTCACCTCCTTGGTTAAATTTATTCCAAGTATTTTATTATTTTTGATGCAATTGTAAATGGAATAATTTTCTTAATTTCTCCTTTTGCTAGTTTGTTATTTGTGGATAGAAATGCAGCAGATTTCTGTATATTGATTTTATGTCTTGCAACTTTACTGAATGCATTTATCAGTTGTAATAGTTTTTGGTGAGTCTATACTGTTTTCTATATATACTATCATGTCATCTGCAAATAGCTTTACTTTTTCCCTACCAATTGGGAAGCCTTTTATTTCTTTTTCTTATCTGATTGGTGCAGCTAGGACTTTTAACACTCTATTAAATAAAAGTGGTGAGAGTGAACAATCATTTTGTTCCTGATTTTAGAGGAAAAGATTTCAGCTGTTCACCACTGACTATGATGTTAGCTATGTGTTTGTGATATATGGTCTTTATTATGTTAAGTATGTGCCCCCCATAGCCATTTGTTGAGAGTTTTTATCATGAACAGATGTTGACTTTTGTCAAATGCTTTTTCTGCACATTTTAAGGTGATCATATGAATTTTATCCTTCATTTTACTAGTGTGTTGTATCATGATTGATTTGTGAATATTGAACCATCCTTACATCCCTGTAATAAATTCCACTTGATCATATGACTGTTTCTTTTACTATTTTTTGAATTATTTTAGTTAATAATTTATTAAGGATTTTTCATCTATGCTCACCAAGAATATTAGTCTGTACTTTTCTTTTTCTGTAATGTTTTTGTCTTGTTTTGGTATCAGGGAAATGCTGGCCTTGTACAATAAATCTGGAAGCATTCTTCCTTTTCCTGTTTTTTAAAATAATCTGAGTAGGATAGGTGTTTCCTCTTTTTTAAATGTTTAGTAAAATTCACCTGCAAAGTCATCTGGTCCTGGACTTTTGTTTGTTGGGAGTTTTTTGCTTACTGATTCAATTTCATTACTAGTAATTAATTTTTTCAGCTTTTATTTTTCTTCCTGTTTCAACATTGGAATATTGAAATATTATCCATTTCTTCTAAGTTTTATATTTTTTGGCATTTATTTTTTGTAGTCTCTTATAATCTTTTGTTGTGCTGGTGTAACTTCTCTTCATTTCTGATTTTATTTACTTGAGTCTTCTCTTTGTTTCCTGATGAGTCTGGCTAAAGGATTATCAATTTTGTTTCTCTTTTTGAAGAACCAGCTCTTAGTTTCATTGATCTTTTTTATGTGGGTTTTTTGTTTGTTTGTTTGGTTGGTTGGTTTTGGGTTTTTTTTAGTCTCTAATTCATTTATTTCCATTCTGATTTTTATTTTCATTCTTGTATTAAATTTGGGCTTTGTTCTTTTTCTGGTTCTTTCAGATGTAAAATTTGATTGTTTATTTGAGACTTTTTGTTTCATGAGGTAGGCCTGCTTGCTATAAACATACCTCTTAGAAGTACTTTTGCTGTGTTCCAAAGATTTTGAACCATTGTGTTTCCATTTTTAGTTTTCTCAAAGTATTTTCTCATTTCCTCTCTTATTTCTTCATTGACCCATTGGTTGGTTAGTAGTATGTTATTTAGCATCCATGGGCTTGTGGGTTTTTGACGTTTTGGGTGATTTTTGTTTGTTTGTTTGTTTGTTTGTTTGTTTGTTGTAATTTGTAGTCTTCTGTGTGTGATATAAGGGATCACATCCTTGAATACTGATTGCCCAGTGCTTAATGAAAAAGGAAAAGAGGAAGATCATTTGGTTCCTGCTCTTCCTGAAACACCTGAAGAGGCTTCTCACCGGGACAAAGTGTTTGGGTACTCCTGAGTTCTCCTGGTTATCAACGCACTAAGAGCCTTCTCTTACAACTAAATTGTTTAAAAATAAACCTAACCAAAGATGAAAAGATCTGTATTCTGAAAACTATAGAAAGCTTATGAAGGAAATTGAAGAATATATAAAGAAATGAAAAAAATATTCTGTGCTCATGGATTGGAAAAATAAATATTGTTAAAATGTCAATACTACCCAAAGCATTCTGCACATTCAATGCGATCCCAATCAAAATTGCACCAGCATTTTCTCAAAGCTAGAACAAGCAATCCTAAAATTTCTATGGAACCACAAAAGACCCCAAATAGCCAAAGTAATTTTGAAGAAGAAGACCAAAGCAGGAGGCATCACAATCCCAGACGTTAGCCTCTACTACAAAGCTGTAATCATCAAGACATCATGGTTTTGGCACAAAAACAGACACATAGACCAATGGAGTAGAATAGACATTCCAGGATTGGACCCACAAGAGTATGGCCAAGTAATCTTTGACAAAGCAGGAAAGAATATCCAATGGAAAAAAAGACAATCTCTTTAACAAATGGTGCTGGGAGAACTGGACAGCAACATGCAGAAGAATTAAACTAGACCACTTTCTTACACCATTCACAAAAATAAACTCAAAATGGATAAAGGACCTGAATGTCAGACAGGAAACCATCAAAACCCTAGAGGAGAAAGCAGGAAAAAAACCCTCTGACCTCAGCCACAGCAATTTCTTACTCGACACATCTCCAAAGGCAAGGGAATTAAAAGCAAAAATGAACTATTGGGACCTCATGAAGATAAAAATCTTCTGCACTGCAAAGGAAACAGGCAACCAACGGAATGAAAAAAGATATTTTCAAATGACATATCAGACAAAGGGCTAGTATCCAAAATCTATAAAGAACTCACCAAATTCCATACCCAAAAAACAAACGATCCAGTGAAGAAATGGGCAGAAAACATGAATAGACACTTCTCTAAAGAAGACATCCAGATGGCCAACAGGCACATGAAAAGATGCTCAACGTCACTCCTCATTAGGGAAATACGAATCAAAACCACACTGAGATATCACCTTACGCCAGAGTGGCTAAAATGAGCAAATCAGGAGACTACAGATGCTGGCGGGGATGTGGAGAAATGGGAACCCTCTTGCACTGTTGGTGGGAATGCAAACTGGTGCAGCCGCTTTGGAAAACAGTGTGGAGGTGCCTCAAAAAATTAAAAATAGATCTACCCTATGACCCAGCAATAGCACTGCTAGGAATTTACCCAAGGGATACAGGAGTGCTGATGCACAGGGGCACTTGCACCCCAATGTTTATAGCAGCACTTTCAACAATAGCCAAATTATGGAAAGAGCCTAAATGTCCATCAACTGATGAATGGATAAAGAAATTGTGGTTTATACACACAATGGAATACTACGTGGCAATGAGAAAGAATGAAATATGGCCTTTTGTAGTAACATGAATGAAACTGGAGGGTGTTATGCCAAGTGAAATAAGTCATACAGAGAAAGACAGATACCATATGTTTTCATTCTTATGTGGATCCTGAGAAACTTAACAGAAGACCACGGCGGAGGGAAAGGAAAAAAAAAAAGTTAGAGAGGGAGGGAGCCAAACCATACGAGACTCTTAAAAACTGAGAATAAACTGAGGGTTGATGGGGGGTGGGAGGGAGGGTAGGGCGGGTGATGGGCATTGAGGAGGGCACCTGTTTGGAGGAGCACTGGGTGTTGTATGGAAATCAATTTGACAATAAATTTCATATTAAAAAAATAAAAAATAAACTCAGGATTCTGCCACCATTGCTTTCTTTTATGTAGACCCTAGACCCTCTGAGGTTGACTGGGACCCCCTATTAAGGAAGGTTGCCAGGCCCAACCGAAGCTACTCAAGACCACCAGGAGCTTATTGGGTAAATACCCAGAGAAGGGGGAAAAATGGTCCTCCAGACAGGAGAGGAAAAAAAAAAAAAAGACAATTTTAGTCTTCTGGAGATATGTCATTCTAAAATATTTTGTTTAAGAGAAAAAAGAGGGAGTAGAGTGAAAGGGATGATTAATTTGCAGGCAGAGCTGCCACAGGGGGAGGATGCTACTTGAAGGCACTGGCCCCTCTCCTTTCCCCTTTTTCTCCCGTCAGCCAGAGACAGAAACTGAAAACTGTGGCTGTAAGCAACAAAAAGTTTAAACAAGAAAACCAAAAAATCCCTAAGTATAAGTAGAGAGAGAAAAAAGGGTAATTAAATAAAAAATATATATGTATTGTTATGTATTGGTGTAATGGGATTTCGAACCCATTTTTTTCATGACAAAGACAGAAAGATGAACTTGTTCTTAGAAGCAAAGTTGTTCCGATACAAAAATGAAGTAAGCCGTATGAGATTGTCATCATCTTATCCTTTGCCCTTGAAAAGAAGTCAGCAGTTCGTGTGGTGAGGGGCCCCACTGGGGTTCTATCAAGAAAAACATATGAAGAAACCATTATGGCAAGGGGACACTTTAACTCAACACCAAGAGTTTGTGAGGACAATCTGAGAGTGTTTGGTCTGGGCAAGGCTACACTTTGCTGATATGAAAGAGCTTTCCAAAGACATGGGGCAATGAGTTCCTGCCACAGTAAAGGCCACTATTTACCTGCAGTGGCAAAAGCCTTGCAGCAGCCTGGCTCTAAAAAGACACTTTTGCCTGTCAACACCAGCACCATTGTTCCCTAGCAACGTGTCTAGCAATGAGAGACTTTTACTTTGTACTGGCCGTTGAACTTTTCTCTCTAATACCAACGAGTATAAAGGTCCACCCCAACTAAATTTGGACTTTATTCCTTTCATCGCTCCTTGCCTGAAATGAGAATATGATTAATCAGTCATTGGCTTGGGGTATGTTATTTCTTTACAGCCTATTAAAAGACATTATCCTGTATGCTTATTGCCTTGTAAAATTCTTGCACCAAACTTGAGTTAAATCATTGGCAAAGACAATCCCAGTCTCTGGAAGTTAATCTGCCTCTCAAAACAAAACAAGGGCCAGAGACTTATTTTAATTTTAATTGGATAAGTGGCTCTATCTTCATATTTGTTATAAACCGTTGGCCCATTGCCTAAAAATTGTCCCCTTCAGGTTCAAGAACTCGGGATTCTCTTTTCTCACGGATATCCAAAACATCAATCAAAATCATGACTCTGTGTATACTAAGGCCACAACCCCAGGCCGTGCCAAGGCATTCTACATTCCCGTCAGAGTTACAGGCTTTACAAATACTAAGACACACATTTTATTTCTCGGAATACACAATGCTGGGCTCCTGGAATAAATAAATAAATAAATAAATAAACAAACAATAAATCTGCTATGTCCCCGACAGTTCCCAGATAACCAATGTAATTGAGAGACACTTCTCAAATAACTGGTTTTACTATTCCAGACTAGCAAATAAACCTCTAAAAGAGCTTCTATTTTGTACCAGGCCTTAATCTATTTTAACAGATTTTCTATCTTGCCCCCAGCCCCTAAGATTTGGAGGTCAGATCCAGGGCACATATTCTTCTGAAACCCATACGCCATATGTTGTTCCAAAGTCAAGTGGTTGCTCATGTGACATAGGACTGATTTGAACCTATACTTGCACTGAACACAAAACTGGTCTAGTGCAGCTGTATACCTTCTATGGATGGTGGTTTTATTACTCCTGGTCTCGGGGTTTTCCTGGGTATAGTCTAGAGGTCCAAATACCCCAAATAAGCCAATTTTTCAATCAAACATGGAATATGCTTAGACCCATATCAATTCAAGTGGGTTCCTACTCAGAAAGACACCCCTGTCCCACATCCCAGACGACATCACCTGGCCCAGCTCATCCCTGGAAATGACACGGCCTCAGTTGACATCACCCTACCCAAGACTTCACCTTAGACTCCAATCCAACCCCTGTGCCACAGACAACTTCATTTTAATCTGAAATCTATGCCCATGGGCTGCCTATCCTAAGGTACAACTTGAACACGGTACATTTTTTGCTTTTTTTCCTTTGATATTAGGAATCTGTTGTGTTTCTGAGCTCATGTGTTTAGCTCATGATCCTGTTACACTCCTTGCTCTTTGCCAAAATGAAACCCCTCCCCCCAGTATCTAAAGGGAGGTCTGGTAAAGGTTACTACTGCCCGTGCCATTCAAGAAATTAATGAAGATGATGGCTGTCACCCGGAGATACCTGCCTCTTGTCAGTCAATCCCATGACCCACTGGGTAAAGGACCACCCACTCTTCAGTGCCTTCTCCTACCACCCCCACCAGCTTAGCACCACTGCCTGCTGCCTTGGTCTCCGGTCATGATCACCATACGAGTCCTTCCCCTTAGTTACACACAATCCCGCTAATATTTACATATACTTTACTAACTTATCAGTTCATACCCTCCAACAACATAACTGCTGGACTTGCCACCTTGACCCAAAAAATGCACCGAGATATTATTGTCAAACTTACACTTTTTAACAGCTCCTAATTCCACCAAGGTATTGTTGTTAGAGACCTCCCAAAGCTCTAGATCTATTTTCTTGGATTATGCCATATAATAAAAAGCATATTTATGGGCTGGCCTACAAGGACCCCATATACCTCTACTTGTGTTCCTCCATACTACTTTCATAATAAAATATTTTCTTTCCTATTTGGGGCAACTTATGCCCTACTCCCTAAAAATTTCCATGACCATCACACCAAGATTTCTTTAATATGATGTCAAAATATCAGATGATAGATTGAATTAAGTATGCTTTAATATTCTGTATTTTATGACGTTTTGATATCTTGGAGGGCATTACAAACTTGAGGATGGACTGCCCCTCCCAGGGCTAGTTATTTCCTGATGATAGCAACTGGGAGAATACTTCTCATGTGCAAGTTAAGCATTTCTTTTATCCCAAGAAAGATGGACCCTCACATAGCAAGCTCATATTCACCCCACCCTAAATCCACCCAAAGCCAAGTACCTGACAGCTAGGAACACCTGTAGGCCCCAAAGCCCCCCTGAAATTATTCAAACTGGCCAATCCAAAACTGTTTACTTTGCCCAGCCTGACCTTTCCCCTGGAAACCATAATAAGGGCTCTGGCTCCAGCTTCCCCCTCCCTCTTGATTCTACTTCCTGTCCAAACCAGATGCTTCCCTATGTGGCCCTGCATGGCATGGCATGCCCCCTTCTCTTGGGAAATGTAAGCTATAATTTTTTCTTTCAATTGCATTAGCCTCTCCTACAGCCATTTAGTCACTCCCATAAATTAAAATCTCAAAGGTACATTTTGAGACAGTAGTCCTACACAACTCATACCCTCCACGAGTTATAAGAAACTTCTAATGAATTCCCAATTTTGTTTCTGCTTTTTTCAGTTTTCTTCCTATTATTACAATCAGAACAATATGATAAATGCAAAATTCAATTAGATCTAATAAGTATGTGCTAAATGTTTTCTAAGCTTCATATCTGAGCTTTGGGCTAGAGATGTCACTTCCCAGGATGATGGTGGCACGTACATGAATGAACCACAACAAGGTGACAAATCAACTATAATAATGGTGAAGTCTGTGAAAAATTTTAAGAGAACCCAGATGAAAGAATATTGAAATCTGTCAAGGACACAGGGAGTCAAGTGCTGGGAGAATTTGCCAGGTAGATAAGGGTGGGATGGAATCTTAGGCAAAGAGCAGTTGGGCAGAGGTAATGTGTCCTGAAACAGCCTGATATGTGGGGAGAAGAGTGGACAGTAAGATACAGCTGAAGCCCAAGGACATGTGTGTATAGTGTAGTGGGTATTGACCTTGAAGCTGACTGGGATCGAGAAGGGAAAGGCCACATATATCAGACTCAAAAATTTGGACCCCATTCTATAAACGGATAAAAAACTATCAGAAGCTTGAGGCTAGGAAGTGACACTATGTCACCACCATAGCAATCATCAGATAGTGAGCCAGAGACTAAGCTGGCAGTCTCAAGAGTAGGAAACAAATCACACTCATCTTGCATTCCCCACCATGACTAATATTGCATTTTGCATAGGGTGGTTACTGAGTAATGATTGAATAAATACTGTTCTTTTTCCTCCAGCTCTTGAGTGTCTCTTAGCCAGTTTCAGGCTCTTAAGAAATTCTCTCTGCCTCTGGCTAGGTTAGATGTCCTCACCCAGATCACCCCAGCTTTCCCTCCAATATAGCAATTACTCCTATATTGTCATGATTGATATCCTTGTCTTCCCCCCATTGTCTGCCATCATTTTAATGAAAAAGACATGTCACTCTGAACTGCATTTCAGCCAATGACAGAGAGAGCCTGACACCTTAGACGCTTCGTGAGTGCTCTTTGTGTGAATAGAAGAATGAAGGAATGACAGAATGAATGAATGATTGCATGGCAGAATGAATGATGCTCGGCTAGAGGTCAGCCCTGTACTTCCTAGAGCCAACCAATGTCAGCATGTGAGAGTGTTTGGTTCTCTGGGCATGGGTGCCATTGGCCCCAGGTGCCTTAAAGTCCTTTTCAGAGCTGTTTTCCGATGACTTTCATCTAAATATCTTCACCTCTTCATGTGACAGAAGCAGCAATTCCTTTGCCCAAGTTCATGGTGACTCACAGCAGTAACACAGAAAAAGGGAAGCTTGTCTTCTCCCTTTGCCAGCTTTCCAGCGTGGCAACTGGCACACTTTGTAACAAACATCAGTTAGAGAATGGAAATTTAAAAGGGAGAATTTTCTGTCCCGAGATACTGAGGTGGCAGGTGTGTATACATGTGTATACCCACATGTGATATAGGTGTGTGTGCATGTATGTGCATGTTTCATAGGTGCACAGCCATCTGTGTACTTTGGCAATTTTATTCAAAAGGATCAGACTTTTTCAAAAGATGTTTGTGATGTTTTAGAGTGGTATTCTGTTTTTTTAAAGGTATGAAGGACACAAAAATGATCAATGAACTTGCCTTCTATGGAAAATTTGTTATAAGACACTAAAAAAAATTTAAGAAACATTTGAAACAGCTCTATTACTTAAGGTAAAAGCCCTTAACTATTATTATTAGGTCTATCTATTAAAAATTGCTGTTCCTCTGCCAATTTTACCTACCACGAACAGCAATTTCTTTTGGCTTAATTTAATACAAAACCATGAGTTACTTTTTAGATGGATTCAGAAAAAGAACCAAGTTTTGCACATGGGTCTCAAAATTCTGTGACAGGATTTTGGTCATTTCCATTAAAAAGTACTGACTAAAAACTAATAATTTAAAACTGCCTCACACACATGCTCACAAATGGTCCACAAAACATTCTCTTTTCCTTTTGAAGGTTTTACAATACATTGTCATCAGTAACCAGTCTCTTACTATCAAACTTAAATGGCCAATTGACACAAACATTTCTGAGACCGTTCTTCCACCACTGAATAAGACTAGGGTGTCAGGTATGGGGGATAATATTAATTCAGCCTTCTGAGCTTTCTGAGCACACTTGGTGACCTTGCCAGCTCCAGGTGCCTTCTTTTCCACTGTTTTGATGACACCCACAGCAACCACCTGTCTCATGTCACAAACAGCAAAACAGCCCGCAGGACGATAGTCAGAGAAGCTCTCAACACACCTAGGCTTGCCAAGAACCATATCGATGATGGCAACATCACCAGATTTCAAGAACTTGGGACCATCTTCTAGCTTTTTTCCAGAACAACGATGAATCTTTTCCTTCAGTTCAGCAAACTTGCAGGTAACGTGAGCTTTGTGACCATCCAGCAGAGGGACATATCCAGCGCTGACTTGGCCTGGACGATTCCGGATAATCACCTGTGCCACGAAGCCAGCTGCTTCCATTGGTGGGTCATTTTTGCTGTCACCAGTCACATTGCCACAACGAACATCTTTGACAGATATATTCTTGACATTGAAGCCCACGCTGTCCCCAGGAAGAGCCTCACTCAAAGCTTCATGGTGCATTTCAACAGACTTTACTTCAGTTGTAACATTGACTGGAGCAAAGGTGACCACCATGCCTGGTTTAAGAACACCGGTCTCCACTCGACCCACAGGGACAGTACCAATACCACCAATTTTGCAGACGTCCTGGAGGGGCAGATGCAAGGGCTCGTCAGCTGGACGAGTTGGTCCAGAGCTTCAAGCAGAGTGGTTCCATTGGCATTGCCCTTTGTACGGTGACTTTCCATCCCTTGAACCAAGGCATGTTAGCACTCGCTCCAGCATGTGGTCACCTTTCCAACCAGAAATTGGCACAAACGCTACTGTGTCAAGGTTGTAGCCAATTTTCTTAACGTAGGTGCTGACTTCCAGGGGCTCAGTGGAATCCTTTTATTAACATCAACAATATGTTGTTTCACACCCAGTGTGTAAGCCAGAAGGGCATGCTCACAGGTCTGCCCATTCTTAGAGAGGCCTGCTTCAAATTCACCAACACCAGCAGTGACAATCAAGACAGCACAGTCAGCCTGAGATGTGCCTGTAATCATGTTTTTGATAGTCTCTGTGTCCCTGCACACCTATGATGGTCACATAATACTTGCTGGTCTTGAATTTCTACAGGGAGATGTCAATGGTGTTACCATGATCACATTCAGCTTTAAGTCTATCCAAGACCCAGGCATACTTGAAGGAGACCTTGCCCATCTCAGCAGCCTCCTCAAATTTTTTGAAGTTCTCTTGTGGATCCCACCACATTTGTAGATCAGATGACCAGTAGTGGTAGACTTCTCAAAACTACACGTCCAAGGGCGATGGTGTTGAAATGAGTCTTTTCCTTTCCCATTTTGGTTTAGGTTTAGTGGTGGCTTTCATGACACCTGTGTTCTGGTGGCAAACCCACTGCAAGAAAGCTAGGATTAATAAACTTTAGTAGATTTTCAATTTGCATCCATACCAAATGCTGTCCCCTATCAACTCTGCAGGTTCGTATTTTTCTAAAGTAAACCTTTAGCACTATGCACCACCTGATTTGCTAAATAGGAATTCAGAAACCCCATGACTAATGAGCAGTTTAAGCTTGGAATGCCAATACTGTTCAGCAGGTCTAAGATGAATGTTTTTTGCCGCCTAATTAGCTTTCAGCTGATGTTGTTTAGCCAACTTCCTCCTTTTCTGCCATTGATTAAGTTTTCAAAGCACATGATGTGACAGATTAATATCACTTTGATGCAGCAACTCGGCATTTTGTCTAAACATGAGGTCACTTTTGACAAAGGGACTGATTTTCTACCAAGTATGGCCTGGTATCACTGCGGAGTTAAGATTCAGCTCAGAACAAAATCGCACCCAGTAATAGAATGATGACTGCACTTACAGGTGCCAGCCCCCTATGTCAAAGAACCATATTGTAGTACCAAACAAATGAGAGTAAAAAGTAAAATCAGATTTTTAACTTAAAATCACCTGCCAGTGACCAGAATGCATGAGGCATGCATTCAACTACCAGCCTTAATCTGTGGGTATCACCAATTATGTTCAGACTTTATGGACCACCCCCCCGTGGAAACCTGACATCCATCATTTAAATCTTTGATGAAGAGAAGAATGACATAACCCCAATCATGAGAAAAACCCCAGGCAAGCTCCAAAAGAGACACAATCTCAAAACACCTGTCCAGTCCTCCTGAAAACTCTCAAGGTCATCAGAAAAGAAGGAACAGCTAAGAGTCATCACAGGCGAGAGGAACTTGAAGAGTCATGATGTTAACTGTCATGTGGAATCTTGGCTGGGATCATCCATTAGGGGATGAAAATTTATGTTCACATCCAAATCCCCACATGAATGTTTATAACAGCTTTATTCATAACTGCAAAAACATGTCAAAAGAAACCGATATGTCCTTTAGTAGGAGAATGGATAAACTGTGGTCCATCCAGACAATAGAAATATTATTTAGTGCTAAAAAGAAATGAACTATCAAGCCATGAAAAGACATGGCAGGAATTTGAAATCATATTAGTGAGTGAAAGAAGCCAATCTGAAAGAATAAATTTGGTGTGATTCCAACTGTATGATATTTGTGAAAGGCAAAACTATGAAAACAGTAAAAAAGATTGAAGATTACCAGGGGATGGGGGCAGAAGGGATAAATAGGCAGCACACAGGATTTTTAGGGCAGTGAACGTACTCTGTATGATGCCATAATTGTGGAAACATGGTATACATTTGTCAAAAGACATAGATTGTACACCAAGAGTGAGCTATTTTGGAAACTGTAGACTTTGAGTAGTTGTAATGTGCCAAGAAAGGCTCATCAACTATAATAATTGTACCTCTCCAGTGGACGATGTTGTCAAGTGTCATTAGCTGTGTCAGAGAGTGACAGGGTATATGTGGTAATTCTCTGGGAATTTTTCTGGAGGGCTGGACAAAGGATGAAGTTCAACTAGTAATAATATATCTATATTGGCTCAATGGTTTTATAAATGTAGCACTATAATGTAAAAGATGAATGATAGAAAAACTTGGGTAAGAAGTGGAGCAAGAGAACCAACTTTACAATTATTTATAAGGCTAGGGGTGCCTGGGTGGCTCAGGCAGTTAAGTGTCCAACTCTCGATTTCGGCTCAGGTCATGATCTTGCGGTTCATGGGTTCAAGCCCTGCATCGAGCTCCGAGCTGACAGCACTAGGCCTGCCTGGGATTCTCTCTCTCCCCTTCTCTCTGCCCCTCACTTGCTCAGGCATGTGTTCTCTCTCTCTCTCATAAATAAATAAACTTAAAAACATACCAATTATTTTGTAAGGCTAATAATATTCTTATATTTGAAAATACGTGAATTTAGAATGAGAAGAGAAAAAAATGAGAGTTTACAATTTACCAAAGTTTGAGAGCATTAATTTCTTTTTAATAAGAACATTGGAAGCGGCCTCCATTTAATTCTTCTCCAGTGATGTGCCAGGCATGTGCTGTGCCCACCTGAGCCTCAGCTCCATGTCTATACCATGAAGATCCACATGTACTTCCTCCTAGGGTTCATGTGGGAAAAAGTCAATGATCCTCACATATTTCTCCAGGAGTCAGTAATCCCCTTGGTCCTAGGAGCATGGGGAGCTGGAGGGAACCCGTTGTGGATAGCCTTGCTGGGGCCCCAAGCCTCTCCAGTCTCCCCAGTGCACTGTAGTACAAGTGTAACATTTTCTGAGTATATCAACATGTGAAATAATAGCTCAGCCTCAGCACAGTGCTGGCACACTGTATACACTAACTGGCAATGATGGTCTATTTCTCTCCACGAACATCCATGAAAGGGTGGAGGGCATAACTAAGGATGAAGGGACCAATGACACCAACAGGGAGGAGATGGACATTTGAGCCGAATCTTGAAGATAAGCAGGTATGTGCCTGGTAAAGTAGGACTGCGGGCATTCCATGTAAGGGGAACAGCAGAATCAACAACTGGAAGGAAGAAGCAAATGCACCAAGTATTCAGGAAATGTTGGTGGGGTGGGGGGAGGGGGTGTTGAGTGTGTCCAGAATGGAGAGAGAGAGAGAGAGAGATAGTGTGTGTGTGTGTGTGTGTGTGTGCGTGTGTGTGTGTAAATGAGTTTGGAATGACAGGCTGAGCCAAAAGGGGAAGAGCTACACAGCTTAGGGTAATATTTTCCATCTGGTTGGAAAAGAACAATCAAGGCAGAAGTTGGAATGAGATCACAGGAAGGCTGAAGGTCCATGCAAAGCCAGTGGGGGGACGTTCCATGTTCCCTAGCAAAGGCCAGAAACAATTCTCAGAAAAATATTCTGGGGTCCATGTTTCCTTATAATATACCTCGTGTTCTGACCTACAGTCTCCTTCCAGAAAGAATATGGCTGCCACCCGAGGATCAAGACAAATTTCTTGTTTTGCAAGAGACCACTGTGGTCTATAGCTCCCTGGGAAACAAAGCAGTTTCATTTTTCCTATTTCCAAATAATCCCCCTAAATACCACATTGTGAGCGTGTGTATATGGAGGTCATGGTTTCATAAGGTGTATGGGGATGGATCTTGGGGTGATCTCGTTTTATAAGAAGCTTGGAGTTTGGGGGAAAGAACCACCTCTGATGGAATTCATGAAGAAACTCTTTGAACCTCTGAGTGAACCAGTCAATATCCCTATCTCTGTGACCTTGGAATTCCCAAACAGGTGGATTTTGAATGGAAACCAACCATAGTTGTGACCTTTGGTATCTTTATTGTGGGCCGGGACTGTGTTTTTAGAAAATTTCTATTAGATGCCAACCCAGTTTCATATGTACACGTCTGGATGTTAATGTACCTCTTAGAAGTACATGAAGGCTCCTCTTTTATTTTTACAAAACTATATGTGAAAAGAATTCATGAGATCTGAAAATACTGACTCTCATGCCAGCATGTTCTCAGTCAACTGTTGCTGTGTGTTAACACTTAGATATCAGGAACCATCCAGTTTGTCACACTCCCTACTGTTTCTATTATCCCTGTCCCAAAGGCAAGGGTCAATTGGCATTCACTATCACTCTGGTGTTATTGTTTCCTTATACCTGACTTATAAAAATAAATAAATAATTTTTTGTGCCCGAATAGCATGAAAAGTGGGGTGACAACATGTAGCAATGTCCACACCTTCTTTATGACATGAGTCTCCTTCAATATACTTATTGTAAAAACCAAGCATGTCTGTTTTTAACGAATACAACTTGAAACCCCAATATGAGCCAAACTTACTCTGCTTCACTCTCTGTGAATAGCTCAACCCCATAAAATACTTAGCATGTAGCCCCAAATAAACTACTGTTATTGTCAGCAATCTGTAGATGAATAAATGGAGATTCAGAGAGGTTATTGTTTGGGGTAAGGTCACAGAGCTAAAAGAATGCCATCTCCAGATTCCACATAGGTCATTCTGGTACGAGACCCTGCCAATAGAAGGCCAACCAAAGAGAAGTCCTTTTGTGGGACCTGAAAGTGAATATTTTCAGCAGAAACCCCCCAGACCAGGAACACACTCTCTATCAGCCTCTCAGAGCCCATGGATTCCTCTGCCCACACAATAACTTCAGGTGCCTCAGTGAAAATGCGCTCAAACTGAGATGGCTTCCCCAGCCTCAGTCAATCATTCACCAAGTATTTCTTGAGAGAGACAGGTAGGAAAGTTCAGACAATGCATGCTGGTAGTCCCAGGGTTCAACTCTGGGTTTCTCATCCTCCCAGCTCTGTGACTTTGGACAAGCCCTGAATTATCAATATACTCCAATTTTCCAGCTGTAAAATGGTAAGAATCCTAGTTACCATATCTTGGGGGTGGGTATGATGGGAATTCAGGGAGAGCTTTAGGTAAAATGGACAGCACAGGGCTTGGAAGCTATGATAGTTTTTGTTATTGTTTATCACTCTCCCACAGATACTGCTACTGGGGTCCTTATCCCATCAAGGAGGGTCTCTGCAAGGCTGAGCTGTCCTCCTATCCTGGCCCTGGGGGAAAGGGAAGCACTTAGAAGAAGCAAGTGTAATGCTCTGCATGTACCCCACTCGCATAGGATTACATCAACCACTTTCCTTGCAGGAACTGGCTCCCTCCCAAGGGGCGTGGCTGGGAGGCGTGCGATAAAGATTGACAGGTGTGTGTGTTATAAAATCCCTTTCTTCCAGGGCTCCCTAAAACAAGGGCCTTCCGTGGCTGGCACTGCAGACGAGACAGCTGAGGGCCAGCAAGCTCACTCTCACATCTGGGATTGCATTGGATCTGCATACTGAGAGCAAGGTAAGAGCCTGGCTCTTTTAAGAGTTTCATTCTCCACCTTTTTTTCTCATACCCCTGAGGACATCAGGAGCCTGGGCTATGGATCCCATCAGGGACACATGAAGGCAGAGTCCCAATGCTCTAATAAACAAGGGGGTATTCACGTGGTATACCTGGGCCCCTGTCCGCCCTTCATTCAGGAGCCCACACACCTGTGACTGTCTCCCTCTCTCAGTCTTAAGGAGAGGCCACATGCCCAGGGTGGAAATAAGATCTCACCCATTTTCTGGGCCTGCTCCTTATACAAGAAAAATCTGTGTTTTCTTTTAAAACGGAGCAGGGACAATATGAATCATCTTATCATGAACGACACCAAATGAAACCCTGAGTAATCCATAACTTTTCTTATTTGTTGTCAATATTTTCCAAAGGACAGAGTAAAGTTGAAAGGCAAGAGGTGAGCAAAGTTGGTCGTATACAAAAGACCAAAGAGATCAGGCCTGGCTTCTTTCCCAGCCTTTTCACTTGCCCAATAAGGGATATTGAGCAACTTATTTGCCAGGATGAGCCTGAACTGTTACATCTGTTACCTGGGGGTGATTTATTTTTACTTACCAGGGACAGCTGTTGAGTGGATTAAACAAGGTGAGAATCGAATAGTGGTTGAGGGCATAGCACATAGTAGGTGTCAAATAGAAGCACTATTTCTCTTCTTCCCTCAACATTTTTTTTAATGCTAACCTGATAAAATCCATGCAGTTTAGTGTAGCATTCAAGGTCATCCTAGTTATTCAGTTATTTATTTTTAAAAGCATTGGTCAAGAGCTTTCTACATGGTCAGCACTGTGCCACAACAAGGCTCAAGAAATCAATTAGGTATCACCCTTCCCTTCAACTTCCTAGTCTAAATGCTGTGGTAGAAATTCACCCCATCCATCTGGTTTACTTTGTACAGTCAAATTGGATTACCTCTGCTCCTTCATGCCTTTCCTTAGGCTCTTACTGCACCCCCAAATGCCCCCTCTCACAAACCCATCTATCTCAGAGTGGCCAAACGCCACACATCTTGAACTTTCGGCCAATCATTACCTTTCATGTCACTTTCCATGTTCTTTCTCGTTGTGTGATCACCTGAGTCCATGTAGAACTGGGTTAGAAATCCAGCACATGGAGCGAGAGGTGACTTTGGCAATTATTTCACCTAACACCTCGATATCCAGGGGAACTGAGACCAGAGAGGAGAGTGACTTGGCCAAGATCAAGTTGGGGGCCAAATTGGGCCAGACTACTTGTCAGTGCTATTTAAATTCCTCAAAAAGTTGCTTCTAATCTCTAAGATGCGACCTCCTCATTCACACTGATAAATCCAACATCTAGTCTAGTGCATGGTATATAGTAGATGTTCCATAAATGCTTGTTTAATGAGTGAATGAAGGAGCGAATGAGCGAGCAAATGCAGGAGTAAAGGACTAGTGAGCGAGGGATGAGAGTTCATTTGGCTCAGGACGTGGTGAATGAAGGAAGGAAGAGTAGGTTTTTGACATTCAGGACTCTGGTCAAGCAGAAATGTGAATAGATGGGCTGCTGGTCTAGTAGTTCCAGGAGCCAGGGGATTCTTGACCTCACTCTTAAGCAAGGAGACACATGTCAGGATGAAGGGAGAGTCATCTGCAGCCCTGCATTGCTGAACTATTGCCAAGCACTGATTCACCTGTTCTTGTCAAACAGGTTCCCACCACACTGAAGCCATGAGGATCCATAGCCTCACCCTGTTCTTCTTCCTTCTTCTGGCTGCTCAGGTGTCACTGGTGAAGAGCAAAAAGGAAGCAAAGAATAGGCATGTCAGCAAAGGCACCACAGAGAAATTGCATACTCTGGGAGAGCCCCAGATTGAGCCACCCAAGCGCCTGACCAAAGGCAAATTTGTCACCCAAGACCATGCCAAATGCAGATGGGAGGTAACTGAGCAAGGAAAGGGCATAGTGCTGAAGGTCGAGTGCACCCGACAGGACAACAAGTTTTCCTGTGTCTTTACGGGCAATCCAACTTCCTGCTTAGAGTCAAACAAGAAGAATGTCTATTGGAAACAAATTGGCCGGAACCTGCGCTCTCAGAAGGTCCTCTGTGGGGATGCCAAAACCATCCTGAAAACCAGGGTGTGCAGAAAGAAGTTTCCAGAATCCAATCTCAAGCTGGTGAATTCCACTCTGATTTGGAACAAGAAACCCAGCCAGGAGTTAATGGAACCCTCATCCAGGGAGCAGAGCAAAGCCAGTGAAGCCTCCCTCATGCAGCCTAACAAAGCCAAAGGGTTATCCCTTAAGGAGCACATAAAGGTCAAAGAACACATCCCCTCTGGCCCAGCAGAGATCCAGACCACAGCCACCAAGGATCCCAAGTGTGCAGAGGACCCAGACTTGATAAAGCAGAAGATGGCCCTGGACTACTGTGGGGAATCCTGGAGCTCCATCTGCAAATTCTTCATCACCATGATCCAGGACAATACATGCTAATGAGATCAAAAGAGAACAGAGTCCTTTAGGAGGTGCTATGTAAACCTCTCTAGCATGTGGTAAAGCTCTCCGAGTAAGATGAACATTTGTGCTGTGAGAGTGCAGTAGAATATTTAAACAGATTTTATAATTTTTGTTTTTTGTGTTTTGGAATTTGCTTTATATTCATTTCGTTAAATTTTATTTTCAGGGGTTGTTTCCCTCAGCATATGTTTCCATGGCCCACAAAGCTATGTGTAGACGAGCAGCAAGGACCATTTTCTGAGTTGAGTGAGCCAGAGTGATGATTTCAGTGCAATGCACTTTCTGGTGAATTAGCAAAGTTAATAAAGCTCTGGATGTTTTTCAGAAATATGTTCAGACAATTTTTTTGTTTCTTTATGTCAACTTTCAATGAACTCATAAACAGTCCCCATATATCCGTGGAAAAAAAAATATCTAAGTAATGATGTTTTGTTTCCCACCCATCCTAAGTCATCCCCAAAGATGACCCATTCCAGAATCCTTATCTTTGTCTTTTCATCCATTGGTCCATGGGGTTTGTGGCTAACTGCACTGTAATAATTAGGATCCCTGATTTCAAGTGGGACAAATAAGGCATGGTATAATTAAAAACACAAATCAGGGTCTCACAGATGGTAAGAAGGGAGGCAAGATTTGAACCCAGAACTTCTGTACAGCCAAGTACACAGCTAGAGGAATGCCCTCCACTTAGGTCAGGGCTGGACATTAACTTCTTGCTATATTTGGGACCCCAGATTTTGAGAAGCTCATTTCTGGCCTGGGGAAAAGGGACTTGGTTAAGTACAGTGTCCTGTGATGAAAATTCCAAAGGAAAGAGGAAAAGGCAATGTGGAAAACCAGAGAGAGGAGGTGAAAGTTACTGGAAAAACTCTGGTTGAACTTCATGGAGGAGGTATTATGGAGCTGGAATTTGGAAAGAGTATCCTTGGGTAGGAAATAGGGCAGAACGGAAGCACTTTGGACAGATGACAGCATGTGTGAAAGCAAAGAGACGTAAAAATCCTAGAAGCTGGGACAAGACATGTGGCTGGAATCTGGTGGGATGTAGGGATGACACTACTGTTAGTCATTCACATGTTAGTAAGAAGGATCTGAAACTGTTTTCATTCAGGAGCTGGGGAGAAAGGAGGATTGTAGCTCCAATGTCTTGTCACAATTTCACTAAGAGCAAAAGGAGCAAAAGATGGTTAAAAAAAACCCTGCACTTTAGAATCTCTGAAAGTTACAAGGAGGAATGGCATGTGGGATGGAAGAGTGGACATTTACACTCACCAAATTACCAGGACCTACACAGAGGATTGTCAGTGGCCAATCTAGTGTGACAGCCTCAGAGATACATTTGAATGTCATTATTCACATTATCACCACTAACATCTCTCTCCCACTTGCTATGTTCCAGACATTGGGCTCTTTCCATGGCGTCTGCATGCATTCACTCATTCACTCCTTCATTCAACATGTAACTTATTAAGCACTGACTCTGCCAGAGTCTGTTCTAGGCACTGGAGATACATCAGTCCACAGCGTGGATATTCTGCATCACCCCCCATGCAGCTACCAGTAGAGAAAGTGATGAAAAAATCAAAACATACAAGAGACAGGGAAAGTAAAGGAGAACAGGGTAACAGTGATGAAGGGTACCCAGTCTTAGGCAAGATGGTAAGGGAAGACTTCTCTGTGGAGGTAACTTTTGAGACTAGATGTGTATGAAGTGAAGAAGCAAGGCTGGTAACTCTCTGGGGTAAAGATGTTCCAAGCGGAGGGAACAGTCAGTGCAAATGCCCTGAAATTAATTAGTTTATTTATTGCCTACTGTGAGCTCCTGCTATATACCAGACACTGTTCTAGGGCTAGAAAATGGCAGCAAACAAAAAGAAAAAAAATCTTTCTTTTTCATGGTTCTTATATTCCAATGACTAGCTCATGCTTGGCATGTTCGGAAACATCAAAGGTTGCAGAACCATTGCAGGACAGGACCCAGGACCTGATTTATGAACCTTACCCCATTTGCAAGAGAACTGAACCGCCATCCCAGTCTGTCCCAAGCTTCTCCTAGCCACTCCATAGGAGGGACACAGGTTGTGAGCTTTCTGGATCTTCTCCCCTACTCATACACTTCGGTTCTACATAGTCCTGTTGAACACTTCCGGGGTCATTAAAAAATAACACTATGTTACGAGTGACATAAACATTGAAGAACTGACCAAACTAGATTCAGAGACTTTTAAGGTCATTTACAGCCCAGGAGGTGGTGGTTTTTCTTGTTCACTCATGGACTTTGGCCACTGGAAAAACTGAGAGGTGGTTTGTTTCCAACATTGTGGAGTCATCTAGACTTGGGCTGGAGGTTTGCCTCTAATTCTTCCTGTACAGCATCACTGTGCCAAGTATTTAACTCTTCTGAACTCCAATGAACTCATCTCAACAATGGGGACAATGAAACCCACCTTTAAGGGCTGCTGTAAGACTCACATTGGTCAATAAATCTCAAGCACCTAGTGACCCACTGCTCAGGAGCTGTTCAACACAAGTGATTGTCTAAAGTTCACAGCACTAGTTGTGGAGGGAGTTGAAAAGGTCCTTGTCCTTTAAAAGTTAGAGTTTATTTTTTTTTAGTACAGAAAGGGAATAGGAACCAGTATATTGATAACCTAATATGTGCCAGTGGCTTTGCCTCTTCTTTTATGTAATACCCCCAACACCCCTGTCTGGTAAGTGTTATCCATCCTTATTTCCTAGATTAGGAACTTGAAGCCCAGAAAAGCTGAGCAAATTTCCAGGGTCACAAAGCATGAAATGGCAAAGGCTGTAAGTGAGAAAGCCAGGTCCAGAGGTCCCCCCACCCTTTCTGTGTCTGAAGCTCATGATTTTCTTCGCTTGATGGGAGAAGAATGAAATTTGTGGTTTTAGAATTGGACCAAGATGTGAAGTGAACAGGATGCCTGTCACTTCCATGCACATATCCCCTTCCATGCTCTACAAAAAGTAAGTTCCAGAAGCTAAAGCTTTTGTTCATGCTCAGCCTTCCTTCATAGTCATATCCCAAGGCAATGTTTTAAAAACACAGTAAAAAAAAAAAACCAAATTTAAAACACAACAAAGATTTTTCATTAGCTTCCATCCAACTTGCCACTCAATATTTTCTCTCTGGAGACTTTCTGAATGTGAAGCGGAGAGGCCAGCTTGTGTGTGTGTGTGTGTGTGTGTGTGTGTGTGTGTGTGCACGCTTAAGATACGATTCCCTCTTAATAGCAAGAGACAGGACACTTTCAGATAGGTAAGAGGTGCTTCAGGATGGCATGTCTGCATTCCCTAAGCAGCTCAGCAATGGGATTGTCTTGTATTCCTTATAAAACTACCTCTCAGCAGAAAGAGAGCCTCTTCCCTGCCTCCAGCACTGGCTCTGTGTAGTAATTCACAACCATACCGGTACTGACTTGAATCTCTGGAGTCCAGCCCATCTCACTGGCCTCCTACCCATTCACCTCTTTCCCCAGGCTCCCTCTGGAATTGTTCTTGGCAGAACAAGGAAAGGAGGCAAAAGTGTTTGGAACCAACAAACGCAAGGATAGCCGTCATCTGTGGTGTTGGTCCTCATAATGCCACATACACAGTACTCCCCGTGAAATGTCTCTCATGAAGTGAGACTTCATGAACAATGTGCAAGAAAACAGCCATCAGGAACCCTGCTAAATGAGGGATCGGGATGAAAAATGGAAGAGATTCCAGAAAAAGGGTGTTTCAGAATCTCATGAATTTGAAGTGGGTTATCCAAGGGGAATTTTCATCAAGACAGTTGGATATGTGGGAAATCATACAGCGAAAGTGGTCTCATCTATCACTACAGCCCAGCACTTAGGTCACCGGCCAGCATATAATCGATCCTCAGTAAATACTGGTTGAGTGAATAAAAGAGAAGGAGAGAAATCAGGGCAAGGGCAAAGATTATGGGCTTCAGAGTAAATGAAACTGGGTTTGAGTTTCTAGTTGTGTGACCTGAGACAGGTTATTTTTTCTTAGTCTCAGATTCCCTGTTTATAAAAGGGGTCTGAGTATCCATCCAATAGGAATTAGACATGATTTAACTAAAGTCTAAAGTGAGATCCTTACAACATTAGATTTTCACTAAGATTTGGTTATAAGTGAATGAATGAATGAATGAGCCAATTAGATGAGAGAGAAGACAAGGAGGAAATGTTCTAGGAAGGCTACATGAGACTCAAGACTCACTATGCCGGCCAAATGGAGCCTGGCTGCTCCTTATCACCTCCCAAAGACCGCCCTCTACCTAACGGCCCTGGAGGCATCCCACACACACGGACGGAAGCACTTTCCAAGAAATAGGAGGAAGAAGAAGGCAAAGCTGTTCTTTGGGGCAACCTTTGAGACTTTCTCAACCTGCCTTTCAGTGACCCACCACGGTGCTACCCCTTTGTCTCACACACGTCTACAGCTTGAGTGCTGCAAGCCTCAGTGCACCACTGGCTGCCTGGGTCCTGTCCCTGGGGGGCGCTGTTCCACATGCCACGTGCACACCAGTGATTCCCACATTTGCATCTCCAGCCAGACCTCTCTCTTGACCTCCGGCCTCATTCAGCTTCACTGCTTGAATACCCAAAAGGTGCCTTCAACATCATATACCCAAACACTCTGCCGATCTTCCCCCCACCTCCCCCACTAATTCTTACCCTTCCATGTCCTTCCCAACTTAGTTTATGGTAACTCCATCCCTCCTATGAGTCAAGTCAGAACTGTTGCTGGTCATACTTGACTCTTCTCACTGAGCTCATCTGATTCATCTGCCATCTCCACCTGCAGAGGATATTCTGAAACATAACATTTTGCCACCTAATCGCTGCCAGTCTGGACCAAGCCCCAACCTGTCCTCTGGATAATTGCAGTAGGGTTCAAACCCATCTCCCTGCCGCTGGCCTTGCCTCCTTGGGTCTGTTCTAGCACAGCAGCAGTGATATCCCTTCCAAAGTACTTGTAGGAGCACCCCCTTCTCTGCTAAAACTACCCAGCTCATCATCTCACTCAGAGTAAATGCCAAAAATTGTCACAAAGCCTTACAGAAGGCTGTAAGCCAGACCCTCACTACTCTCTGACCTCATAGCCTATGATATAACCCTTGGGGTGCTCTGCTCCAGCCATCCTGGCCTTGCTGTTCTTGCAGTTCACTCTGTACTCTCTTGCCTCAGGCCCTTTGCACTTGTTATTCTCTCTACCTAGAGAACTCCCTTCCTTCAGACGTCAACTCAAATGTTACCCTGGTCCTCAATTTTGCTTTATTTTCCCCATACCACTTCTCTCCACCTGACAGGTAACTATATTTACCTGTTTCACTTGCTTATCGGTTTCTTGCTGCCTCCCCTCAGAATATAAGCTCCCTGAGAGCAGACTTTGTTTTGGTCACTGCTGTTCCTCCAGCATTTTGCAAAAAGTGTAGCTCTAGATACCTGTTTAACTCTAGGGCAAAACCTTGGTTTGCGAGCATAATTCATTCCGGAAACATGCTTGTAATCCAAAGCACTTGTAGAGCAAAGAGAATTTCCCCATAAGAGATCATGGAAACTCAGATGATTCGTTCCACAACCCAAAAATATTCATATAAAAGTGATTACAATACTGTAAAATAATACAAAAGAATAAGAAAATACAAAATATAAAGAAAAATAAACACATTAACATGTACTTGCCTTTGAAAACCTTTGTGGCTGGTATGAGGGAGACAAGAGAGAGGAGGGTTACTGCGTAAAACGACTTTCACTTTCACTAACGGAATCACTGCTATCTATTGGCTCAATGGAATCTTTTTCTTTTTGTGCAACTTTAACAAGGAATCTATCCAATGACACTTGCTTCTGCCTCCTGTTGTGGATTTCATGGAAGTGTGACATCGCATTGTCGTCAAATATATTCATCGCTCGCACTGCTACAGCCTTATTCACGTGGTGCTTTTCTACAAAATTTTGCACGGTTTCCTACATTTTACACATCTTCCTAATCTCATTTGAAGTGAGGGATTCCTCTGCCTTTTTCTCCTCCTCCTCTGCAGACGAGATGCTGACATAGACTTCTTATAAAATCTTGCAATTTCGGCCACTCACCCACCTCGTTCATACCTCTCGATGGTTTCCTTCTTAACTTCCACCGTAAATCATCTCCTTCTTCTTACCGCCTTTCTTTTCAAACTTTTTCTGCATGGGGGCCGTTGTGTACTCTTTCATAGATGTTGACCTCACTCCAGTATTAACAAACTCTTGTCATATACTGTTATTTAGTGTAACTGGCAATTAGAGGAAACAGCAGAGGAAAGGGTCTATATCTGCAGGCATCACCTGACCTAAAACGAAGCAAAGCATTCCTAAGCTTCCTTTTGTATGGAAAAGCAAAGGACTGTCCGAGGTGCTTTAAAGTGACAAAAAATACACTACTGCCTGTTGTGGAAACCTTCCGACGTTCTGAAAAATCACTGATTTCTGCCAAACACTGTGGTCTGAAACTGAGTATCCGAGCACAGAAGATAATCACCCACAATCCCACAGAGAGAGAAGAACCATTGGCTCAGTTGTGATCATGTGATATTTGGCATCAGGTACTACTCGTATTGTAAGGCATCACTCGTTTCTCAAGTTAAAATTTATTAGAAATGTTTGCTCATCTTGCAGAACACTCGCAGAGCAAGTTACTTGCCATCCAAGGTTTTACCATATGTTTGAAAAAACAATGTCACCACAGAGAATCAAGAGACAAGATCTCTGTCTGTCAGACAGCCCTCAGCCTCAATTCCCATTCAAGTGAAAGGTGATTGAGGTTAAAGTGCTTCCGTTAATAAGTCTAAGTGTCCTTATCTGGAGAATAATACTAAAGAAACTCTTATGAATTAAATGAGTCAATAAATATAAAGTAGCAACCTCTCTGCTCGGAGCATAGTCACTGATCAAAACTATGCTAGTTGTTCTTGTTTTGCCAAGACAATTATTATTATTATTAAACATCATGCCTTCTAAAGGGTATGTTGCCTGGTCTCTGGGTTCCTGCCAAAGATGGAAAACTCTGTATTTCTCCCAACTTATGTGCGTTAAATTATTATGAAGACTCTTTCTTTGTGATTTCCATTCCATTAACCTGATTAGACAGGGGGTTTTGATTTTACGAAAATGTTTTGAAAGGATAAGTGAAGGAGGGGCACCTGGGTGGCTCAGTCGGTTAAGCGTCTGACCTGGGCTCAGGTCATGATCTCACAGTTTGTGAGTTCAAGCCCTGCATCGGGCTCTGTGCTGACAGCTCAGAGCCTGGAACCTGCTTCGGGTTCTGTGTCTCCCTCTCTCTCTGCCCTTCCCCCACTTGCAATCTGTATCTCTCTCTCTCAAAAATTGCTGGAAGCCGAGCTACCCAGCCTGAGTGGCAGGGCCGGGGCTGTGGACGGATTGGTGACTGCAGGGCGGCCCGCCGACAGTGAAGCTTCTCGTACTCCCGCTTTTAGGTAATTTGGCCTTAAAACTAGCTGGGGTGTTGTCTGTTGGGGAATTGCCCTCGGCAGGCCCCCTGGGGAAAGAACCATTAGGAAGAAAATAAGGTTCCGCAAGAAATTGCATGGCCTTACGTTTAGCCCTTGCCATCCCCTATGGAGACTCCTCTACTTATAGGAAAGATAGCCTCATCCCTTTGCCAGCAAAGAGGGCCTGTGAAGGAGAGACATATGGATTTGAAAGCCCCACTCCGACAACTAAGGAGTGTATCTCTGGGCACAGGTGACTTCAACCCCTAGGCCCACCTGGTCCCCCGGAGGCATTCCAGATAATGACTGAACCTAGTGGGTTAAGCTACAGAATGGTTCATTGGTTCCTAGATGCATTGTCTCTCTCGGAATGTATGAGGCACGGGTTTCTAAGGTTTTTTCGGCCCCTTTCTGGCACCTCGGACCGAGGCAAACACATTGTTCTTCTGGCCTCCTGTGGTTAGGAGGTCATGTCCCTGTAACTGTTCCACTTGAGGTGTTGAGAAAGGGAGGGCCTTTCACGAGAACAGCAAAGCGAATGCTTTGTACATTATAGATAAACGCAGATGCATAATGGGATAATGTAAGAAATTAATCTATAATCAAAGGGTATGCGGGAAAGTTAGGGGAAAATCACCATGTTATTTCTTAAAGGTTGTTTACACATAGGAACATTCTCAAAATTAGGTAATGTAGAAAAACATAGATGGCGTATGTTCCAAGGAAATCGCTAGCAAATATAATGCCACGTTTGCTACAATAAATTGGCCAGTTCAACACACTGCTGTGGCCTGTGTCCATTTTTATTTTTGTTTTAGTTTTTTATTTTAGTTTTTTATTTTCCAGTGTTTTATTTTAGTTTTATTTTATTTTCACCGACGCCGTTCTTCCTTCGGGAACCCCTGGACCTGCTGGAGCTGGCCTCGGGCAAAAAATAAATAAACATTAAAAAAGAAAAAAGGATAAGTGAAAGAACACATCAGTGTAGCGTGGACCCCAGATAATCTGATTGCTGAGAACAGGAAAGAAGCTTAGCCAGCAGAGGGGCCAGGACAGAGTGGGGGTGTGCAAGGAGAAATCAGAAAGGACCAGAGCAGGCTGCCTTCTCTGGTAGGCAAGAAGCAAAGGGCCCTGTTTTCCGGAAGGGGTGCCAGTTCTGCCCCGTGGCTCAGAGCTCTTGCCGGGCTTACCATCTCCTCCAGGTGAGTAGAGGGGGGTGGGGTGAGAGGCTCAGAGGAGCTGTGCATTTGCAGGCAGACCGGCTTGGAGGCAAGAGCCTGGGCGCTGTTTCCTGAGATATGGATTTGGATCCTGACTTTGCTGCTTACTAGCTGTGCGACCCTGGTGTGTTCCTCAACGTTTCAGAGACCCCGCTTCCTTCATCCAGCAAGTGCGACTGAGTGCCTTCTGTGTGCTGGCCACCAGGGGCAACGGGATAAGTCACCAGAATAGCCAGTGTTTACGGAGCGTGGACCGCAAGCCAGGCCCTGCTCTACCCATGTGTTTTATCTCCGTTAATCCTCAGAATCCCTCACAAGGAGGCACTACCCTTCTTCCTCTGAAGGAGCCGAGGAAGTTAGGAAACTCGCTCGAGGTCATAGTATCAGACGTGGAAGTCAAGTCGAAGCGTTCTGGCTGCAGGGGCCCTTCATTTGGCCACTAGAGCACTTTCGAAAGCTGGAAGCTCCCGTGTAAACATGCCATGGGGCTGGAAGCATGGTGTAGGGCCAACTGGTGGGGTGGGAGGTGCAATCAGCTTAGGCAGCAAGTGTAGCCGGAGGAGGGGGAGGAGTGGTCGCAAGGTCAGAGAAGCCTTCCCTAAAGACATGATGGTGGAGATCAGACCTTTAGGGAAAGGGGGTTCCCTGAGCAAACCAAATGTGCACAGAGAGTGGCCCCTGCGGAGCTTGGAGAGACTCTCTCAACCGTCATCATAAAAGGACCAAAACATTGCTCAGCAGTCCTGGCCACACGGGGGTCTCTGATTCAATCCCTTGTCTCCTGCAGCCTCACCTGCACAAAGAGGCAGCACGCCTTTAGGTGTGGGGTTCCTAGGTGCCCTGGGGACAGACTCTCCCCTATTAGAGAACAACTGGACAACAGGGAAATTGTGACACATCCTCAGGGTGCACAGTGCATTCCACACCGCGGAGGGCCTGGGGTGGAGACAGAAGTATCCAGGTGAGAATGCAGCAGGTGGTCCGCAAGGGTTTCCACGCGACGTGGAAGAGGTGACTTTGCTGTTACTCCGTCACTCCCAGTGTTGAGAATTATCCTGTTTATTTCAGCTTTAAATGCAAACCAATGACTTCTTCTGGCACTCCGCCAAAGAAAGTCCATAAGGGCATTTTTTTTTAAATAATAATTTTTCAATGTTTTATTTATTTTTGAGAGAGTGAGAGTGGGGAAGGGGCAGAGAGAGGTGCAGAGGATCCAAAGCAGGCTCCGTGCGGGGCTTGAACTCAGGAACTGTGAGATCACCACCTGAGCCGAAGTCCGATGCTCAACTGACTGAGCCACCCAGGCGCCCCAAGGCAATTTTGACTAAAATGAATTTCTACAAAGCAGGCACTGACCCTAGAACCTGACCGCCATGGGCAATGTGACTCGGCAATGGCAGTGGTGTGCTGTATGCAGTCAGAACTGGCTTCCAAAGCCAAGTGACAGCCCCCATAATGACCAGCAGGGGAGGGGGTGTGTCTGCTGGACCACGGGGAGTTTCCAGAGCATCTAGGGTGCTCAAGCCTCACCACCTTCTGCACGCTCTTCTGGCAGCACAAATGCTCTGGAATTGTCTTTCCCAGAACTGGGCAGGGGGATGTCTCTGAGCCAAGTACTGGGAGCCCCAGGGCAGGCTGGGGTTCAGCAAAAGCAGGAGTCCGAGAACCCAGATGGGTTCCAGGAGGAGCCTAAGAACCCAGAAGAAACACACCACTGTGGTCCGGGAAGCTTGAGCCTGGAACCTCGGACTCTGGGAACCAGGCAGGACCAGACACAGAAGCAGGTGTAAGGACTAGACAGGGTGCTTTCTGATACTAGAAGCTGTGACTCCCAACCCTGTCTGCAGGTCAGGATCACCCGGGGAGCTTGAGAAAACCTCACTGCCCGGGCTGTTCCCAGACCAGTGTCATCGAAGCACAGGGATTTTTCAAGCTCCGCAGATGATAGCGATGCCTGGTTAAGGTTGAGATCTGCTCCGCCCAGCACTGTTCACCGTGCTTTCCCTGCATGATTTCATTTCATCTTAGTGACCGCCCTGTGGTCAAGACCGTCCTACAGATAGGGAGCCGGGGGTGCAGGGAAGTTCGCCATTTACCAGGGTCAGAGTGGGAATGAGGCAGAGCCTAGAATCTCCCCCAGGCTGCCTGCCTCCAGAGCCCACACCCACAGGCAAAAATACAGGCATGAAAGCACCTACCACATAACGGAAAGAGCAAGGACCTCAGTTTGAAACCCACTCCAGCACCCCTAGTGCCTGGGCGGGGTGGGGGGAGTTGCTTGGGGAAGTCAGTTCATTTCTCTGCTTCTTTCAGTTTCTTATCTGCCGAACAGGGGGATGTTGTCACTTTTACAGAGCACTGGTGATTTAATGAGATGGTGTTTGTGAAGCTTCTTATAGTCTTTCTGACGCATCATTTATTTCTTGTTTCTTTATCATTATTAGACTACAAAAATGGGTCAGCAGGTGGGATGGCACATATCAAGAAGAGAGCATCACTCGAAATAGGAGGCATCATGTGCTGAAGGGCAAGCAAAGGCAAAACTGAAGCCAATCCCAGGAGGGGGGACCAGTAGTCTGATAGACAGAGGCATGTAAGAGGGGACAAGGCCAGCATAGCCAGGATCATGTGATGGGGCCATGCCAGGCAGCGTCTGTCCCTGTCATCCACAGCTTCTCACCCCTGAGTCCCCAATCACAGGTGTCAGCCAAGTGTGGAAGCCACTGTGGTCGCCCCCATCTCCCTTAGCACCCACTGTTCTCTTCCCTCCCTCTGTCCCCAAACTGCTCATTTTCTCCTAAGCCCTGCCTGGCAAAGGTTGACAGATACTTGGCATTTGCTAGAAAGAAGCTAAGGTGTGACCCCCTTCCTCTCCTTATCACAATGAGTGCACGCACACCTTCCATCCAGGGCAGTGTCCATTTGAAAGGGGCCATTAAAAAAAAGAAGGGGCTGGGGTGGAGGGGGGCAGGGAAAGAATGTGCTAGTCATTTTTGGTAATTCCAAAGTAGTACATCGTAACAAGAACAATAACAAATGAACCAGAAAGTGCACACAAGTAAGGAAGAAAGAACACAGCCCCATCCGTCAAGAGACAATACTGATTGGGGTACCTGGGTGGCTCAGTCAGTTAAACATCCACCTCTTGATTCCAGCTCAGGTCATGATCTCACAGTTTATGAGGTCGAGCCCCACATCAAGAGCTGGGCTCTGTGTTGACAGCATAGAGCCTGTGTGGGATTCTCTCTCTCTGACCTTCCCGGTCACCCCACATTTCTCTCTCTCTCTCTCTCTCTCTCTCTCTCTCTCTCTCTCTCTCCTCTGCCTCTCTCTCTCTCAAAATAAATAAATAAACTTTAAAAAGAGAGAGAGAGAGAGAGAGAGACAACACTGATCATACTTGGGTATGGATCCCTCACATCCTCCCTTAGACACATGTAAAAATATTTTCATTGGATTACAATATCTCATGCTTTTATAACTTTTTTTTTTTACTTAAATCGTCACAAACCAAAAAAAGGCAAGAACATCTCTGATGATAGACTTGTTTCTGCAACATCTTTTTTAAGCTTAAACAGTTTGCGGTATGTGATATATTGAAATTACGGTAGAACCTTTCCACTGTTGAAAAATTAGATTGTTGCCAATTGTTTATTATAAACAATGCTGTTAAAAACTATCCTTAGAGGCGCCTGGGTGGCTCAGTCTGTTGAGCGTCAGACTCTTGATTTTGGTTCAGGTGATGGTCCCAGGGTCATGGGATTGAGCCCCGCAACTGGCTCTGTGCTGAGTCTGGAGCCTGCTTGAGATTCTCTCTCTCTCTCTTTCTCTCTCTGGCTCTCTCTCTCTTCCCCTCTGCCCCCCTCCCCTAGTCTCACTCACTCACTCCATCTCTAAAACAAACAAACAAAAAAACTATCTTTAAAGATATTTATTTGTCTTTATATTGAGGAACTTGTTTTCTTCAGGATAAATCCCTAGAAAGTAGACTGCAATGCCCAAGATTTGCTTTTCAAAGACACTTTTCACTATTGAAAAATTCAAACATTCACAAGGAAGGAGATGGGCGTAATGAATGTCTAAGTATCCTTCACCCAGTTTAAACAACTACCAACCCAAATCTCATTTGATCTACACGATGTCCCAATTATTCTCCCCCCCCCCCTGGATTGTTTAGAAGTCAGTGACAGACGTACATCATTTCATTCATAAACATTTCAACACATATCTCTAAAAGATAGGGCAAGAGCACACTCATTTTTAAAGCTCTCGGCACATATTGCCAAACTGCCTACCAAAAAATTTTGCAACTGTTTCCATTCTTCCCAACAGTATAAGAACATGGCCATTTCTCCTCACTTCTGCCAACTCTGGGTGTGCCGGTTCAGTGTCCAGTTAAGGGGTGGGGAGGCAGGAAGGAATCAAACACACAAAACTAAAGCAAATAATTCAATAGAGGTGATTTAGAATGGGGAATTAGTTACAAAGATATTGGAAAAGCTAAAAGGACAAACAAGGCATAGTGAGTCCAGGAGCCAGGGCACCCATCTGGAGCTGGGACCCTGGAGGAAGGGATCCTTCGGGGGAACTAGCATCAGTGACTACTGGGAATGACAGCAGAAATAGACAGAGAGAGAGAGAGAGAGAGAGAGAGAGCAGTGTCCTGGCTTCTTCCCTCTCTCTGCTCCACTGGCCAATCCTAACAGGAGCCAGTGGGCAAGGGAGTCTCGAAGATGAGTTTGCTTCAGCCCCCCATGCCTTCGCTTCTCTTATGTTGGAGAGAATGTAAATTGTATAAGCCATTTTGAGGGGAATTTGTCAGGATTCCTCAAAATTTTAAATCTTAAGCCCTTTAGTCTAATAATTTCCCTTTCAGAGACTTAAGCTACGTCTACTTACACGTGACAAAGATGCGCATGTGTGGATGCTTGTACAGCATTGTTGATAATAGCAAAACACTGGAAACAATGGACATATCCATAGGCACAGTTTAAAACCATGAATGAGCTACCTGGAATGACTTCTAAGAGATGCAACTAAAGAAATAAAGGTTTAATGAAACAGCATGCTTATCAGGCCTCCATATGCTTATAAACTAATACGTGTGGAAAGCATGTCTCAAATTGTATCCAGTGGTTTCTCAGGTCACTAGCAGCAGCTATGGCCTCTGGGGAGAGGAAGCAGGTGGCTGGAATAGGAGAGAGATCTCTTTACACTTTGTACTTTAAAATTCATTCACTGTGCTTTGGAATAATCTAAGCCACATGACATTGCCAACATTCCGTCATTTTTGACCCACAAAACAGCAATTTCATGTGGTTTATGGTACTATTCCTTTACGGATAGAAGAAGTAACTAATTTCTAAATGGTCAGGAAGAGCTATTATATTGGAATGCGACTTTGGAGTTGACATTTTCAGTAAGAAGGTGACCAGTGATATATCACCCCCTCCAGTATCAGGGCGATTCGTTGTCCTTTCAGAGTTAAGATGAAATTCAGGCAACATCCCATGAGCTCGGTTCTTTCAGAAGAGTCTCCAAGAGTGGCTTCTTGATTTTCAAGACTCTGTGGACTGTTAAATGCACTTAAAAGGAAGGAGAGTTTAGAGCCAGGCCAGGTCTGCTCTCCCGTCAGCTCCACATGCTGCCGAAGGCACAAAACAAACCCAAACTTGGAAGCCAATCATCCCTCCGCCACTGATTGAGGTGGGAGCTATCTGTTCCCAGGGCTTCTGTGCAATCTTTTTTTTCACTTGAAGAGATAAGAAAGAAACTTAAGCAATCTCGGCAGCATCTGATGAAAAACAGCCCGAGGCTCTTCACATTCCAGAGCCTTCCAGGGACTTGGAGGGCCTCTCACAGATGGCTGAAATTGTTCTGATTCACCAGGAGCATGTCATATGGGTGGGTGTTGCAGCTGGGACAGCACAGCCCTGAGGCTATAACTATAACATCAGGAAAAGCAGGAGACAACCGAGAGCCTTAGCACATTAGCTCATAACATCTCCCTCAGGAAGGTGCAGGACCTTGTGCCCATTTTAAGGGGAGAAAAATGAGGTTTGAACAAGTCCAATAACCTAGAACCTAAGTCCGTCTCACTCCAAAGCTCCTTCTCCCAACGGTCACCCTGGATGTGACAAATGTCAAAGATGCTAGCTGGTGACAGATGATGCTGGCTGGGAGAGGCAGACGCTGGGCAGGTGTTGTTTGCTTGGCATGGACTGCTCAGAGACCAGGAAGGGTGGTGGGCAGCACATCTGGTCAGGTCACTCCCTTGCTTCAAACTCCTCAGTGGCTCCCCATCGCCTTCAGAATAGAATCCAAATGCAGTGCAGCATACAGGAGGTGCTCGGCCCCACCTGCCCTGCCAGTATCCTGTCTTCCCATGACCTTCAGCTCTTGCTAGATAACCGTCCAACAAAATCCAACCACTTTCCCTTTCCAGACTGCCCTGTGCCCTCTCAAGCCAACTGCCTCTGTCCACTGCCCATGCTTGTGTCTGCCTGGAGGACCCTCCCCCTACACTGCGCCTGTGGCCAACTGTAAGAGTCCTTTTCTAATGCTCCTCCCCGCCCTCTGTTCCCTTCTCGTCTCCAGCTGAGCCAGGATTCCTTTTCTTGACTTGTGGTGCCCTTGTGCTTCCCTCAAGTCTGGCATCCCTCCTTTTCCTCTCTCTTTTTTAACTTTTCCCTTCTTCCTCCCATCTTTTATTCCTTCTTTATTTCAACAATTTTGCATTGAGCACCCACCCTATGCCAGTCATTAAATCACATCCGGGCGACGAAAGTTGACCAAGTAAAGATCCTTTTCTTCATAGAACTGATTCTCAAGGGCGAGAGGCAGACATCGGCTAAAAGCTCACGGTTAGCGGACATTGCTACGTGCCCGGCATTGCATTATGCATTCAGCGTGTATTACTTCACTTAACCAACACTGCAATCCTACAAGGGAGGGACTTTTGATTTTCAGAGGGAAAAATCGAGGCAGGATGGGGATTTGAACCCAAGCCATCTGTCATTAAATCCGATGCTCTTAAATGTCAAGGTAAAAGACGAGTTTAATAAGAAAGTGACAAATACAATGAAAACACACAGAACCTTAAACCCAGCTTGGACACATGGATGCCTTCTCAGATGAGGTGATGCCTCAGGACTTAGACACGAGGTTAGCATGGGCAAGGACATGGTGGTAAGTGAAAGCGTGGCTCCATGAAGAGCCTCAAGCAGCGGGATGTTGCTGGGGGGCAATGCCTGCGGATGGAATGGAGAAGACAAAGCAGTGGCCAGCCTACAGAAAGCCTCATTTGCCACCAATCGAGTGAGTGCTTGCCAGATACAGGTGTAAGATGCATGTAAGATGCAGGGCAACAAAACGGAGTTTAATGAAGGGACTATTGCAAGATGTTGCCAGAGTTGAGGGAAATCACCAAGGAGTAGTGGGATACCTGGGCCAGCAATTCCGAGCCAGGCAGCCAGCCCTCACCCAGAAGGAGCAAAAAGAGAGGATTTTACTAGAACCCAAGGTGGAAATGGTGACTTTGACCCTAGAGACTCCACCCCCCCCCCCTCCCCAGATGTGGAGCCTTTGGTAAGAGAACCTCTGGCCAGTCCAGAGGGAAGCAGGAAAATATCCAGCTTCTTTCTCCTCTTGCCTCCTGACATCTTTCTGGTGCTTCCCCATGGCCAAACCCAAGCAGAGGCCAGAGGGTGAATGAGCCCAGCTGAACCAGTCTATGAGGTCAGTCTCCTAGGTCAGAGAAGGGTAGAGAAAGGTGGCAAGTCGATCTGGAAGGACAAATGGAGACCACCCAGCACTTCCAGGTTAAGGAGTTTTATCCCATTAGTGATGAGTGCCATTAAAGGGTTTTGCATAGGGAGGCAATCTGGTCAGATATGGGTTTTCACAAAGACCTCTATGGCAGTAATTCAGTGGACAGAGCTGCAAGCAGTGTGGCATGAGCTAGGGAGACCTGCTGGATCAGGGGAAAGAAGGGCCAAGGTGAGAGATGGTGAAGAATAAGAGACAGAGATAGAAGGAGATGGAATGTATCCAGGTGAAAGATGACAAAGAGCTGGAAAAGGGCATAAACAGAATGAAAGAAAGAGATTAAGCTTCGATTTTAAAAACAGAAAGATAGAAATTGGTGGTTCTTAGTGAAGACAAAAGCCAGGATCCTCTTGGATGACCAAGATTCATTCAGGACAAGTTGAATCTAAGTTGTTTATGAAAAGTCAAAATGTAGATATCTAGCAGATATTCTGATTTGCATCCAAATACTGAGTAGTCTCTATCTACAGCTTTAGATAGCAAAGCCATCAGTAGGTAAATTCTAGTTTAAAACCATGAGAGTGAATAAGATGTCCCAGGAAGAGGGAGTGTCCAGAGAAGAGAGCCAAGTTGTCTGGGAGTATTAGCACCGAGAAGCAGGTGGAGGAGAACCACTACAAAGGAGACAGACAAGGAGAAAGACCAGAGAAGACAAGGAGAGCCAGGAGAATGAAGCTGCTGAGAGCAGAGGCTAGAGGACCAACACCATTAAATACTGTAGAAAGATAAAGATAAGCGCAGCTGCTGGTCAGAACATAGTAGGTCATGAGTCTTTAGAAAGAGCAGTAATGGGCCTTGCAGACGCTGCCACCCCAGAACCACCCACGCCGCCCAGTCATGGTCAACCCCACTGTGTTCTTCGACATCGCTGTGGACATCGAGCCCTTGGGCCACATCTCCTTCGAGCTGTTTGCAGACAAAATTCTAAAAACAGCAGAAACATTTTGTGCTCTGAGCACTGGGGAGAAAGGATTTGGTTACAAAGGTCTCTGCTTTCACAGGATTATCCGGGGATCTACGTGCCAGGGTGGGGATTTCACACGTCACAATCACACTGGTGACAAGTCCATCTGCAGGGAGAAATTTGATGATGGAAATTTCATCCTGAAGCACACAGGTCCTGGCATCCTGTGCATGATGAATGCTGGACCCAACGCAACGGTTCCCGGTTTTTCTTCTGCACCACCAAGACAGAGTGGTTGGATGGCAAGCACGTGGTGTTTGGCAAGGTGAAGGAGGGCACGAACATCGCCAAAGCCATGGAACGTTTTGGATCCAGGAGCCGCAAGACCAGCAAGAAGATCGCCATTGCTGACTGTGGACAAATCTAATAAATTTGACTTGACTTTTATCTTAACTACCAGAACGTTCCTTCTGTAGCTCGGGAGAGCGCCCTTCTGCCCCCATCTGCTCGAAATCTCCTATAATCTTTGTGCTCCCGCTGCAGTTCCACGGTCCCTTGTTTTCCTCACTCCCCTCCAAGTTTAGTTGGATTGCAGAGCGAAGTGTATGATCATGAAATAAAAGCTAAACAACGATAACAACAACAAAAGAGCAGTAATGACTGAAGTTGGTGAATGGATTGCCATGGGTTGAGGAATGAAGTGAAGAGGTGGACACTGAGAATGTAGATTCTTCTGCTTACAAGTCTGAATGAGGAGGGAGAAAAGTAGAATGATACCTAGAAGGACCACCAGCTCAGTGTGGAGCTTTATGATATGAAATAGACTTTTAAAAAGAACTGGTAGAGAAGGAGAAGCAGAGAAGAGGGAGAAGCTGATCACACTTCAGAAGAGAGATCACTGATGGAGCCCAGACCTGGAGGGACCAGGGCCAACCACCCTTTACACTCCTTGCCTGATTATTTGTCCAGACCCCCAAACCCCACTGCTAGATGGGAGCTCATATCTGCTGTGTCAGGCACGTTGTCTGTCACGTGGCTGTGCTCATTCAGTGCTTGAGGAGTGAATGAATGACTGAGTGGATTGCTGGGTGGATATTCAGCACTATAAGAACATAAGAAAAGATGCTTCTCTCTGCAACTTGCAGGAGGCTAAGGTTCAAAACGTGAACTCATCCAACAGAATTCAAGGCACCTTGAGCAACATAACAGTCTTCAGTGAGGAAATTTTCCAGATATACTTAAAAGACACATACCCGTAAACAAAACCCCCAACCCTATCAGGCTGAATGAAGGCCTCTAGTGAGAGTTGTTGGACTAGGGCCAGACAGGCTGGAAACCAGCAATCTTTATGTTTAGATGAATTGAACATTTGAACAGCACTGGTGTTTATTAGCTTGTTTAATTTGGCTTGTAAGAGTCTACTGTGATGTGTGTTATTTCACTTTTTATCTTGAGGGGGGTGGAGGTGGGAGGAGTCTGTTTCTTTCTCAAGGCATTTCTTTTGGTTTCCAGTTGAATTTCTCTCCCAGAACAACTAAAGGTTTGGCCACTTGCAAAAAGAGCTGAGGAAGAGATTCTTGCTTCACTTGGGCGAGGTCTCAAAGACCATGTCCTCCAAAGTTCATCCCTCCTATCTGGAAATAGGACTATTTTGGGCCCACAGTTGGCTGCATCAACCAAGAAAGTCACATAGAAGATGTGTGTGTATACACACACACACACACACACACACACACACGCACACGCACACACACAGTGGAATACTACTCGGCAATATAAAAGAATACAATCTTGCCATTTGCAACAACACGGATGGAATTAGAGGGTATATTGCTAAGTAAAATAAGTCAGTCAGAGAAACATAAATATTATATGATTTCCCTCGTATGTGGAATTTGAGAAACTCAACAGATGAACAAAGGGGAAGGGAAAGAAAAATAAGATAAAAACAGAGAGGGAGGCAAACCTTAAGAGACTCTTAAATATGGAGAACAAACTGAGGGTTTCTGGAGGGCATGGGGGGGGGGGATGGGTTAAATGGGTGATGAGTATTAAGGAGGGCACTTGTTGGGATGAGCACTGGCCGTTGTGTGTAAGTGATGAATCACTGGGTTCTACTCCTAAAGCCAAGACTACACTGTATGTTAACTAACTTGAATTAAAAAAAAAAAAAGATAAAAAGATTTTTTTAAAAGTCAAATGCATGCTGATTGGCTCAGAACACACTGAAAGACAAAACAAGAAATGTCATTTGGGGAAGAGGGTGAGGGTAAAAGGGGAAAGCAAAGAGCCGGTATTTTCCTTTAAGAAGGAACAAAACACGCTCACTCCTTGGATCCCAGCTTCATGTTCCCCATTGGCAGGAGCAAAACCCCCATGAACCTCATCTGTAAAATGGAAATTTATTCAATTAAAAGTGTCCCCTGCAGTGTGCCAAACACTAAGCTGGGCACTTAGAGGACATCAGTGAACAATAATACCTCTCCTTCTGAATGTTCTAAGAAGTATATGAGATAGTGTCTATAAAATTACTTGGTGGCAATTTATGAGAGGTGCTGAATTAGAGGTAACTGCAGGGATGATGGTGCTTCTCATACATGGAATATAATGAACAGGATGTGGCAGAGGAGGAGAGTTCACAGAATCATTGAATGTCTCATCAGCTGGGCTGTGAGTTCCATGGAACTAGGAATCACATCTGCCTTCTTTACCTTTCTGAATCGCTAGCACAGTCCTTGACACAGAAATACCAGGTTATTAACAAGAAATCGTTCTCAATTGATCATTGCCAATTAAGTTACCAAATACTGCCAAAGTTTGTGTTCTTCGTCTATAAACACCTCGTGACCTAGAGTCCTTCTGACAGCTAGAGATAATGCAAGGCACTAGATACGATGCCTGGTCCATAGAGGCGCTCAAGAAAGCCAACCCATCCCCAGGGGTCTCTTCCTACTTGTAGACTGGGCCCCGTTGTTGAATTTACTCACCTGATGGTCATGGGTGGGAGAGTCTTCAGAGCCCCTCGAGTGACTCCCCACATGGATAAGGGAGGAATTAGGCACAGTGATGCGAAAGGAGGTGCCCAGAGCCACTGACTCAGTAAGGATACAGGAAGCTGAGGCTAGTCAATGCCCGTGAGTAGGTCTGGAATAGTTAGGGAGATAAGCTTCTCACCAGGGAAACAGCTAAATCCATGTGGGGGGAGAAGAGTGTGAATAGGAATACAGGAGAAGGCAGTGTGGGAAAGCAGGGACTTCAGCTAGGCTCTGAGAGGAGTGTGGGGAGGAGGTGGGGAAGGATTTATAATCAGGGAGAACATCTTGAGCAAGATCTCAGAGGTGACGGTGGTTGTGATCATTCCAGGGTTTCAGAGGAGAGCAAAACTGGGAAAGAGACAAGGCTAATTGACCTACGCATGCCCGCCAGGGCTCCCCACCCCAGCTTACTTCACCTTTCCCATAAATTTATAGGACAGACTATTGTTATTGTTGTCAACTGGGACTCCTTGGCGAACACCAAAGTTGGTATTTGAATCAGGTCTGTCTAACGACAAAGTTTCTGTGTCTTTCATTCTACCCATGTGTCTTCCTGGAAGGGCCAGGTGTGGCCACCTTGGTGATGAGGTCTCCCACTGGAAGCAGGGAGGTCTGGTTCTACCCCTGAAGAGCAGAGTGACCTGGGTAAGAGCCTCCCTCCCACTCCCCTCCTGCCATACGAGGTGTAATGGTTCCTGTTTTGTAAATGGGAACAGTAATTCCTACCATATGCCTGTCTCACATCAGCCCTGGGGGTTTCTTCTGTGAGGTTCTCACCCCAGAGGATGGCTTGGGGACCTGCCAGGGTGGTCTTACTGCTGGAAAAGAAGAGTGTGGCAGATGAGACATAGGTTTTTAAAGCTTCCACCCAGTGATACACTCATTTCCACTCTTTGGCCAGTGCAAACCCAGCAACCACACCCAAGTTTAAGAGGCAGGAACATGCCCTCTTACTGTGTATCTGGGTGAGAGAAAACTGGAAAGAGTAATGACTACCACAGGAAACTCATACCTGTATCACTCAGAATGTTTTGCAAGAACTTTTGACACACCTGAGTTCTTTCCATTTTTCAAACTCCCCAGGTGACTTAACCCCTCGGGATGGAGAATGTAGATGGGGTTCTAGGCAATGGGGGGCCCTTTCAGATTTCCAAGAAGGAAAGGATAGAACGGCTAAAGTTTGATCAGTCAATGAAAACTACCATCCAGGTGGTGTTGGAGGTCAGTGGTGATGGAATGCAGGCTACACTTACAATGGGACAGCCTGGAAAGATGGGAGCTGTGGAAAAGACACTGGAATAATCCAGGTCCATCCTGGACTTGGGATGTGGTGATGGGAAGATAAGGCAAATCCACGGAGACATTTTCATGCAGTAAACACTAATTGAGCACCTACTATGTATCAAGAACTGTGCTGGGCACCAGAGGCAGGGGATGGGTAAGGAGTGAGACTCAATGCTCAGAAGAGTAAACCTGAAACATGCCATTGATGAAGGGTCTACCTTTTACTGAGGGTGTCATGGAGAGTCTGAAAAGAGTGCTCCGTCGCATGTCACAGAGAAGAACGTACTCTGCAATCTCCATCCAACCATGCTCTTCTTCCCCTACCTTGTGCTGTGGCCACAGGAGCCTCACTTCTTTGTTCCGGGGCTCCAACCCCTCCCCTCCCCCATGCTTCTAGAACTCTTCCTTCTTTTTTCCAAAATGAGTTCATTGTCTCTCTGAGCCTCTCAGAGGTTGCAGGCTGGCACACACTGGGCAGGTAGTCAACCCCCCCTTAGAACTCACCCTCTTTAGAAGACGAAATACGGTGAAAATCACCATCAGCTTTCTCTGTCTTCCCAGTTGCCTTCCCTGACCCTCTTGTTGGGGGACAACTGTGGCTTCAGGCAATCTGTTACCTAACTCCCTCTCAGGGGGCTCTGAGAAGACAAAGCAGGTCATTCATTTGTGCCTGGCCTCACCTCGCTCCTCTCAGGCACCCTCCCCTCTTCCTGTTGGCTCTGCTGGTCATTTAGAACTCTCCCAGCTGGGCCAGACCGGCCTCCCCGAGGGTCCACGGGCTTCTCCAGAGAACCCGGGGACTTGTGACTTTCTCTGCTTCTGCACACTGGTGCTGGATTCCAAGGGGCTTGGGGAAGGGGACAGAGATGCCTACTGGGAACCTTACTGACCCTTCTCCTTCACAGATGCTCTCTAAAAACTCAGCTCACGATGCCACAATGATGAATATTGATAAATGCTCTTTCTATGGGGCGCCTGGGTGGCTCAATGGGTTGAGTGTCCGACTTCAGCTCAGGTCATGATCTCATGTTCCATGAGTTCGAGCCCCACATTGGGCTCTGTGCTGACAGCTCGGAGCCTGGAGCCTGCTTTGGATTCTGTGTCTCCCTCTCTTTCTGCCCCTTCCTCACTCATGGCTGTCTCTCTCTCAAAAATAAATAAACATTAAAAAAAATTTTACAAATGCTCTTTCTAGCAATGGTAAGTATTAGCAACTGCTAAGTATTGTCCACATTTTAAAATATATACATAAACAAAACAATGCTGACACGCCATACTAATGAATAGTGTGCCTTCACCCAATGATGTGGGGATGCATTTCTTACTACTTCCCATCAGAAAGAGGTGAATGTGAGCAAGGTGCTGTCTCTCCCAGTCCCAGATGGGGTGAGGGCTCAGTTTAGAGCAGGGCAGTGGTGGTGGAGAGGCTGTACGGGACAGACAGACAGCACTAGTGACCGTTCCTCCCCTGGGGAAACAAATAGAATTAACTAAATCTGAAGCCAGTCCACCGACCTCCGATGTGTCCTTTTCCTGGAAAACAAACAAAATGAAATGACTCTGAAAAAGGAGCAAATGCTCTGCCTACGGAAGTTCTCACAGCCAGGCTTCTTGCTGGGGAGGTCGTCCGGGCTGAGTGCTGTGTTTCTGCTACAAAATAGAGAGGCAACACTCACCCCTGCTGTGCTGCAGTGCAAACCACGTAGGACAGCTGGGACTCCTGTCCCAGAGGGCGTGACAGGACTTCGGACATCTCGAACCTTCCGTCAGCTGCTCATGGCTGCAGAGCTTGGCTGTGCTCCACAGCCCAACCTCTCTGAGGGCATCATAGAGCCAAGGTCACCACCCCACTGTATTAATCATATTTTTTATTTTCTGCACTCACTGACGCTTTGACATCTTCAAGCCTTGCTGACCCAAGAGGGACTCCTCCTCCCCTGGCTAGCCAGTTTCTAGAAACATCAAAGGACCCACCAGCAAGGGCTCCTTTTACATGCAAAGCCCACACCCCAAACATCTCCTCCCTCAGGTTCTCACAGGACTGTTACACTACTGGCTAATATTCCCTTGCATTCATCATCCCAGGTCAGGCATCATGCAACTCAGGACAGCCCCTATGCCCCAGAGCCTGCCGAAATTATTCAGACTGGCCGATTTCTGAGCCTGCTTAACCTGCCTTGCACATCGCTTCTGCAGAAACCACAATACAGACTCTTGCCATGAGTTCCTTGTGCTCTCTCTGCCTCCTGATCTGCCCTGGCGCCTCCCTGAGTGGCCTCGAATGGTATGATGTGCCCCCTTCTCTTGGGGAACTGGGAATAACAAACTATTTTTTCAATGGCAATCATCTTCTGGCCTGCGGGCCCCACTGAACCGAAATAAAGATGAAACCTACATTTTAAAACACCTGCCTTGGGGGGCCCCTGGGTGGCTCAGTCCGACTACGGCTCAGGTCGTGATCTCCCCGTTCATGGGTTCGAGCCCCACATCGGGTTCACTGGCTGCTGTCAGTGCAGATCCTGCTTTGGATCCTCTGTCCCTCTTTCCCTCTGCCCCTCCCCTGTTCAGAGTCTTTCTCTCTCTTTCTTCACCACATGAAGAGACCTCACATAGGGTGAAGTCTGGGAGGGTCTCAAGCACAGGAGTTTCTCTCCCCAGGGAGGTGGGGTATGTACACCTCCTGGAAGCTCTCAGAACCCCATATTTTGGGGATTTTTATGGAGGCTTCATCGTGGAGGCATATTCGCCATCAACTCCATTTCTATCCCCTCTGCCCTCGCTAGAAAATGGGAGGTGGGGCTGAAAATTCCAAGCTTCTAATCATGGTTTCGTCTTTCTGGTGACCAGCTCCATCCAGGAGCCCACCAAGAGTCACTTCATTAGAACACAAAACGCTCCTGTCACCCAGGAAATTCCGAGGGGTTTGGGAACTCTGGGTCAGGAACTGAGTCATAGACAAAGGAACAGAAGATGCTCCTAGTATCTGGGGAAGTTACAAGGGTCTCGGGAGCTCTGTGCCAGGAACTGGGGCAGAGACCAATATACGTATTTTCTATCATCTCACAAGGTCCAACCTACAAAATTGGAATCCTTGTGAATAAATGTGTTTGAAAATAAATTCTATACATTTCCGCTCCCTTAAGTTCATTCAAAGGGGGGTAGGGCAGGCTGTAGAGCAGGCAACCCAAATAAGAATATTTAAGCTTTTAGTGAAGGCTGAAGCATGTATTCAGTTGTCAGTACATACAAGCTTTAGTGTTCAGTTAATACCTATTTCAATGGTTGAAGAGACATAGCTTTCTGGAAAGTTAAGGGATACTAATTTCTATTCGTATAATTGAGAGTCGGATGTCTTTACTCTCTCCTGTTCTCATGTGCAGGAGGGGTGGGCAAGGCTTAAAGACAAGCTAAGCGCGCCAAGACTGATGGCTGGAAACTTACACAGCAGGGCTCCGAAACTAGCTCCGTTGGGCTCCCGAAGGCTGATTTCGTAACCTCATTCCTGTCCGGACTGAACAACCAACATTGTCAGGTCAGTGATCTCTGGTGACCAGCGTGTTACCGAGTTTTATCGAGAGCAAGGCTGACCAGTATATGCTGCTGGAATGGAGTGAAATGCCACGGAACTTGCCCCGTAACAGAGTCGAGCTCCAGCCGGCAGATCCCGTGATACGCTTCTGATGTGGTGTGATGCCACATCGTTGCTCATTTAGGGAGAGTTTATTCCACAGACATGGACGCCAGGAACCTCGGAAGATTCCCACACAACCACTGAGACCTCCCCACTTTCTGGTGGCCTGAGATGTGCCTGTGCGACTAGAAGGCGAGGTTCTATTCCCAGCGGCTACTGACGAGCTGTGTGGTCCTAGGCACGTCATTTAAGCTCTGTGCACCTTAATTTCAGTCGACTCACTTAGAAATGACTCACTGAGGTCCTACTAAGTAGCAGGCCCGAGCTAGGTTTCATAGTGTTAAGAGTTCAGGTTTTGGAGACAGACAGACCGGATTCACATTCCAGCCCATCGCCTTTCTAATTGCGTGGACTTGGGACACTCCCTTCTCTTATCTAATTAATATGAGGAGGCAACCCGGGGCTGCACGCTTTCTCCATCACCCCAGGAGAATGGGTTAAGCATGTATCACGCATCATGTGTTCAACCCTGGGGAAGGTAACAACGTAGCAAACCAGACACAGGAGAGTGCTTACCACACCCAGACACTGTTACAAACTGTTGGCATATATTCATCCAGTCGAGCCTCCCCACCGCCCTCCACTCTCAGTATCCCTGCCCTGCAGCTAGGATTTGGGGCACAGAGAGATCAACCAACTGGCCTAAGGTCACACAGCAACTAAGTGACAGAGGCAGATTCAAACCCAGTGGCCTGGCTCCAGAGTCCCTGCCCATCGCCCTGCGTAAGGTTCTGGCTTGCTGTGACCTCTCAGAACTTCCACAACAGATCCCCGTCTGGTTTTCGCTACCCTTGTCCCCTTGTATGGTCTTTCCATGCAATAGTCACCCCACATCCTTGTTCCCTGCGGGACACCCTCCACGCATCCCCACCACCTTCAGGGGCAAGACCAAACTCCTCCAGAGCCCAAGGTCCTGCCAGTCCTGACCCTGAGCAACCTGCTCACTGAGACATACCTCCCCACCCCCTGCCCACTGCCACCACACCAGCACCCTGGGACCTTGAACGTCCCTGCTTTTGCTTACCTCCCCCCCCCTCTGCTCCCCTCTCCCCTGCTCCCCACCTCCCAAACCGGGCCAAGCACAGTGGATTTCCTGACATGACACTTACTAGGAGCTTTTTTCATTGGTTAAATGTCCAATTCTTGATTTCGACTCAGGTCATGATCTCACAGCTGTGAGATCAAGCCCCACACTGGGCTCTGCATGGGGCTCCACACTGGGCTTGGAGCCCGCTTAAGATTCTCTCTCTCTCCCTCTCCCTCCACCCCTCCCCCTCCTTCTCTGTCTATAAATAATAAATAAATAAATAAATAAATAAATAAATAAATAAATAAGTTAAATAACTCCACTGACTTTCTGAGAAGTATATAATATATATATCAAATATACATATAAATATACATTTCAAAAGTAATACATTCACATGGTGGATGAGTCTGCCGGGGCTACAAAGTACCACAGACTGAGGGGCTTAAATAACACAATTGTGTCATCTCACGGTTCTGGAGGCTGGAAGTCCAAGATCAACGTGTCAGCAGGTTGGTTTCTCTGACGCCTCTCCTCGGCTTGTTGATGGCCACCTTCTCCCCACATCCACCGTGCACATCGGGGTCTCAGTCTCCTCTTCTCATAAAGAGAATAGTCATGTTGGGTCACAGCCACCTATATTATCTCATTTACATTTAATCACCTCTTTAAAGACCCTGTCTAAACATAGTCACATTTTCAGGTACTGAGGGGTTAGACCTTCAACACAGGAAATTTGGGGAGGACACAATTCAGCCCATCACACAAGGTCAGACAGACTCCAGCAGAACAGAAGATGCAAAATAAAAACAAAATGCGGGTTGTTTTTTTGTTTTTTTTTTTCCTCTTTCCTATGGCTTTCCCCACAGGGAGCCGCTACGGACAGTTTCTTGAGCTTCCCACCCACCCGATCTATAAAGCACAGACCAGCATATCCACCTCCTCCCCCATTAAACCCATTTAGAGAAAAGGATGATGAGTTACATGGTTTTGCATCTTGTTTTCTCCACTTGCTATATCTTGGCTATTTTTCTGTAGCAACATATACAAACCTGCCTCTTTCTGGGCTGCACTCATTCCAGCACATTCCTTTCTTGAACCCAGCCCTGGGGATTGTTTCCTGTGCTTTCTCGATGACAGACAAAGCTACCGTGAACACCGCCGCACCTGTCTCCGGGCAAGCTTTTGGGAGGAAAGCATAGACTAAAATCCCACGGGGTAGAGGCCTCGGCCAGGGGATATTTGCAGTTTCACTTCGTGGCTTGTGCCAACTCTCCACCTTTGAACAGCATCCCAATTTATGTTCCCATCAGGAGCGGATGGGGGAACCCACTCGACAGGTGTTAACTCAGCTTGAAAGCATAGTTCCAGGCTCTTTGTCAGTCCTCTGCTAACCCCTGACCCCTTCAGGCCAGTGGAGCGGTAGCCCCCTTACACCCCCCCCCCCCCAGTGCCCCTCCATCTTTGTTATGCTGCCACCAAAGGCAGGTGCTGGCAAGTTCCCAGTTCCGTAAGGGCAGAGTAAAGCCAGTTTCACCCCTGCAAGCACCCAGTGCCTGGATCCCAGTAGGTGCTCATTAGTTGTTTGAATAGCTGACTCCTTATAGCCCTGTGAACCTAGGCTGGGGAGGGTGGTTTTTCCCTGTGTTTCCCTAGGCCTGAGCATAGCACCTGACGTGGGTCAGGAATTCAAGGAAAGGATTCTGGAATGGAACACATTCCCAGGAAACCAAGTCAATCATGAGGAGCTAACTCTGCTTGTTTCCACAGCTGACCTCTCTGTCCCATGAGAGAGTCAGAGAGAAAGAGGGAGGGAGAAAGGGAAGGAGGGGGGCAGGGATGGAGAAGAGATAAGGAAGGGGGTAGGGGAAAGCAGAGAGGCAGGTGAGAAAGAGGGGGATAGAGACTGGGGGAAGGTGAAAAGGGAAGTTGGAGGAAAGAAGGAAAAAGAGAAAGAGGTGAGGGAGAGGGAGAAGGAGGGAAATGGAGAGAGCTAGAGTTGCAGAGAAATAGGTGAGGGGTGACAGGTGACCCAGTGGTAGAGGCACTTCTATCTGCCTTGGGATCCAGCAATCTCACTACTGGGTATTTACCCCCAAAACGCAAAAGCACTAATTCAGAGGGATACATGCACCCCTGTGTTTACTGCAGCATTATTCACAATAGCCAAGATACGGAAGCAGCCCAAGTTGCCATCAGTTGATGAACAGATAAAGAAGATGTGGTATAGAGAGATACACAATGGAACGTTACTCAGCCATAAAAAACCAGAATGAAATCTTGCCATTTGCAACAACATGGATGGGGCTGGAGAGTACAAGGCTAAGTGAAATCAGTCAGTCAGGGAAAGACAAATACCGTATGATTTCACTCAGATGTGGAATTTAAGAAACAAACAAGCGAAGGGGGAAAAAAGACACAGAGAGAAAGCCAAACGCAAAAACAGACTCTTTTTTTTTTTTTTCAACGTTTATTTATTTTTGGGACAGAGAGAGACAGAGCATGAACGGGGGAGGGGCAGAGAGAGAGGGAGACACAGAATCGGAAGCAGGCTCCAGGCTCTGAGCCATCAGCCCAGAGCCTGGCGTGGGACTCGAACCCACGGACCGTGAGATCATGACCTGAGCCGAAGTCGGACGCTTAACCGACTGAGCCACCCAGGCGCCCCAAAAAACAGACTCTTAATTATGGAGAACAAACCGATGGTTGTCAGAAGGGAGGTGGGTAGGGGGAGGGAAGAAATAGGTGATGGGGATTAAGGAGGACTCGTGAGGAGCACCGGATGATGTATAGAATTGTTGAATCACTAATTGTGCACCCGAAACTAATATAACACTGTATGTTAACTAACCGGAATTAAAATTAAAATTTAAACAAACAACAAAGCAAAACAAAGCCAAACATTCTAAAGATGGCTGTTTCTCATCACAAGAAAAAAAGGTCACTGTGTATGATGATAGATGTTAACTAGACTTGTGACCATTATTCGTGGTATATCATCAAAATAGATACACCGATACATGTATCAAATATGTATCAGATATACATTGCAATATATACATATATCGAATGGCTATGTTGTGCATCTGAAACTAATGTAGTATTACATGTCAATTATATTTCAATTGTAAAAAGAAGATGCTTTATTAACGGAAACTTACAGTCTTTAAAAAACAAAAAATGCAGGCGCGCAATTCAGTCCCTTCGGAGGCAAAGAGCTGTGGGTTGGCAGCCTGATTCTGCCCCTTGCAGACTCTAGAGGTCTGGGTAATTCTTAGCCTCTCTGGGGCTCAGTTTCCTCATCTATAAAGTGGGAACTTAAAACACTCCCCGCGTTTTAGGATTGTTGTGAGGATCCACTGGGTGAGCACGTAAGATACTCATCACAGCGGCCAATGAAATGCCTCTTTTACAGGGCGGGTTCCCTCTGGAGGCGGCCACCTGTCGGTCCGGAAACCTTTATCGTTCTTTCTAAATTCGCTCTCCTTTCCCACCAAGCTGACTCAGTCACCCACTTGGCAGCGGGCGGGAGGGGGGGGGGACTCGGTTCGCACCCGGGGAAGAAGGGAAGCAGGGCAGGGGCCGCGCCCCCGGCAGAGCGGGCGCCCCAGGCCGGCCGCGCCCGCCCCCCGCCCCACCGCCTGAGGTCGCCCCACGCGCGCCGGCCAATCAGCGCGCCCGCCGCCCTCTCCTGCTACCTGGCCGGCACCTGCGCCTGCAGGGCGGGGCGGGCGGGGTGCGAGCGCCCTTCCGGCCGCACCTCCTCTACCTGCGCTCGCTCGACGCCGGCCGCCGGGCCGCCGGAGCCTCGACGTGCCCACCTTGTTCTTGCCCGCCCCGTGCCTTCTGACGGCCTCTTTTCCTTAATTCCTGCGGGAGGGGTGGAGGGGAGGGGAGGGAGAGACAAGGAGTCACTGGCAGGTAGGGCAGTTCTTACCAGGTTGGCCTGGAGCTAGCTTTTTATTTTATTTATTTATTTTTTTTAAGACCCAAACTGGCTTTTTCCGCTTTGCTGGCAAAAGATTGTCACGGGGAGGTGACTTCGCAGAAGAGGAAATGCAAACCTGGGGGAAATCTGCAGGTGAAATGAGTGTGCAGTGAAAAGAGGGTGTCCTGGGTGAGAGCCCCGAGGCGTGATTGGCAGGCCGCCCCCACCCACTTCTGCCGTGAATTTCCTTAGAGCCAGGAGCTTCCCCTGAGTTTTGAGGCCCTTCTTGAAGATGGTTCTAGGAGAAGACATAATGTCTCTGTTACATATCAGTAATTGATTAAAGTCTCTTAAGTACCTACAAAGTAGGCGTCCTCCTAAAATGCTTTTTATGTTTTCTTATTTAACCTAGGAGGTTTGTATCATTGCCCCCAGTTTGCACTGAATCAAACAGGAAAATGAGGTCCAGGGAGAGTGACAGAGCCAGAAGCAAAGTTATTGGTACAATCACTCTGCTTTTCCCCCTCTGACTCCATAATGGATAGGCTGGCATCCAGTTGAGAATCAGAATAGAGATACCAATTTTCTTATCAGACACAAAAACAGGGCAAGAGAAAATACCCATTTTGATGGTGACTGTCCAGCCCATTCTGTCTTCATTAGCAGCTCATCAGAAAATGCCATGATTTACTTATTCATTCCTCGAACAAATATATGTTGAGTCCTTCTATGAGCCAGGCACCATATTAAGGCAGCGCAGTGATCAGACCTAAATCCCTGCCCTCGTGGACCTGATATTCTAGTGGGGCAGGGGTTTGGGGGAGCCAGGCAGTAAGCAATAAATGTAAGAAAATCATGATTTTATTATATAGTAAAGTAAGTGCTGGGAGAAAAAGAACATGATACAGAGGGTTGGGATCGTAGGGTAGGACTCATTGAGAGGGCAGCAAAGGTATGAGCTTGCTACTGTCTTACGGAAGAATTTTCTATGCAGAGGGAGCATCCAGTGCAATCGTCCTGATGCTGGAGTGTGCCGGGAGTTAACTAGGAAGCTAGTAGGGCTGGACAGAAGGGAAGGAGAGGATGAAGACAAGAGAATGACAGATATGAGATCTGGGGAGAGACAGGAGGGACAGCTCACATCCTGTAGCATCTTGTCATTACAAGGACTGACTTTCACTCTGGGTTCCATGGGAGGCCATCACAGTGACATGATCTGACTTTCATTTTAACAGGATCCCTTGACCTCTATGCGGAGAATACCAGGCAAGCAGTCACGGGTAGAAACAGGATACCCAGCACTCGAGCTGAGAGATGTGGGAGCCATGAAGGTAGAGACAAGAACTTGAATTTTGGATCTCTTTTGATGATAGAGTCATTAGGATTTGGCGATTGCCTGGACACGAACAAGAGGAGTCCAAGGTGGTTTGAAGGTTTAACCAAAGAAAAGAGCCACCATCACCTGAGACAGGAAATGCTATGGAAGGAATGTCAGGTTAGGAGTTCACTTTTCTCAGTGATCATGCCAACAAGTGATAAGGCACAACCACACTGGGCGTGGGGGCTTTCCCCGTGCCCCAGTGTGATGTTCCATTACGTGACTTGGGCTTTCACACACCATATGCCCCCAGGTTCCTTCCTGCCAGCCTCGCCTGGTAAATTTCTACTTCTCTTGAAAATCTTAAGGAAACAGCACCTTTCTATGAATCCTCTGCTGAAACCAAGTGTCTGGTGTCCGGCCTCCCTTCTCTGAACCATCTCAGCCCTATAGTCTACGCCACCCAGTACGACCCTGGATTATATGCTGTCATTTGTAGTTTGCTACTTCCCTGAGGTTTGCTAGCTATGGTTCTTAAAAGGTCAAGGCTCACGCTTTATCTTTTTACCACCGAACGCATGACGATGGCTCATAAGGGGACTTGATCAGAGTGTATGGATTGAGCTACTTTACACATTGTGGTGAAGGACCATCACCATATTGGATAGGAGTCACATGGGTTCGTGGAGTCAACATCTCTCTAGTTCAAACGTCTTGTTATCAGATGAGAAACCTGGGTCCCAGAGAAACCTGGGTCCCAAGAATAAGTGGTCCAAGGTCTTTTAAGGAATGAGAGAGCCAGAACTAAGGCCTATTTGCTCTGATTTTTAGACTGGTGCTCTTTCCCTCACACTCAGAAACCTGGCCTATCTCCTAAAATAGACTCTAGTTCGAGACTCCAGTTGCCTAAGAGTGGGTAAAAGAAGGTGTTTCTTTTCTTTTTTTTAATGTTTTATCTGTTTTTGAGACAGAGAGAGACAGAGCATGAGCAGGGGAGAGGTAGAGAGAGAGGGAGACAAAAAATCTGAAACAGGACCAGGCTCTGAGCTGTCAGCACAGAGCCCGACGCGGGGCTCAAACTCACGGACCGTGAGATCATGACCTGAGCTGAAGTCGGACGCTCAACCGACTGAGCCACCCAGGCGCCCCAAAAGAAGGTGTTTTGAAATAGACACTCTCACACTCTGTTGGCTGGGACTATAATTGCCACAACCTTTTTGGTAGTATCTGATCAAACTTACAAATAAACAAACCCTTTAACTCAGGAAATCCCTTTCTAGATATTTGCCCTAAAACAGACTCAGATGTGTGGGAAATGCCATTTATGCAAGATTAGTAATTACTTCAGGATTGTAGTAGCAAAATCTGGAAAGAACCTAAAAGAACATAAATAGGGAGATAGCACAATAAATCCTTGTCACCCATGCAAGGTGTGCAATTGTAAAAGGAATGTGGGAGATTTTACATGCTGATATGAAGTCAGGTCCAGGCAAAATATGCAATGGTGTTTGTATAGGATGGTCTCATTTGTATAAGATATAGGCATGTCTGCATAAATATGTTGTGGAAACAGAATATTTTTCTGGAAGGATACATAACAAATTGATAACAAGGAGATGAACTGACAAGACAATCAATCTCCTGTTTCTAACAAGGAGAACTAGGGAAGGAGGCTTATCTTTTACACATTTGATTTTTTTCAACTTTTCTACTGCGTTTTTTAAATTAATATAATCAGTTAAGATTCACATTTTTAAATTCATATAATTTAAATGCTAAATATTGCAAAACAATTTTGTCAGCCCTTTTTTTTTTTTTTTGCAAATGACCTGGGTGAAGAAGTCTGCTGTCTCCCACGGAAGTAAATCTGTCAGTGACCATTTCCCTGAGGAAGCTCACCGATTTTGACTGTCACCTGCATGTTCGTTCTTGCTGGCGACTATTGGCAAATGGGGAAATGACTCCACCAACTAGGTGCCCTTGAGAGGCCAGACCTCAGAAGGAGATCAAGAAAACAAGCTTCTACCTGTAATCTCCTGCCTGTTTCCTCCAAGACTGGGCCCCAGGCTTGGGCAAGGGTGATTCACCCACTTCTGTAGGAGGAAAGAGGACGTCGTATGACAGCTACCAGCCCTGACCTAAGGAATCAGAATCTTTGGGGTAGGGTTCTGGCAGCTACATTTTTTTATCCCCTCCCTCACACACCCAGGTAGCTCTGTGCCCACATGGCTTTGCTAACTGCTCTCCTCTCTGTGATTGAACCCCCTGAAACTTGGCTTTACTAGTAGAAGGACAGTTTCCTAATGGGGCTTTTGTTCTGATGACCCACGAAGTATCACCTGTGAACTTGTGGTAGGCATGACACGGATCCCCACCAAAACACCCGTGTTCTAGTTCCTGGAATCTGTGCATGTGCTATCTTCCCTGGCAGAAGGAGTTTTGCAGGTAAGTGCTCACCCTGAATATCCAGGTGGGCCTAATCTAATCATGTGAGCCCTTAAAAGAGAACTTTCAGAGGGAGAGGTGACTGCAGAAGAATGGCCAAAGGGATACAATGTGACTTTGAAGGTGGACGAGGGGGCCATGGCCAAAGAACGTGAGCAGCCTCTAGGAGATGAAAAAGACCAAGAAACTGATTCTCCCCGAGAACTTCTGGAAAGGAACACAGCCCAGATGACACCTTAATTTTAGCCAGTGAGACCTGAGTAGGACTTCTAACCTGCAGAACTGCAAGGTAATGCATTTGTGTGGTTTTAAGCCACACAAATTATTTGTAATAATTTGTTACAGCAGCTATAGGAAAGCTAAGTATTCTGGGAAAGAGTATTTAATGTGAATCTAGTCAAGTATCTGTATATCATCAGGAGTGCAGGAAATACAGGGGCTTAAGGAACAACTTAAATGACACCAGGAGGAAACACTAGACAAACTAGGAATATAGCAGTTTCTGGGGGTGCCTGGGTGGTTCAGTCGGTTAAGCGTCCGACTTCAGCCCAGGTCATGATCTCACAGTTCATGAGTTCGAGCCCTGCATCGGGATCTGTGCTGACAGCTCAGAGCCTGGAGCTTGCTTCAGATTCTGTCTCTCTCTCTCTCTCTCTGCCCCTCCCCTGCTCATGCACTGTCTCTCTCTCTAAAAAATAAACATTAAAAAAAAATTTTAAGCTGTAGAGTCTGAGACTAACTGCAAGAGGTTGGCCTCAGATCCAAACTGAATTGTAGAACAGCTATTTGGTATCCAGAAAGTAGAATTGGTTGGTGTGGAGGGGAAAACACACACACACATTTACTGTCAGAAGTATTATGAGTAAAAACAGATCATAAAATACTCTGTGATTGATCTTGCAAACACTTTCCAGTCTCAAAAGAGAACCAACAGAAGTTCGCCCTCATGTGCAAAGGATCCAAATATACATCTGCTTTACGGCCACAGGGTGATCTTGAATCCACCAGTTCACTGTCAAAATTTGGTCAGAAGGGATTGGATTTGGTGCAAGTCCCAAGTATAATATATACAATATTGATGACTTTATGATAATATTGGAAACCTAAGAGCAAGTTAGGGCTGACTTGAACACTGCAGTGACTCACATGAACATGCAAGGTAGATTAATAAATCCAACAAAGATCCAAGGACCTACTCAACCAGCGATGTTCAAAAACTAATCTGGGCAGGAACCATCCAGCACATTCCACAAGTGACTGAAAACAAACCGCTGTTATTTATTACCCACCCCTAGGACCAAACAAAGAGCCCTGCATTTGGTTGGTTTATCTGGATTTTGGAGAACACATATTTCACATCTGGAAATATTGCTAGTTTCACAAGACTTCCCTAGAGAAGGCCATGTTTGAGCCGGGAGCTGACCAAAAGTAGGCCACGTCTCAATTATATAAAAGGATAACTCTCTCAGTGCTTTTAAGCCCTGTGATCCCTGCTCAGATATAATTTTAGAAGTATCTGCTATTGTACATGCAGACTGAAGCCTACGGCAAAAACCTGTGTGTGTTTCCCAGGGACAAGCACTGAATTTTGGACCAGAAAATTCCACATGCCACTGCCCAGTACTCAGCATTTGGGAGACAATTACTAGCTTGCTCTTGGGCATTTGAGACTGCCTGTATGACTGAAAGACGTGAAATAACCACGATCCCTGAGATACCCATAATGCCTTGGGTGACATCAGAGAAGCACTCTAATAAGGAGGGCAGGGTCCAGAGGAGTTCCAGAAGAAAATTGAAACAGTTCCTACAGGAGCATGCTACCAGGGGAACTGAGGAGGCACCTGCCTCTACACCTAGGGAAGTAGCTGCTTTTCTCCTACGACTGACTGGGATCACCTCAGAAATTGCTGAAACCTATCACATGAACAGCACTCAACTGACCAACCAAGCCACTTGGTTCATGGGGCAGTTCCAAGGCGAATGGAGAGTATCCTGTTTGCAAGGCTGCAAGTTTAAGACCAGCGGATGGAAAGACTCTGAAGGAGGGAAGAATAAATAAACTCAATTGGCTGAACTGCATGCCCTTTTTGTAATAGCGATGGCAGAATTGAACAATGATAAAGGTCCCTGTGTTTGAGTTTTCACCAACTCATGGGCAGGAGCCAATGGCCTGGCCACGTGGTCAGGTAAACGAGCAGCAGAAAACTGGCCTGTTCAAGGGTGCCTATATAGTGTGCAGCCCTATGGAAATCACTCTGGGAATCTAAGAAGTGTATTAAAGTGAGACATGTTGATGCCCATCAGAAGAACTCTTTTCCAGGTTCAGAAGGTGATTGGAACCACCAAGGGGCCTTTCTGGTGTTCTCCCGGGAAGCGACTGCCTGAGTCCATGAAATGAGAGGGCAGGGCAGGGCTGCAGCAACGTGGAGATGAGCTGAGGCTAAACTCATTCCTCGTGCACCCTCTCGAGTCCCAAAATGCCAAGAACTGCTCTTTCTGCCAACAAGAGAGGCTGCAAGTGGTAATGGGGAAAATTCCCCGGGGGAAAAGTCTCACCCACAGGTGGTGAGTGGATGCATCGGAAAAATGCTGGTGGCCCCAGGAGGCTATACATGGGCCCTGAGCAGAATACTCTTACTCCAGACTGGGCCGTGTGTGCCCAAGTGCGTGCAAATGCTGACACCACTATTAAAGGATTGGAACAGAATATACTGGATCAATTGAGGTGGCTGAGTTACATGTCTTCAGACCGAAGGATGCACTTTACAGCCCATAGTGTCCAACAGCAGGCAAGAGGTATCACATCAAATGGGCATATGAGCTGCACATCATTTCTCCGAGGAGAGGTTTAATAGCGAATTCAAATGGACAGTTGAACATTTGCTGTGTAAATGAGGAGTAGAGGGGCGCCTGACCGGTTCAGTTGGCAGAGCACGCGACTCTCAGGATTGTGAATTCAAGCCCCACATTGGGTGTGAAGATGCCTTAAAAAGAAAATCTTAAAGAAACTTGTTAATAAAATGGGGAGGGGAGAGATAAATGTGTGAGTGGCTGGCTTACACAACCTCATGACCGTGTGTTCACACTCAACACGAGTGGGGCTAAGGGTCCCACTGATGGATCCCTCTAATTTTCTGGGATATCTGGGAACAGGGGTGAGGGGGAATGCTGGCCCAATCGTACAGTTCTCTCCCACGACTTTCTTTTTTTCCTACATGATGCAGTGCTTCCAGAGCCAGGGGTCCCATGGCAGTTACTGGAAGCAGAGATGATTCCTCAGTAGGAAACCATAACAACCCTTTTAAACCTTTATGTCAGAACTCCTCAAGGCCCAACGGGTAGATTGTGTCTGCACCCCGTCTGGGAAAGTTGGAGTTGACAGTAAATGCTATTGTGCTGCCTGTGGTTGAGATGGCCCACTAGTTCTGTCCATGTGTCACCCTACCCTACATGAATGGGAGTGGACTGAAGGGTAGACAGTTGCTAGGCTACTATTACTGCCAGTTATCTGGACCAATGTCCCTTCCAAAGGTGAAAAAGTTTGTGTAAAAAAACAAACAAACAAACAACAAAACAAGGTTGCCTGGGTGGCTTAGTTGGTTAAGCATTCAACTTTTAATCTGGGCTCAGGCCATGATCTTATGGTTGTGGGACCGAGCCCCATGTCGGGCTCTGCACTGACATCATGGAGTCTGCTTGGGATTCTCTGTCTCCCTCCCTTTCTGCCCCTCCCCCCCCAAATAAATAAATAAACTTAAAAAAATGGAGAGAAGGAGAAATAATAGCTGAGAGTAAAGAAATGATAAGTGAGCTATGCAACAAGTGAAATCCAATATTATATTAATACCTCTAAAGAGACTCAGAGCAAAGGAATAGCATTATCTCTTAGCACAGTTATACTGGAGACCCAGAAGTGTGAAGCTAGTGTTTGCCAAGACCACTCCTGCTTCTGGAATCTGACAAGGTCAAATGGCAGTCTGCAAATCTGAGTGAGATCACCCTGGAAGACATTCTGGCCATATGATGTGATATGATAATGAACTGGACCATCCCTTAATGACTAAATGTGTTACGGAACCAGGCTGGAACGCTGGCAGAAAAACCAAGCTGCACTCAGACATCTTGGTGGATTGGAGATTTATTTTACACCAGCAAACTCAGAGGAGGCTGTTTTTCCAAAGGTCTGAGCCTGGAATGCAAGTGAGGAGGGTAATTTATAGCCGACAGCCTCCATATCTGTGGGGGTTTTTGCGCGCACGGCAAACAAAGGAAGAAGAAACCGGAGGAGGGGTCTCGAAGCTACAGACCAGAGTTTGTTTTAGTCCAATCAGCCATCTTTGGTGCCCTTTATCCACTTCTCCAACAAAAGGAGCTCTGGTAACACAACTGTATCTTTGGGCTTCTATTTTTCAGATTTTTCATGGTACCAAGTTGTACCATGACCCTACTGCCATATGGCGTAATACTGATGTTGTCGGTAAGGTATTTCATGTAGTCTTGTGATAACACTGATATTGGTTATCAAATGTATTGGGGGATTGAGTCAAAAGCTCTTCAGGACAGAACACCTACCGAAATTGACTGGCCTGCGGAGGAACTGGATCTAGCTAACCATCATCTGATTTCTATGCTAAGCAGTTCTGCCCAAGCTCCTGAGAAGCACAAAAGGCAGTAGATCATAGGGGAAAAGAACAATGCAATTAGCAATCAAATCTTAAAATAACAAAACGGCAGCCCCATGTGGCACAGTGTGCTATGCAGAAATACATATCACCCTTGTTTTTGTGCGTGGAAAACTTTTAAGCAGAGTGGAGAAAATGCATGTAATTGTCAAGAATATGAAAGTGTATGTAATGGCTTTATGAGACAAATTAGTTATTTCTTTAAACCTATCTCTAGCTTACATTGGCTTCTCCAAATCTGTTAGGTGTATTCATATTGGTACTATTGCTGTATCTGTTTTTAAAATACTAAATCAGATGTGAATGCTCTGACAGGTATGATCATTTTGCTGTGAGGGATCTGTCGCCAAAGATTAGGGGGTAAGCTGGTGAAATAATAATAATAAAAATAAATTTGGTCATCGTCCCCAGTTCCTGGCACAGAGCTCCTAAAACCTTTGGAATTCCCTGAGTGACAGGGATGATTGGGGCAACTTTTGTTATTCATAAGAAGCCCTTGTGAACCTTACCTGAGTTTACGCTAATGAGGTAACTCTTGATAGCCTCAGGGTAAGGGCTAGCTGTCAGAGGAAACAGCCCCAGGATTTGAGGGTTACAACCTTCAGCCCAATGCCCCAAACTCTAGGGAGGGGAGAGAAGATGGAGGCCGAGTTCAATCACTAATGGCCAAAGATCTAATCAATCACGCCTACATAATGAAACCTACGTAAAACGCTTTAAACAATGGGCTCAGAGAGCTTACACATTGGCAGTCACGTGTGCAGGCAGGGTGATGCAGTCCAACTCCACGGAACAGAAGCTCCTGTGCTCAGGTGCTTTTGGCCTTGGCCTTATATGCTGCTTCATGTGGCTGTTCATTTTCATCCCTTACAACACAATGTGATAGTAAGCAGAGCATTTCCCTGAGTTCTGTGAATCATAGAAGCAAATTATGGAACCAGAGGGAGGGAGAGGGGTAGGAACCCTTGACTTTGTAGCCAAACTTTGACCAAAGTGTAGGAAGCTTGGGGACCTGATACTCGCTACTGGCGTCTGAAGTGAGGGTAGGCAGTCTTGTGGGAACACGTCCTGGTGAGTCTGAGATGGACTCCTGGCAGTTAGTGTCAGAACTGAAAGAGCGGACCTAGACCGGCCGACTCCATTTTGTTTTGTGTCCTCCATCTTGAGTGACTAAGTCCCCGACATGGCCCCCTTTCCGGGGGAAACCGCAGAAAAAAATTCCCTTTCGAACTTCCTGTTCAAACCACACCCGGCAACCTGCGCAACGGGACTCTGACCCTTCCCCAGCCAATCGGCTAAGGCCACGACCGTTACCCCACCATCTGCCCCTAGATCCCTATAAAACTTTTGTGCTTTTGAAACCCGCTCTCTCTCCACGTCTGTGCAGGTAGGGGATTGAGCTCCAGCTAGCTCGAATAAAGGCTCTTTGCTTTTGCATCGGATTCAGCTCCCTGGTGGTCTTTGGGGATCACGAATTCTGGGCATAACAGAACCAAACTGAATTGTCTGACACCCCATTGGGGTTGCAGGAGTGACTGGTTAGAAAAATCATTAGATGTAGAGGGGCGCCTGGGTGGCTCAGTCGGCTGAGCGTCCAACTTCAGCTCAGGTCATGATCTCACACTCCAAGAGTTTGAGCCCCGTGTCAGGCTCTGTGCTGACCTCTTGGAGACTGGAGGCCACTTCAGATTCTATGTCTCCCCCTCTCTCTGCCCCTCCCCCTCCCCTGCTCATGCTCGCGCTCTCTCTCTGTCTCAAAAATAAAAACATTAAATTTTTTCTTAAGTCATTAGATGTAGAGAATGCCCAGCCACCAGACCTGGAGGCTATGATCAGAAATTTGAATTCCCTTTTAAGTACTCTTATATTGTATTTTTTTGGAATACCAACTCCATAGCCAGCTTCTTACATTTATGAATTCCCTTCAATATTCACAATGATCCTTTGAGATCAGTATTATTATGCACATTTTATAATTAAGTTAAAAGTTAGGCTCGGAAAGCAGAGGTAACTTACACATGGTCACACATATGGGGATGCAAGAAACACAATTTGAATTCAGGACCGGCTGACAATGTCTGTCTGGCAAAGGCAGGAGCAGACTGAAGCAGAGCCCTCCCCCCACCCCCTCCCGCTGCACATGGACTGTTTGAGTGGTTTGAGTGTATGGAATGAGAGACAACTGCTCCGATATGGCCGGAAAGCCCACGAGAAGTAAGAGCAATTATTTCATGATACTACCCCAGGCAGTGTTGTAAGAGGCCAGACAAAAAGGAGATAATGTTATTAAAATAGTGTGCCTGATTAAATAGTTGTATTTTTCATTCCTTTTAGAGAATATTGCCCTGTGGCTCCATATCACACTGAATGGATGGATGGATGGATGGATGATGGATGGGTTGATGGATGAATGGATGGATGGATGAATGGATGGATGTCTCTGCTTTGGAAGAAGAGCTAACTAGAAGGTATTTCTCATTAACGTCATACACAAGAAGATCAAATTTCCAGTTATGAAATAAATAAGTCATGGGGATGTAATGTACAGCAGGGTGATTAGCATTAATAGTATTATATTGCATATTTAAAAATTGCTAAGAGAATAGATCGTAAAAGTTCTCATTAAAAAAAAACAACTTTGTAACTGTGTGGTGAAAGAAGTTAACTAGACTTCTTGTGCTGATCATTTCACCATATATACAAATAGTGAATCATTGTGTTCTACCCTTGAAACTGATACAATGTTGTGTGTCATGTATACTTCAGTTGAAAAAGAGAATATATGATATATCAATATAAGAACATTCATGAATAGAATGCATCACATCAATGGATTCAAGAAGAAAAAATATGTTACTATTTCCATAAGTGCTGAATAACTTCTGACAAATTTCAACACTCATTCCTTTAAAAAAAATTTTTCTTTTTCTTAGCCTTGACTCTCAAAGTTGACTTCCTAGGGACATAGTAGGGTTAAATACCAAGTTGTTTGTTTGTTTGTTTGTTTTTCAGGAAAGTCTTCTCTATATTGGAAAAGTTCTCCTTTACTTATCTGGAACCAAATCTGGCTGCCAAGGATCACAGAATCACACCACAGGCCAGAGGGAAGACCCCTGGATATGACGTAAGTGATGTGCCTCTGCAGGAAAAGGAAACTCAAGAAGAATAGGGCAAAGGGGTCAGAAGGAAGTGTCCTGGCTATGCCCACTCAAGATAAAAGCCCCTAAATGTAGAAGGGGGTGAAGGACAATAGAAATATCTACATGAAGTTGGAGTCAATATAAGGGAGGAACTTCATTCTTGCTCTCCTCTCATCACTAAGGTAAATGGCAAGACCCTGAGAGAATGCCTTCATTTAGCATGGCACCCACATTAAGGATTTTGAAAGGACAGTGAAAGACCCCCAGAGCGCTGTGCTCCCCATCCTGAGAAGGGAGGCCTCAAACATGCAGCAAAAGAGGCCTGGGAGGCTGACAAAGGCCAAGAGTAGGAACACTGCCAAGACTAAAGAACCATCCGTCAGGAGCCACACACACCAGAAAATACCAGAACCCAGTGGCCCCACCCCTGCCCCATATATTCCCTCCTGCCACCAGAGCTTTTTTGACAATAAGGTGGTGGAGGAGAAATCCCTTGAGAGAGGGAAAAATAACGTTGATGAGCAGTTCTACCTTTGAACTTAATACTGACCCCAAAGACATTGAGTTACTCCCAGAGAGAATAATTAAAATCCAAAAAAAAGGGAAGGAATCTTGAATCACCCAACCTCCTCTTCCACAATCATTAGCAGGAATGAAGATTTCAAAGCACAGAACCAGAGATCCACAAAAAATGTGTGTTTTGTAGATCTGAATTGTAATGCGCTCAGTTCTGCTTGTGGGCTCTGAGAGCTTGCCTTACTCAAAGTCTGAGGACCTCTGACATATCGACCACTCAGTCTTTCCGGGAATACTCACTTTACCTGGATGCCAGACATCATACTCCTGGTTTGCCTCACCTTACGGGTCATCACTTCTCAGTTGCCTTTGGCAGTTTCGTGTCTTCCCAACCTCTATATGTTGGAGGGCCCCAAGGATGGGTTCTCGGAACCATGCTTTTGTCATTTACGTTTCTGCCTCCCAAAGTGTCCCAAGACCAATCTGTCCTCTGGGTTCAGACCCTTTTGTCCAAGTGCTTGACACACTGCGTGGACGTCCAGCAGGCATTTCAAAGGAAGCATGTCCAGAACTCTCCCAGCCTGCTCCTTCCCCAGGTGCCCCCACCTCTATAAATGGCACAATTATCCCTGCATCCAGTCTGTAAACCTAGTACCCATCCTTGACTCCCTTGTTTCCTTTATGCCTTATGTCTGGTCCATGAGCAAGTCCTGCTGATCTATCATCAAACCCCCCTCATCTCTCACCTTGTATCCTAATCCGTCTTCCTGCTTCCATTCCCCTATAGTGAATTCTCCACCTAGAATGGTTTAAAACATAACACAGACCTGTCACTTCCCTGCCCAAACCCTCCAAAGTCTTCCTGTCACATATGGAATAAAGTCTGACTGCTTGTAAATCTCTGTATAATCCGACCCTTGCTTCTCTCTCTGGTCTCATTTCTAATCTGCAGCATCGCCAACTCGTTTCTCTGCTTTGCTTACCCTTTCCAATCACACTGGCCTGCTCCCAGTTTCATACACCCCAAACTTATTCCTGACTTGAGGTCTTTGCCCCTTGCCTTTTCCTCTGCCCAGAAGGCCTGCCCTAGGCATTCACATGGCTGATTTAAATCCCTTCTTCCTAGAGACAGTCTTGGTCTGTCTCTCTAAAATAGCACCCCTCCATCATTTTCCATGGTGCTACTCCCCACAAGTAGAGGGGGTTGGGTTGAGAATATGGCTGATATAGAAGACAGCAGAGTTGGGACATGGAGAGGAACACAGTAGTGATATATCTTTCAATAATCATATATGCATAACAGATGATGTAACAGTGAGAGTCCCTGGTTCTAGGCATGCCTGCACTTGGATTCTTTGCAGGATCATGAGCCAACAGAATCTCTTTGTCTGAAATTCCTGTTTGGGTTGCGTTTTCTGCCACTTGTAACCAAAAATCTTGATCCTAAGGACCAAACCCATGAACACCCACATGCTGTCTACCTTGACATGACATTAGTATTCTACTGTCTTTATCAACATGACTTTACTCTGCAAGGCAAACCTATTTTTTCTACTGCCCCTTAAAAAATCTCTTAGTAAAATCAACATTGTACAGCAATACAAGTTTTTTTGTGAATGCAAAAACTAAGTTGTGCTGTCCCCAATGTTTATAGCAGCATTATCAACAATAGCCAAAGTATGGAAAGAGCCCAAATGTCCATCAATAGATGAATGGATAAAGAAGATGTGGTATATATATACGATGGAGTGTTACTTGGCAATCAAAAAGAGTGAAATCTTGCTATTTGCAACTACTTGGATGGCACTGGAGGTTATTATGCTAAGTGAAATTAGTCAGAGAAAGACAAAAATCATATGACTTCACTCATATGAGGACTTTAAGAGACAAAACAGATGAACATAAGGGAAGGGAAACAAAAATAATATAAAAACAAGGAAGGAGACAAAACAGAAGAGACTCATAAATATGGAGAACAAACTGAGGGTTACTAGAGGGGCTGTGGGAGGGGGGAAGGGCTAAATGGGTGAGGGGCATTAATGAATCCACTCCTGAAATCATTGTTGCACTATATGCTAACTAACTTGGATGCAAACTAAAAAAATAAAATAAAAATTTTAAAAAGGAGAAAAAAAAGGTGCCATTTGCAACTATGTGGATGGAACTAGAGGGTGTTATGCTAAGTGAAATTAGTCAGAGAAAGACAAATATCATATGACTTCACCCATATAAGTACTTTAAGATACAAAACAGATGATCATAAGGGAAGGGACACAAAAATAATATAAAAACAGGGAGGGGGACAAAACATAAGAGACTCTTAAATAAGGAGAACAGTTACTGGAAGGGTTGTGGGAGGGGGGATGGGCTGAGTTGGTAAGGGGCACTAAGGAATCTACTCCTGAAATCATTGTTGCACTATATGCTAACTAATTTGGATTTAAATTTAAAAATAAATTAAATTAAAAATTTAAAAAAAACAAATAAGTCGTGCTGCAAAGTTGTTAAATGGCAAAAACAAATTACACCATTACTGTCTTTGACAACATGACTTTATTATTCCGGGAAACTCTTGCCCAGGAAGATAAAAAGTTGCAAATGACTTTATTGTTCCTGTTAGGAACTTTCTGAAATCAAACAGATGTAAGTGAACATCAGACTGCTCAATATTTCAATAGAGAATATCAAATGACTGTTTATACCTTAAGACGCTTCTAAACCTTCCCCCTGGTAGCCCCTGCCTCGTTGTGTCCACGGATCCTAATCAAGCCCCTGCATTGAAAGACCTGTCTTAAACCAGCCCCTCACACCTCAAAATATCCAAATATCCTGATTTTGCCCCCCACCCAATTCTGATATTCTGTTATACCGTCAAGGTGGCAATAAACTCAGATTGGCTGATGATTGTTCCAGCAATATTTTCATAAAGAAGCATTGAAGAATAAATACAAGTAACTGATCCTAGACCTGAGCTCTGTGAATATTAGTTTGGGGTGTGTGTGTGTGTGTGTGTGTGTGTGCACAGGTGTGCACGGGCGCTCTTAGGGACTTTCTGAAGGATGACATCCAAGAGGAATCTTTCTTTGGCCACAGGGATTTCACATCCATTTTACCTGCTTCTCCTGACCTGTGAACCCTATGGATCTCTTGGGCCATGACTAAAGTTTGAAAACACTTTTGTCTTCTTTTTATTCTATAACAGGTTCTGTAATTGCAAAGGCCACATGGGATCATGGACAGACTCGGAACCATGGCTGAGTCCTGGCCCTGCCACGTTTAAGGGATGTCAGTTAACTTTTGAGCCTCATTTAAAATGCAGGTAACACTATGTATTAGTCAAAGTTCTCCAGAGAGAACCAAAATCAATAGGGTGTGTGCGTGTGGGTGTGTGTATGTGGGTGTGTATATGAAGACAGAAAGAGGAAGAAAGACACGGAGACAGAGTGAGCAAGATTTATTTTAAGAAATTGACTCACATGATTGTGGAGGCTTGGCAGGTCCAGAATCTTCAGGGTAGACCAGCAGGCTGGAGACCCAGGGAGGAGTAGCAGTTGGAGTCCAAAGACAGTCTACTGACAGAATTCCCTCTTACATGAGGGAGGTCAGTTTTTTTTCTTTCAAGGCCTTCAACCAATGGGATGAGGCCCACTCACATTATGGAGGATAGTCTGTTTTACTCAAAGTCTACTGATTTAAATGTTAGTCATATCTTTAAAAACTACAATAATGTTTGACCAACTATCTAGGTACAGTGGCCTAGCCACGTTGACACATAAATTTTGCCATTATGCCATCCCAGAGTCTCTGTTCTTAACAGCAATAATAACGAAAAATCCAACTCAATCTAATGCCATTTCTCCAAACCCCAAACATTACCATTTTCTACTTTTCTAAAGTTATCAATCATCAATTACTACTTTTCTTTGAAATGACTGCATTTTAAATTTAAATTTATTCTAGAAGAAAGATCTATTGCACTACATTGAAATAAAAGCTAGGGGCACCTGGGTGGCTCAGTCAGTTAAGTCTCCAACTCTTGATTTCAGCTTAGGTCATGATCTTGCAGTTAATGAGTTCAAGCGCTGCATCGGATTCTGCACTAACAACACAGATCCTGCTTGGTAATCTCTGTCTCTCTTCTCTCTCTGCCTCTCTCACTCTGAAAATAAATAAATAAACTTAAAAATAAAAGAAATAAAAGCTAGTATAATTTTATATATACAGAAGTAATTATAAAAATGAATACAATTTGAAGAAAGTTAAGGTACTAAAGTCTAGCTAGAAATCACTATCTCGGGGTGCCTGGGTGACTTGTTCAGTTGTGTGTCCAACTCTTGATTTTGGGCTCAGGTCGTGAGCTCATGGTTCACGGGTTCAAGCCCCACATCAGACTCCACACTGATAGTGTGGAGCCTGCTTGTGACTCTCTCTCCTCTCTCTCTGCCCCTTCTGCACTCACACTCTCCCTCTCTTTCTCTCTCTCAAAATAAATAAATAAATATTTTTTAAAAAAGGAAAAGAAACCACCATCTCATCGAGGTTCTGGCCTGAGTACTACTTAGTTTTTGTTAAGAGGAAAAAGAAAAGAAAGGGAAAAAACAACAACAACAAAAAGATAGGCATAGAACAAATGCAAAAATAAAGGAGACACAATAGCAAACTGAAATCATTCTCGTTGGCATATTCAGAAGGATTAAGAAAAACATTTGTTAAGAATAGTTTTTTCGGCCCACAAGATTTGATATTACATCATTTCTAGGAATGATGTAAAATCGTTCCATGTACAACAAAAAGCGTCTCTTATGGATATGTATCTTACTCCTTGGGAAACATAGACTTCTAAGGGAGAAGGAATCAGTGCCCAAACCTAAGACACAGTAAGAGACGAGAAGTGCATGTTTGAGGGGGGACAAAGTGTGTCACGCTCTGTTAAGGTAAGCTGTTTTCTCTAGTTTCCCTAAAAACCTCTCAGTCAAATCAACGTTGGAAGCTAATGCAATTCATTCGCTATAGATGTAAGAAAGTGCTGAGCTGCGCTTCAAAAGTGGCTGCACAGCAAAAACAAAATCCACAGAGACGGTGGATGTGTGGGTGATAAATGCCATCTCATTCAAAGGATTATTGGGCATCTATCAGACCCAGGCTCTGCACCAAACCTTGGGAAGGTAGAGACGAAGAACATGGTCCCTACCTCTGTGGAGCTCGTGCTTGTGGGAGGGGTGTGGTGTACTGGGTGGTCCCCCAAAGAACACAAGCACTTTCCAAGGGTGATACATAGAATTCCCCATTCTGCTACTCCTTTTTTCCCCCCTCTTGGAACATACTAGTTTCCTTCTCCCTTGGGTCAATAGCATGTTTCCAGTTCCACTAGTACATTACAAATTTATAATTTTAAATGTACTGGTATAGAAATCATGTATTTACTTTGTTAAATAAGAGATTGAGAGACGACATGGTATAATGACACAAACTAGAATTCCTAAATTTTAAGTTGGCCATCCAGTACCTGGGTAACCTTCCTCTGCTTCAAATTTTCTTAGGACAAAGGCTTAATACTATGTCTGTCTTACGGACAAAAGATTTGTTATTGAACTTTACTTTTATGTAAAAGTATATAAAAAGTATATGCCCCTGCCCTCCCTGTACTCCCATAACTGTGGCTATGAGATTACTCTCTGGCCAATGGAATGTAAACCGAAATCTGGTTTTATTTATTTATTTTGTTAAATGTTTTATTTATTTTTAAGACAGAGAGAGACAGAGCATGAGTGGGGATGGGGCAGAGAGAGAGGGAGACACAGAATCTGAAGCGGGCTCCAGGCTCTGAGCTGTCAGCACAGAGCCCGACAAGAGGCTCGAACCCACGAGTTGTGAGATCGTGACCTGAGCTGAAGTCAGACGCTCAACCGACTGAGCCACCTGGGCACCCTTAGAAATCTGGTTTTAAAAAAAGGTACTCTGCTCCCCTTTTTTGGTCCCTTCCTCCATCCTGCTGCTTGGAGCATCCTGCAACACTAGCTGGCATCTTGGAGCTTGGGGATGAAGGCCACATCCTAGACATGCACGGTGAGGAACTGGTTGTTTGTCTTGTTTTGTTTTGCTTTGCTTTGGTTTTGGCGTTTTGGGGTGGGTTTTTTTTCTTCTCTTTTATTAAGTTTTTAATTTTAATCCCAGTATAGTCAACCTACAGTGTTGCATTTGTTTCCGGTGTACAATATAGTGATTTAACAATTCTATACTCAGAATTAGTACTCATCACAAGTACGCTCCTTACTCCCCACCACCTATTCCCCCCACCTCCCCAGCCCCCTCACTTCTGATAGCCATCAATTTATTGTCTATAGCTAAGAATATGTTTCTTGGTTTGTCTCTCTCTCTCTCTCTCTCTCTCTCTCTTTCTTTTTCCTCTTTGTTCATTTGTTCTCTTTCTTAAATTTCATCTATGAGTGAACTCATATGGTATTTTCCTTTCTCTGACACTTATTTCACTTCGTAATATACTCCTAACTCCACCCATGTTGCTGCAGGTGGCAAGATTTCACTCTTTTTATGGCTGAATAATATTCCATTGTGTATATACACCACCTCTCCTTTATCTATTCATCTGCCAGTGGACACTTGGGCTGCTTCCATAATTTGGCTACTGCGAATAATGCTGCAATAAACATGGGGTGCGTGCATCCCTTTGAATTAGTGTTTTTGTATTTTGAGGGTAAATACCCAGTAGTCTGATTACTCGATCGTATGGTAGATCTATTTCTACTTTTGGAGGGACATCCACTCAACTCCTCAAGAAACATTTGCCTCTTATACACCACTGTCTTCCATAGTGCCTGCACCAGTTTGCAGTCCCACAAACGGTGCACGAGGGATCCTTTTTCTCCACATCCTCACCAACATTTGTTGTTTCTTGTGGTTTTGACTTTAGCCATTCTGACGGGTGTGAGGTGATATCTCATTGTAGTTTTGATCCCATTCTGTTACTTTTTACAGAAAGAAAACAATTTTAAAATAACATTGTATCCTTAAAGCAACTCTAATGAATGACTTTCACTAGCAGGTAATTTTCTTTCAACAAATCCTGATTATTTGAATTTGAAAAAATAAAGCTGGCAGTTCCATCTGGGTTATGGATTTAATGTTTTCTTCTATTTTATTTTTTAAAGATTTTTAAGTAAGCGACATGGAGAAGAATGAACCTGGACCACTGTCTTACACCATACACAAAAATAAACTCAAAATGGATGAAAGACCTCAATGGAAGACAGGAAGCCATCAAAATCCTTGAGGAGAAAGCAGGCAAAAACCTCTTTGATCTTGGCTGCAGCAACTTCTTACTCAACACGTCTCCAGAGGCAGGGGAAACAAAAGCAAAAATGAGCTACTGGGACCTCATCAAAATAAAAAGCTTCTGCACAGTGAAGGAAACAATCAACAAAACTAAAAGGCAACTGACATAATGGGAGAAGATATTTGCAATATATATTTGCACATATATGTTGCAACGACATATCAGATAAAGGGTTAGTATCCAAAATCTATAAAGAACTCAACACCCAAAAAACAAATAATCCAGTGAAGAAATGGGAAAAAGACATGAATAGACACTTCTCCAAAGGAGACATCCAGATGGGCAACTGACACATGAAAAAATGCTCAACATCGCTCATCATCAGGGAAATACAAATGAAAACCACAATGAGATACCACCTTACACCTGTCAGAATGGCTAACATTAACAACTCTGGCAAAAAGAGATGTTGGCAAGGTTGCGGAGAAAGAGGATCTCTTTTGCATTGTTGGTGGCAATGCAAGCTGGTGCAGCCACTCTGGAAAACAGTATGGAGGTTCCTCAAAAAACTAAAAATAGAACTACCCTACGACCCAGCAATTGCACTACTAGGCATTTATCCAAGGGATACAGGTGTGTGTTTTCAAGGGATACAAACACTCCAATGTTTATAGCAGCACTATCGACAGTAGCCAAAGTATGGAAAGTGCCCAAATATCCACTGATGGATGAATGGATAAAGAAGATGTGGTATATATATACAATGGAGTATTACTCGGTAATCAAAAAGAATGAAATCTTGCCATTTGCAACTATATGGATGGAACTGGAGGGTATTATGCTAAGCGAAATTAGTCAGTCAGAGAAAGACAAATATCAGATGACTTCACTCATATGAGGACTTTAAGAGACAAAACAGATGAACATAAGGGAAGGGAAACAAAAATAATATAAAAACAAGGAGGGAGACAAAACAGGAGAGACTCATAAATATGGAGAACAAACAGAGGGTTACTGGAGGGGGTGTGGGAGGGGGGATGGGCTCAGTGGGTATGGGGCACTAAGGGATATAATCCTGAAATCGTTGTTGCACTATATGCTAACTAATTTGGATGTAAATTTTAAAAAAATTAAAAATAAAATTAAAAAAGATTTTTAAGTAATCTCTACACCCAGTGTGGGTCTCTAACCTACAAACCTGAGATCAAGAGTCACACACTCCACTGACTCAGCCAGCTAGACACCCCTTTTCTTTCTATTTTAGCCCAGTATCACTGGCATACATTGGTAACTGCTTTAGAGCAGTGTTTCTTAAGCTAGTCTGCTAGATTTATCCATCATCACTTTTAAGTCTGGAACCAATCAATATGTTATTGTTCATTAAGAATCGTAGCACTTTGATATTTAAAGCTAAATCCAGTGACCCACTGGTGGCCCATTGTTCCATACATAATTCTTGGATCATAAGAGCTTCCCTATTTCAGAAATCTGGAAAGAAATATTAAGTGATCAAACTTGTGTTGACTATGTTGGAGTCTGAAGACAGCAGAAAGGACATCAAGCTTCCCTACCTGCCAGGTACTCGGGGGAGGGTTGAAACTACTTCTCACTGAACCCAGCAGTGAATCATCTATTTCAATCACTTTTCCTATGGCCTATTGACTAACTGCTATTAAAGGAATTCATTTTCGCATGAACTTGGAGTGTCTCTCAATGTCCTTTCAACACTGGAATTGAACTGAATGAAGAATGTGTTGTTGTGCTTTCCAGAACCAACCCTCTGCTGAAGCCAGTTGAGCAAAAGGAAGCACAGGGTGTTATTATTATTATTATTACAAACATTATTGTTAATCCTCTTAGATAAATAACACAGTCAAATCTCTGCTCCCATTTCCAAATCCCCCATATTAATGCATTCATTTGTTTGTTCATTCATTCACTCAGCAAACATTTGCCGCTTATACACTGTGACAAGCATAAGTTGCCTTTGCCCTTGAAGAATGATGGACGTGAACAAGCAAAGTGTGCATTTTGGCCCAGTATAAGCAGCTAAGTCATGGTGATCGGCACAGGCTTCCTGGAAGAAACAATGTTTTGGCTTGGTCATAAGGACTGAATATGTGCCAGTCAGGTACTGATGTCAGAGAATGGGTTCCAGGCAGAGAAAACTATACACATAGACGAAATCTGGGAAACAGCATGAAAGAGGAAAAAAGGGGGGGTGGGAAAAGCATGAAGAGCAAATGCTCCATGTGACTTGAGTGAAGGCACTTAGGGGAAATAGCGGGGGGCACCTTCTTAGAGTTTTAGCTCTCTCCCAAAAGCAGTGGAGGGCCATTTAAGGAATTTAAATTAAATTAGCTCCTCAAGCATTGTATAGGTTAAATAGTAGTGCTGCCATCAGGAAGAGCCATCTCACACAAATTTAAACGAAAAGCAGATGAATAATTCTTTTTATGTGCTGTTGAATTCGATTTGCTAGTATCTTATTGAGAATTTTTGCATCTATATTCATCAGGGATATTGGCCTGTAGTTCTCTTTTTTTGCTGGGTCTCTGTCTGGTTTAGGAATCCAAGTAATGCTGGCTTCATAGAATGAGTTCTGGAAGTTTTCCTTCCCTTTCTAATTTTTGGAACAGCTTGAGAAGGATAGGTATTATCTCTGCTTTAAATGTCTGGTAGAATTCCCCTGGGAAGCCATCTGGTGCTGGACTCTTATTTGTTGGGAGATTTTTGATAAAAGAACTATTCACCATGATCAAGTGGGCTTCATCCCTGGGCTGCAGGGCTGGTTCAACATTTGCAAATCAATCAATGTGATACATCACATTAACAAAAGAAAAGAAAAGAACCATAGGATCCTGTCAATGGATGCAGAAAAAGCATTTCACAAAATTCAGCATCCTTGCTTAATAAAAACCCTCAAGAAAGGCAGGATAGAATGAACATACTTAAACATCATAAAAGCCATTTATGAAAAGCCCCCAGCTAATATCATCCTCAATGGGGAAAAACTGAGAGCTTTCCCCTTGAGATCAGGAACATGACAGGGAGGTCCACTCACCGCTGTTGTTTAACATAGCTTTGGAAGTTCTAGCATCAGCAATCAGACAACAAAAGGAAATCAAAGGCATCAAGATTGGCAAAGATGAAGTCAAGCTTTCACTTTTTGCAGATCACACGATATTATACATGGAAAAACCGATAGGCTCCACCAAAAGTCTACTACAACTGATACATGAATTCAGCAAAGTCGCAGGATACAAAATCAATGTACAGAAATCAGTTGCATTCTTATACACTAATAATGAAGCAACAGAAAGACAAAGAAACTGATCCCATTCACAATTGCACCAAGAATCATAAAATACCTAGGAATAAACCTAACCAAAGATGTAAAAGATCTGTATTCTGAAAACTATAGAAAGCTTATGAAGGAAATTGAAGAAGATATAAAGAAATGGAAAAACATTCCGTGCTCATGGATTGGAAGAATAAATATTGTTAAAATGTCAATACTACCCAAAGCTATCTACACATTCAATGCAATCCCAATCAAAATTGCACCAGCATTTTCTCAAAGCTAGAACAAGCAATCCTAAAATCTGTATGGAACCACAAAAGACCCCAAATAGCCAAAGTAATACTGAAGAAGACCAAAGCTGGAGGCATCACAATCCCAGACGCTAGCTGATTACTACAAAGCTGTAATCATCAAGACAGCATGGTATTGGCACAAAAACAGACACATAGACCAATGGAATAGAATAGAGACTCCAGAATTGGACCCACAAAAGTATGGCCAAGTAATCTTTGACAATGCAGGAAAGAATATCCAATGGAAAAAAGACAGTCTCTTTAACAAATGGTGCTGGGAGAACTGGACAGAAACATGCAGAAGGATGAAACTAGACCACTTTCTTACACCATTCACAAAAATAAACTCAAAATGGATAAAGGACCTGAATGTGAGACAGGAAACCATCAAAACCCTAGAGGAGAAAGCAGGAAAAAACCTCTCTGACCTCAGCCGCAGCAATTTCTTACTCGACACATCTCCAAAGGCAAGGAAATTAAAAGCAAAAATGAACTATTGGGACCTCATGAAGATAAAAATCTTCTGCACTACAAAGGAAACAATCAACAAAACTAAAAGGCAACCGAAGGAATGGGAAAAGATAATTTGCAAATGACATATTGGATAAAGAGCTAGTATCCAAAATCTATAAAGAACTCACCAAAATCCGCACCCAAAAAACAAATAACCCAGTGAAGAAATGGGCAGAAAACATGAATAGACACTTCTCTAAAGAAGACATCCAGATGGCCAACAGGCACATGAAAAGATGTTCAACATCACTCCTCATCAGGGAAATACAAATCAAAACCACAGTGAGATATCACCTCATGCCAGTCAGAGTGGCTAAAATAAACAAATCAGGAGACTATAGATGCCAGAGAGGATGTGGAGAAATGGGAACCCTCTTACACTGTTGGTAGCAATGCAAACTGGTGCGGCTACTCTAGAAAACAGTGTGGAAGTTCCTCAAAAAATTAAAAATAGATCTACCCTATGACCCAGCAATAGCACTGCTAGGAAGTTACCCAAGGGATACAGGAGTGTGGATGCATAGGGGCACTTGTACCCCCAATGTTTATAGCAGCACTGTCAACAATAGCCAAATTATGAAAAGAGCCTAAATGTCCATCAACTGATGAATGGATAAAGAAATTGTGGTTTGTATACACAATGGAATACTACTTGGCAATGAGAAAGAATGAAATATGGCTTTTTGTAGCAACATGGATGGAACTGGAGAGTGTTATGCTAAGTGAAATAAGTCCTACAGAGAAAGACAGATACCATATGTTTTCACTCTTATGTGGATCCTGAGAAACTTAACAGAAGACCATGGGGGAGGGGAAGGAAAAAAAAGAGGGAGGGAGGCAAATCATAAGAGACTCTTAAAAACTGAGAATAAACTGAGGGTAGATGGGGAGTAGGAGGGAAGGGAAAGTGGGTGATGGGCATTGAGGTGGACACCTGTTGGGAGGAGTACTGGGTGTTGTATGGAAACCAATTGGACAATACATTTCATGTTTTAAAAAAAGAGAAAGAAAAGAAAGAAAGAAGAAAGAAAAAAGAAAGAAAGAAAGAAAGAAAGAAAGAAAGAAAGAAAGAAAAAAGCAGATCTAAAACCACAATTCAGTCTCTCCTGACACCTACCACAATGTCTAAAATGGAAACGATAAACAATGCCAAGTGTTGGCAAGGATCTGAACCTTCATTCACTGGGATAGTGTATATTGTGACAATTGCTTTGGAAAACTTTGTTGGTAGCAACCACTGATGCATAACCTATGACTCAGCAATCCACTCCTCAAATATGTCCCCACTAGAAATGTGTACGTAGGTCTGCCAAGAGGCATGTATGAGATGGTTGCAGCGTTGTTTCTAATACCCCAGAACTGTAAATTCTCCAAATGCTCATCACGAGAGAATGGGTAAATGAATTATTATATATTCCCACAAGAAAATACTGTATGGTGAAAAGAATGAGAAAATTATAACAACATATGGCAGGAATGAATTTCACAAGCACAATGCTTAGCTGAAAACACCAAACACAGAAGAGTATATATTCTATGGTTCCATTTATATAAAGTTTAAAAGAGGCAAAAATACTCCCTGTTGTAGGATGATAAGATGTGGTTATCCATGGCAAGTAGTTATTGGAGTGGGCATGAGAGAAGATTCTGGGGTGGCAAAAATGTGGTTTCTTGACCTGAGGGCTTGTTATATGGGTGTTCATCTTGTGAAAAACTCATGAGCTTTTTTACAATTTGTGTACCTTTATGTGTGTATGTTAAACACAGTAAAAGTAAAAATGCTCTACCCTCCCCATAACACACAACACACACACACACACACACACACACACACACACACACACACCAATAGGAAGACAAAAAGAATACCAAAGCTACTAACACACTGCAGTGGGACTTGAGTCTAGTGAGGGACCAGAACAGAATTTTCAGCAGGGAGCTGATCTTAGCACAAAAGGAAGAAAAGGTGGCCTGCTGACATGTGGGTTTTGATGTCCTAGACAGTATTTTTAACATTTGTAATTATAGTTCACCCTTGAACAACAGGGGTTTGAACTGTGTGGATCCACTCACATGTAGATATCTTTTTTTATGTATAAATACAGCACAGCACTATAAATGTATGTTCTCTTTCTTATGATTTTTTAAATCATTTCCTTGTTTCTAGGTTACTTTATTGTAAAAGTAGAGCATATAATACATATTATATACAAAATATGTGTTGATCAACTGTTGATGTTATTGGTAAGTCTGGTCAATAGTAGGTCATTAGTAGTTGAGTGGGTTTTCTTGACATTTATTTATTTTTGAGAGAGAGAGAGAAAGAGAAAAAAACTAGCAGGGAAGGGGCAGAGAGAGGAGGAGAGAGGATCTGAAGTGGGCTCTTCATTGACAGCAGCCAGCAAGCCAGATGAAGGGCTGAAACTCACAAACCATGAGATCATGGCCTGAGCTGAAGTCAGACGCTCAACCAAGTGAGCTCCCCAGGAGCCCCAGTAGTTGAGTTTTAGGGGAGTCAAAGTTATACATGGATTTTCAACTGTGCGAGGAGGTTACTGTTGCTAAATCCCAGGTTGTTCAAGGATCAACTACAGTCTCTAAAATTCTGAAAATTTCACATAAAAACCTAAATGCCCTTCACTGTTTGCTTTTCTAAAAAACAATAAAGATCTAAGAACAATATAGGGCACATACTCTGATTTACATTTTAAAAGAAAATCTTTAGCTGTTTTGTGGAAAAGATACTAGGAACAGCAAAAGCAAAACTGGGGACCAGGTATGAGGCTGTTGCCAGAATCCAGATAAGGGGTGAGAGTATCTTAGATCACCGAGGTAACAGGAAAAATGCCAGTACATGTGCAAATTCTAGATATATTCTGAAAGCATAATTGATTGGACTGCCTTGCATGGGGTGTAGTAGATAAAGAGAAAGCCAAGGACAACTCTAAAAGTTTTGGCCTGACCAGCTGGAATGAGAAAGTTGTCAACAACTGAGACAGGGGCAGCCTGAGAATTAAGTAGGAGTTTAAGGGACATCATGGATGGGGAGTAGTCTATTTGGGATATGTTAAATTTGAGATAGCTTTTTTTTTAAGTTTATTTATTTATTTTAAGAAAGAGAAAGAGAGAGCACGCACAGAGGAGGGACAGAGAGAGAGGAAGAGAGAATCCCAAGCAGTCTCCTTGCAGTCAGCACAGAGCCCAATGCAGGGCTCAAACTCGTGAACTGTGAGACCATGACCTCAGCTAAAATCAAGAGTTGGACACTTAATCAAATGAGCCCCCCCCCCAGGAACCCCTGAAATAGCTCTTAAAAAGTCAAGTGCAGGTTTCAAGAGATATTTGAATAGTTGAGTCTGGAGTTCAGGAAAGAGGTCTGAAAAGGACATAATTTGAGGGAACCATCAGTGTATGGTGGTATTTCAACCCATGAGATTAGAGGCAAGCAAGGGAATATGTGGAGTCCTAGGACTGAGACCTGGGCCTCCAACATGAAGAGGTCTGGGTGGAAAATAGGAAGCAGCAAAGGAGACAAAAGAGGAACTGTCAATAAGGTAGGACATAACCAAGAGAGTATGATATCCTGGGAGGCAAAGGAAGTAGGTATGTTTCTGAGGATTCAGTGGTCAACTGGGTCAGATGTCAAGGAGAGTGAACACTGATGAATGGCCAGCGCATTTAGCAACATGGAGGTCGTTATGACCATGGCCAGAGCTCATTTGGTAGTGTGTTGGGCCAAAAGGCACCACCGTCTCTTGATGGTGACTTCAAGAGAGCCTAGGAGGAAAAGAATAGGAATCAATGAGTTTAGTTAACTCTTTCATTGAATTTTGCTGCAAAAGGGAGCTAAGAAGTAAGATCACCAATCCAGGGGTCCAGAAAAGCATCTTTCTGTTTGCGTGTCTGCATTTTGTTAAATGGGAAAATTAGCTGCATGTTTGTGTGTGGATAAGAATGTTTAGCAGGGGTGCTTGGGTGGCTCAGTTGGTTAAGCATCCGACTTCGGCTTGGGTCATGATCTTTTGGTTTGTGAGTTCCAACCCCCGCGTCGGGCTCTGTGCAGACAGCTTGGAGCCTGGAGCCTGCTTTGGATTCTGTGTCTCCTTCCATCTCTGCCCCTCCCCTGCCCATGCTCTGTCTCTTTCTGTCTCAAAAATAAATAAAAACATTAAAAACAATTTTTTAATAATGTTTAGCAAAAAGCTAACAATTAATAGAAACCAGTGGGAAATTTGGGGGGAAATATTCTCAGTTGCCTTATCCATAACTGGCATGTATAATGCTTAGCTCACCTAGATTTTATAAAGGCAAAATGACTTAATATAGGTGAGTGCCTCATTCCCAATAGTACTCAAAAAATGACAATGACACTGACTTGTCTTATTGTCCCTAAATCATAATTTTCAGGTCTGGGAATCTCTGTACTGAGAGGTTGTATGTCTAGTAAATAAATACAAGAAGCTAATGAGATTAAGTTTATCCATAAATAACTCATCAAATTTTTTAAACATTTCATTCTTAATAAAATGTCTCCCTATTAAAATATTAAATCAAAGGCAAAAACAACATTGGAAGAGCAGCATATTTCATATCTTTGGTATCCTGTTTACATAGGCTGATTTTAAACCCAAAGATTTATTTAAATGTTCTATAGCCTTTATGACAAAATTAAGCTATGAGAGCTGCTTCAGGCTGTAGGTCAGACTCTGTGAGAAACTACCTCCCTCCCTACTTGATTTCATAGCACAGATCAGCCAAATGGATGAGCCAAAAGTTTGAAGTCAGCTAAGTTGCACTGATTAACTGCTGAAATTGAGGTTAAGGGCAATTCCCTAGGAATCAGGAAACCCTGGGCTCTAACCTTGAGGTTAAGTTGCCCTGTTGGATTTGAACACTGGAAAGATCTTTAACTTTCTATGCCTCTGTTTCCTAACCAGTAAAACAAAGGGCTTAGTCCTGATGCCATTACTTCAGCTCCCATGGTCTAGGATTCTGAGAGTTTGAGATTATGTGAGGCTTTATGGACAGTAGAAGAGATTGCCTGGAGCCACCAGTATCCCATGGTGGAGTTTGGGCAGATTGTTCAATTTCTCCAAGTCTTAGTTTTCTCCTCTTTCATCTGAGGTGTGAGAACCAAATACAATCCTGTTCAAATACCACTTTATTAAGGGCACTCTGCCATTCTAAACTAAGGGGCTAAAGCGGTGGCCTCAGCCTGGAGAGGGCAGTGTATGCCAGGATCAACCTGTGGAGCATATTCAAAATAGTCACATCTCCCTTGCCCTTCAGAAGTTTGAGCCAGTGTGGTAGATAAGCACTTCCTCTTTTTCAAGCTGCTAGATTTGTAACGGTGGCTTAGAGTCTTGTCTTGTAAAGGATGGTAAGGACACAAATGGATTTTGTTGTTGATGCATGCTGTCTGCAGTGGACACAGGATTGCTGAGACGTAGCTGTTGCTCTGCATTTGCAACCCTAGGTTTACGTGTGTACAAGTTTGTCAGAACGATTTTTTTATTTCTTCCTCTCCCTTCAAGACTGTGTCCTCACCACAGATAGGCTTTGAGTACTCTTCAGTTTTCAACTTTGAGTAACACTGAGAGAAGTCAAGTTCATGGAGAAGTGTGGCAAAGGCTGACTTTCCTCATTGGTCTTTGTGATAGATTGTCTGCAAAGATGATCACTATGCCCCTCCTCACGTCAGGAGAGGTGTCAGTGTCCCCAACCTCAAAATCAGGGCTGGCTTTGTGGTTTGCTGTGACCAATAGAATGCAGCCCATGTGATACTTCGGGATTTCCAGGCCCAGACCCTAAGAAGCCCTCATAGATTCCTTTACACAGAATCCAGCCAACCATAGAAAGAAGTCCAGGGTATCCATGTGGATAGAGAAGAACACATGGAGGCAAATCTAGATTCCAGACATATGAGTGATTCCAGCGAACACCAAAAAAGTGACACCCAGTCATCCTAGTCAGTCCCCAGCCATTCAAACCATTCCAGCTAAGGCAGCAGATGCGTGAGTGAGGCTATCTTGAATCCTCCAGTCCCCCACATGCCAGCTGAGACCTCATGCCAGCTGAGACCACATGGGGGGACATTTGAGTTGTTCCAGCTGGACCCCGACTCGGATAGATTCCAGCCCATAGATTTGTGCATAGTAAGGTGGTTTTTTTTCTGAGCCACTAAATTTTGAGAAAGCCGAGGCTCAGATGAGTAATTACCTTATCCAAAGTCACAAAAAGAATAAACAGCAGAACTGAGATTAGAACACTAGTCCAGGCTTTCCCAGATTGATGATGAAATTCTTATTCTTCCTCTTCACATTCCAGTCTAGTTGCATAAAGAGCTTGAATTTCAAGATTTTAATTACAGAATGATAGGCTTCAGAGAACAAGCATGTTTAGCTGGTACCACACAATTCAGCTCTGAATTACATACTGACTTACTCTACTCTCTAATTACTCAATCAGACATATTTTAATTTATAATTTCTCAGAAGTCAGCAAAAGGAATGTGCTACTTGACAGCATTTTGAAGAATATTCATTAGATTTATTATAGGTAGGCCTTACTTTTCATAATAAAACCAATCTTTTAAAAGTTTTATGTAAGTAAAAAAAAGTTTTATGTAAATAGAACTGCTGTAAGTTAAATTACATTTTAATGAAATAGAAGTTTCCATTTAAAGAAAATCAGCAGTGGACTTTTTAAAAGAGATTTTGAAACATTTTTAAGATAATGAATCACTTAGGGTCATTTTCTGTCCTAGAAGCTGGTTACATTTTCTTAAATTGAGATATAGCTTTAAAAGCTGAGATCTTTGCAGTGCATAAGGATAGTAAGTACTAGGAAAAACTGGTAACACTTAGATGCATGTTCTGGTTGAGTTGTGTCTCCCCCAAAATGTTAAAGTCATAACCCTCAGAACCTATGAATGTGACCTTATTTAGAAATAGAGTCTTTGCAGATATAATCAAATTAAGATGAGATTATTAGTGTGAGCCCCAAACCAATAGGACTAATGGCCTTATAGGAAGAGGGAAATGCCATGTGATGACAGAGGCAGAGATTGGAAAGCTGAAGCTGTAACCAGGGAATGCCAATAATCAACAGCTGTCACCAGCTATCACCAGCTGTCACCAGAAGCTAGGAAGAGACCAGGAAAGTTTCTACCCAGAGTCTCAGAGGAAGCATGGCCATGCTCAGTGATACCTTTGTTTTGGACTTCTAGCCTCCAGAATTGTAAGAGAACAGATTTCTGTTGTTTTCATTGTTTTATGGCAATTTTTCATGGTGGCTTTAAGAGACCTAATGCCATGTACCTCATTTTTTTCTTTTTTTAAATTTTTTTTTTTAATGTTTACTTATTTTTGATAGAGAGACAGAGCATGAGCTGGGAGGGGCGGAGAAAGAAGGAGACACAGAATCCAAAGCAGGCTCCAGGCTCTGCGCTGTCAGCACGGAGTCCAATGTGGGACTCAAACTCACGAACTGCAAGATCATGACCTGAGCCGAAGTCAGACACTCAACCGACTGAGCCACCCAGGTGCCCCCATGTACATAATTTTCTCTGATTCAGAAGGAAATATTAGAGGGAGGAAGATATATGAGGAAACCAAAAAGAAAACTATTTTTTAACCAAATCGATAGATATTCCCAACCTCTCTCTCCCGTGCCACTTTTACTCTAGAGGCTAGAAAAAAATTTACTTTCTAAAGCTCAGCTTTACTTTCTGAAGCTCAGAAAATTACTATCTGAAGCTCTACTACAGCTAGAACTACTTATGTGCCAATGAAACACTTCCAGCCAATAAAATATGCATTGTTTTGTTTGACAAAAGATAAAGACATGGGAGGCCAGTCTTACTTGTTATTTCCCCTTCAATTCGTATGTGGTATCCTGGAGTAGAGCAGTCATTTTGCAACAAATAGGTAGCAAGCATGAGAGAAAGACCAAGAAAATCATAGTGCAAAACCACTGACAATGCAGAGCCACCGAATCAACTCTAACCAACATCAATCTCTGGACTTGAGTTACATGAGAAAAATAAACCCACATTTATTTAAGCCATGACAGGTTGGATTTTCTGTTACAACTGGTCACATTCTTAACTGATGGAAGAAGCAATTGCCATAGTTCAGGCCAGAGGTAATATGTAAGGATAAGAAAATCAGAGAGGGATGGAAACAAGGGAGAAGAAAAATACTATCAACATAGACATTAAGTTAGAACTTGGGAATCAAGTGAGGATGGGGAAGAAAAAAAGCCTGGTATAACTATGAGATTTTAAGACGGGGTTCTGGATGGATTTCTTCTTCTGTAAGCATTTATATACAGCTCCCTGTCTCTGATGCAGCAAGTGGTTTTGAACAGCCCATGCTAGCCTTGTAAGCAACACAAATAATTGAACACCAGATGGTGGCAGAAAGCAACGCAACTTACTCTCCCGACATACAAATGTACAACAATACAAACGTACAACTGTCTTCAACCATTAAAGCTCCTTGGCACTTTCTACCCGAACATGAGAGTCTCTACTCAGGTCAGCCGAGTGCATCAACCCCCAAGCTTAAGCTCCAAAGTTTAGAGAGAATTTGCAAGAGTTCCACATCCTGAGTTTGCAGTTTTTCAGGGGAACATGCTTGTGATGCTGTGTCTTACGGAGAAGGGTTCATCAGCTTGATATTGTTTCTTTAATATTAACCATACACATTCTAAAAGAGTGCTCTTGAAAGTGTGGTCCCAAACCAGCTGCATCAGCATCACCTGGGAATTTGTTAGTAATGCAGGTTCCCAGGCCCCATCCCAGACCTCCTGAAGCAGAAACCCAACACTCTGTTTTTTAACAAGGTCTTCAGCTAACTTGGATGGACGTGTATTGTCCTGGGGGAATGCTGGTAGAATGCCTCTGGCTTGACAAAATTGATTCTCCCAATCCTCCTTTGATATACAGTTGGTTACTGGATTAGAGGTGGAAATTTTCTTAGGGGTCAGAGAGCTTCCTGAGAAAACAGGGATAAAAACTTGAAAACTTTCTCTTTGCAGCTCAGTGCTAGTAGAATGTTTTTGGTGGTTGGAGTGATCTTGACTGAGGTTATGCCTCCAGGGCGCATTTCCATATGAGGAAGTGGAAAGTCAGGCTCCAGACCAAGTTTCCATGATAGAAAGGGTGATTCTGGCTTGTACGGAATCCCCACCTGACCCCACCATGCTGGCTTGATGATCATGCTTCTGGGGACTTGTTAAGCATTTGAATTTCAACAAAGTTTCCTACCATGGGAGCCCCAAGCATGGGCCCCATTGTCCAAGTGTGACAAAGAGTCAGACCTCCTTGAAGAGTTACTCCATCTTTACTGATGATGTCAGACTCGTGTTCTGCAGTGGCACAGCGTGACCGGGAAACAGACTCTGTGCTTAGGACATTTGAAAGCTAAACTGTTTCCCTTGCACTGATAAGACAGCTGAGGTTCTCAGAGGATTGAAGAGGAGAAGGTCGACACCATAAGAGTCCTTCTTCCTGCTCTTGAGGGACTACCTTGGGCCTTATCACCCTCAGGTTTATCATTCTGCCCTGCACTACTCTGAATCCAGGGAGGCTGACTCGGGGCTCCTGTGCCCTCTGGCTTCTTGCTGAGTTCAGTCAGTGGTAGAGTTCATGGGAGCCTGGAAGACAAGGGGAAGGGATCAGTGGGTGCTACTCTCGAACTCTTTCTGCCTAAGTCAGCCTTTCCAGCAACAAGTCTGTCACCACCACTTCTGCCCTTCAGACCCGTCACGGTCCCATCTCCAGTCAAGTCACCTGGCCCCTAGGTTCTGATGACACATTTTCCTCCATTTGGTTTTCCAGCCAGGGGGTGGTGATGGCTTCTTGGTGTTACTCATCTCTAGTCCCAATCTGGCTCTCGGCCTCTTTCATTACCAATGTAATAAATTCCTTGCATTACGTCTCTTTTGTTGTAAATACCTAGAATTCTTTCTTTTTTTTCTGATTAGAACTTGATGATATAACCGATTTGGCAATGGTCACAAAAGGGTAAATTGGACCTTTCAACTGAGATATACAGATAAAATAGATCTCAGATACCAAAGGAGTTGTGAGTCAGATGTCACAGTCCTGAGCATCTGCAAAAGGGCAGGAGACTAAGAAGTGTCATAAACCCCTCACAGACATTGAGGATTGATCTCTATGGTGTGCTCGCCCCAGGCTCCCATGCCCTCTGGCTTCTGGTTAGGTTCAGACAATGGAAGACACTGGTTGGAGATGGGGGTGCAATAGGAAAAAAGAGAGATTGCTTAGACAAGTTTCCTGAGGCATATTCATGGTACCAACATGGTGGAGTCAGGTAATGGCTCCAGTCTAGGGCCCACACCAGCCAGAATCAGATACTGTCACTCGTACTCCTCTTTTCTGGTCTGAGATTGTAGCAGTAGCTTCTTTCCTCCGGTATGGCTACTCTTCTTGGCAGGTGGTCCCTCTCCAATGATTACAGCTTTTCCCAGGTTCCGTGTAACACTCATACCTAGGAGTGATAACAACTCCGCCCTGTTACTACCCACTGGCTGCTTCCCATTCTTTGTCGGTTCCATTAACGCTGCCCAGACCTTTGGAAGATGACCCCTCTTCCAATTCTCTTTCATTGCCCTATGAGTGTGCCAGCTGTTTTCTGCCAACAAGGTGATTTGTACAGGGCACAGAAAGATCAGGAGTTGAGATTAAAGAGAGGATGTGTGAAGGGGACTCCCTTTGAGAGAACTGAATTGGGAATTCAGGAGGAAGGGCATCATGGGTGCCCAGGGAAGATAATGACTTAGGTCACTGGAAGTCCTGAGCACAAGGGACAGGAGCAGGGATGCTTTTAGAGTGTGGGTTTTACTATAGGGTGTTCTGACTGGGCTGTTTCATCAAGGAAACCTCTAATGTCATAGGCTGGTCAAATTTACTAGAGGAGATTCTTCAAATCTCTTCTGAATGGAAAGCTACCCTTCAATTTTGTAAAGACTGAGTGGGAAAAGAAGAGTAGGAGCAATGTCTCTGCATTGAGAATTTTACCTGATATTTCATTTTATTTTTGTATTTACCACTGCTCTCACATGTGACCATGGCCAGCTGTCTAAGATCCTATCTATCTTATCCTTTTTGGAAAATAAACCTCCAATCATCAGCCAGGGTGGAGACGAATAAATTCGGGGGTGGGGGGGGTGATATAGGGATTTCAAATACTTCTCATACTGACCATTAAGGAATACTCCGGTCAGACATACCACTCTCCCTTCCCTTCCAGAGGTATCTGTTTTTACTAATGCCTTTTTAGGGATCAGCAGTATATAGTTTTCTCGGGCCCCCACAACAAAGTACCACAGTCTGAGTGGCTTAAACAACAGAAATTCATCTTCTCACAATTCTGGAGAATAAGAAGCTGAGATCAAGGTGTCAGTAGGGTTGGTGTCTTCTAAAGCCTCTTTCCTTGCCTTATAGATGGTGTCTTCTCCCTGTATCTTCACAAGGTTGTCTCCCTGTGCAGGTGTGTGTCCTTTTTTTTTTTTTTTTTTTTTTACGAAATTTTGTGTATTTCTCTTTTTTTTTTAATATATGAAATTTATTGTCAAACTGGTTTCCATACAACACCCAGTGCTCATCCCAAAAGATGCCCTCTTCAATACCCATCACCTTCCCTCCCCTCCCTCCCACCCCCAATCAACCCTGTTTGTTCTCAGTTTTGAAGAGTCTCTTATGCTTTGGCTCTCTCCCACTCTAACCTCTTTTTTTTTTCCTTCCCCTCCCCCATGGGTTTCTCAGGATCCACATAAAAGTGAAAACATATGGTATCTGTCTTTCTCTGTATGGCTTATTTCACTTGGCATCACACTCTCCAGTTCCATCCACGTTGCTACAAATGGCCATATTTCATTCTTTCTCATTGCCACGTAGTATTCCATTGTGTATACAAACCACAATTTCTTTATCCATTCATCAGTTGATGGACATTTAGGCTCTTTCCACAATTTGGCTATTGTTGAGAGTGTTGCTATAAACATTGGGGTACAAGTGCCCCTGTGCATCAGTACTCCTGTATCCCTTGGGTAAATTCCTAGCAGTGCTACTGCTGGGTCATAAGGTAGGTCTATTTTTAATTTTCTGAGGAACCTCCACACTGTTTTCCAGAGTGGCTGCACCAGTTTGCATTCCTGCAGCTGTGTGTCCTAATTTCTTTTTCTTATAAGGACACCAATCAAATTGGATTAAGGCGCACCCTAATGACCTTATTTTAACTTAATCACCTCTTTAGGGTCCTATCTCAAATACAATCACATTCGGAGGTACCAGACATTAGGGGTTCAAAGTATGATGGGGGGGTACATAAGTCAACCCATAACAAGCAGTATAAAATTGAATAACTTTGGCTTCCCCCGTGCCAGCTAGATTTAGCTCTTTTGGATTTGTTAAGTCCACTCAACTGCAGCTGCTGTCTACTTTCCAAATTTTAGTTATCATTAACTTCTCTTTTAAAGTCTTTATCCTCAAAGATTTGTTTTTCTTTATATGTCTCACTTATTCTCATTTGGTGTGATTTTGGAAGTCAGAAAAAGTAAATGCTTGTGTTTCATCCATCATCTCTCATGAGATATCTCTAGCCCACTTTATACCTCTTAACATGGCCACATAGGAATTTTCTAAGTCATTGGAAGTCTTCCTGAAGCTTATTTTTATGGCCACACAATGAATTTTCCAACTGGAGGGAATCATACCCTGTTTATGTATTTGATCTATGGCTATGTTTCCAAATTTGGGGTAGAAATAACACTACAGTAAACATCTGAGTAAAGAGTATATTGACTCTAAGTTTTTCTTGATATATACCTCAATTCATCATATCTAAGATACCACCCATTGTAATATACATCAAAAAAAAAGCTGAACAAGTTTACTTCTGGAGAGGAGGAAAGAGGGGTTCGTGAAGTCAAGCCTGTTTCAGATTCTGTGTCTCCTTCTCTGTCTCTGCCTCTCCCCCAACTCGTATTCTGTCTCTCTCTCACACATAAAAATAAATAAACATTAAAAAATTTTTTAAATAAGAAAAAATAAGATGTGTCAACTCAACAGAAGTTGAAGATCAAGTTTTGAATATCAATATTTAGGATATGTAGAGTTGTCATTAATTCTCTAGTCCGGAAATAAATAGCTTGAGTGTTTTCTGAATCATTTGTATTTTGAAGTTGAAAAAAGAGAGAAAGAGAGAGACTACCATTGACCTCAGACATATTATATGACAAAGGGATCATAAAGTTTTCCCAGCATTGAGTCTTTGACAAAGACATCATAGGCAACAAGGAAGGCAGAGCCCACACTTGAAAGTTTGGGGCCAAACCCTAAATGCTCTGATATTTATCAGTTCAATCTGGAATCTGTCATCCAAAGATTATATCCATTAATTTTTCTTTCTCACATTTCTATTTGGAATATATTCTTTTTCTTTTATTTATTTATTTATTTATTTATTTTTAACTTACTTTATTTTTGAGAGACAGAGAGAGACAGAGCGCAAGCAGGGGAGGGGCAGAGAGAGAGGGAGACACAGAATCTGAAGCAGCCTCCAGGCTCTGAGCTGTCAGCACAGAGGCAGATACAGGGCTTGAACCCATGAACCATGAGATCATGACCTGAGCCAAAGTCGGACACTCAACCAACTGAGCCAGCCAAGCGCCCCTAGAATATATTTTTGGACACCTGGGTGGTTCAGTTGGTTAAGTGTCTGACTCTTCATTTTGACTTAGTTCATGATCTCATGATTCATGGGATGGAACCCCACACTGGGCTTTGGGCTGACAGCACAGAGCCTGCTTGTGATACACTCTCTCTCCTTCTCTATCTGCCCCTCTCCCTCTCCCTCTCTCTCTCTCTTTCTCAAAATAAATAAACTTTTTACAACAAGAATATATTCTTAACTGACTACAACTGGTCTTCAATTCAGAGAGAGAATTGAACATATTGTCACTCTAAAGCTAAAAGGACAAAACATAGGCAAATATTTTTGAATATTATTCCATCTTCCAAAATATATTTGTTTTGCTACCCCACACCCCCTGTCTTGGCTCAAATAAGTATATTTTATTGCATCTCTGTGGCAAAAACTTTTGACTGAATTCAAACAAGGGTACCTGAAGGTTAATTGAAATGCGGACATTTTTATGTAATCTTTTCCCATTGCTAATAATTTCTGCCAAGCCAAGATAAAGGGTGAGATGTAAAGATAAGTTGACGTGCTCCAAATTTTAATTCTGGCCATCATGCCAAGTCACATCCATAGTGGCACTGTCTGATCTAGTTGAACGTGGTGTAACTAAGGAGATGGGAAATGAGAAGCCAAGAGAGTTGATCCCCTTAAACAGTGTTCCCTACTCTGGTCTGGAACAACCAAAGTATAGCAGGGATTTCTGGGAATTAGTCATGTTCATCATTTTCAAGGAAATCGCAGAGTATTCATTAAAAGAATTGCGTATGTTAGGCTGCCCTCATTAGGGAGGGTGGCAGTCATTGCTATGAATCACTGGAAGCTGGTTGGGTGTCAGATGGCATGTGGTAGGAAAGGGGAGGCACTGAGTACGTTGGTCGCTCTGATTGTGAACACAAGGAGTGGTCACCTTCCCGGATTCTAATGGGCATCTACATGGTCCCCTCTTTTGCAGGGTCTACTGGTTCCCCAATCTATTCTATAAGCTACTGTTAGACGTATCTCCCTAAGACAGCATTTTTTTTTCACACATGTGTGCTGAAGGCAATTTATTGACTCCATGGTTTGAGGATCATAGAATTTTAGAGCAAGAATGATGTTATCAGTCACCTCGTCCAGTTCTCTCACTATATGCATGAGAAAATTGAACCCTGAAGAAGTGAAGTGACTCACCCAAGGCCACAAAGCAAGTTGTTTCCATGCTAACTCAATCCTCAAGCCTATCTCCACTTATCTGCCTCTATGCAGAGATGCCCAGAGCATCAGACACATGCTCTTTAAGGGTTGAAAATATTCCTACCACTGAAGAGATAGTATGTGAAAAAGTCAGGGAAGCCAGAAACCCAGAAAAGTCCTCATGGCTTCACCGGGAGGGCTAGGAAACAGTTACAGAGAGTCACTCTTTCCCAAAGAGGGCTAACGTGGCTGATGTCCAAATGGAATGTGCTTCCAATGAACATCTAGTGGGGTGTATGTAGAAGAGAGGAAGGCCACCCTGCTCTTCTTTCCTTCACGCTTTGAAGAAGGCCCAAATTCTTCATCCACTTGAGAACAGGCAACTCAACTTGAGATGTGAATAATTTAGGGACTAGACTGCCCCAATCCCCAAGGTCATAGGGCTAGTGGGGCTTTGAGGGAGATGGAGCAGTGAGATGAAGTGAAGAAACCAGAGAGGAAAAGAAAGGAAGGGTCTGTCTGCCTGCCTTCCCCAGTAGCCCAAGATGAATTAGTTCAGTCACCCATTGATGATCCTCAATTATTTACTGAGTTTGGATATAGCCCAAAGACAGAAATTAATGGTGATCATGCCAATGAAACAGTTCTTGTCACAGAGCATTTACTCTGTGCTGGGTGCTCCACTGAGCACCTTCGCTTCATTGCCTCCTGTGATCCTCACGATGGCTCTATGGCAAGTGTTATTATTAGCACTATTTCACAAAGACACTGAGCCATGGAGTGATCATATTCCACAGCCAGTAAGGGGTGGCTGGACTTTAGAGTCAGATGATCCAAGCCATGAGCCCACAATTTTAGCTCCTTCCCCTGCCCTCAAGGAGATAACCATGTAGTAAAGGGTATCGACATGTGAATAAATAATTTTCATTGACTCCTTCACTCATGCAGACACTCAGTAGGCATTTATTGAACACCTACTATGTGCTATACAGAGTGCTAGGCTCCAAGGATACAAAATCCAGGCAGACCTGGACTCCAGAGTCATAGGGACAAAGGACTAGATCTCCTTTCTCTGGTTCCCTTCAGGGCTCCATTTACAAGCCTGTATTTGCTTTGCTCCCTAACTAGACCCACAGCAACTTGATGCCAAGGATGTGTCTCACGCACCTCTGTATCAACAGCCTCCAAGAAGCATGCCTGGCATGCAGGAAATGCCCAGCAAATATTTGTTGGAAAGCAGATCTTGAAAAAGGCCCAAGTGTAAGAAAATGATTCCCTGGTACATTGCCTGATCCAAGGAAGGAGCATCCATGATATAGTCCATGTAAGGCAACTTGGCTGACAATATCCTCTTGTGGAGGTCTCTCTGGATGTCTAGATTGGAGATCTGGGTCCTGCACTTCTCTCCTGGAATCTATCACTAACGTGGAACTAACCAAATCAAATGTTATCAAATAGTAGTATTAATATCTAGCATCATGTTAAAAGTGGGTAAAGAAATGAATTTTGGAGTCAGACAGACTTAAGTTTGAATTCCAGCTCCACCCCTAATTGTCTTTTTGATAAGTCATTTCATTTCTCAGATCTTCACTTTCCTCATCTGTAAAATGGGAACAGTAATCTACTTGGTTGGATCATTGTGATGATCAAACAGTATGACAGTTAATTTTATGTGTCAATCTGGCTGGGCTACAGTTCCCAGGTATTTGGTCAAATGTTACCCTGGATGTTTCCAAGCTTGTGTTTTTTGTAGATGAGATTAACATTTAAATCAGTGGACTTTAAGTAAAGGATATAATTTTTTCAATGGGTGGGCCTCATCCAGTCAGTTGAAGGCCATAAAACAAAAACTGACCTCCCCTGAACAAGAAATTCTGCCAGCAGACAACCTTCAATCTTGAACTGCACCATTAGCTCTCCTGAGTCTCCACCTTGCTAACCCACTGTGCAGACTTCACAATCACAAAAGCCAATTACTTAAAATAAATCTCTTGGGGCACTCTGTTTGCTTAGTTGGCGGAATAGTGGCTCTTGATCTCAAGGTCATGAGTTTGAGCCTATGTTGGGTGTGGAGCCTATTTAAAAAAAAAAAAAGATTAAAATAAATCTGTGTGTGTGTGTGTGTGTGTGTGTGTGTGTGCGCATGCACATACAGATATGTGTGTGTATATATATACGTATACACACACACATCATTTTGATTCTGTGACTCTGAAGAATCCCAACTAATACAAATGCTATGATTCCTGAAAAGTTGCTGACATACAGCATGTTCTCAATGGATACTAGTTTTATTCCCCTTTCCCAGAGACCTTCAGTGTCTTCATTCCACAGGTAAGCAGATGGCAGTCCAAAGAGGTACATAGACATGTCCACTCTCCCAATGTAACCTTGAAGACTTTGAGAAGATAAACGAGATAATCAGCTTTGAGCATCACAAGTTAAGGCCCAAAACATCTGCTCCATGCCTGAAGGGACCATTTCATTTTCTACAAAGAGTCCTTGAAAGGACTTCAGAGATCATCTGATCTAGAAACCACACGGCGTTGGCCTAAGGACCACATACTGGTAGTGTTGGTTTTGTTTTGGGGTTGTTGTGTTTTTTTGCATCTATTTTTTATCCACGCAAGCATTTTTTTTTTTAATTTAAGATTTGAAAGATGTCACATAAAAGTCTGCATTCCTGGCTCCTCTTAGTGAGGAGGAAGATCTGGTGACCTCAGGTGTGCACGTCTGGAGCTGAGAGGTCACTGACACCATAGACAGGACACAGGTCGTCAGGCCATCTTATTCATTTGCGTCAAACCTTGTGGACATTTGAGTCAGCGACTCCTTGTGTCTTCCAGCTCCTTCAGTTCAGAAAAGAGAAAGCAGAGACTCAGGAGGTCTAATGTACTTGCTCAAGGCTGTGCTCCAGATTGGCAGAGCCAGGTCTAAAACCCCACATTCTTGCCTCCCAGGCCCCTTAAAATGAGCACAAATGCTTTCATTGACAAATTAGGTGATTCCAAAGAGTCCCTTATTGCCCCATAAGGCTTGCTTATTTCAGCAGTAACATCAAGTTGAGTGTCACAAATGAATGCAGTGCTTTAAAATGTGGCTAAAATACAAATAGTCTTATTTATCTCTGGATTATAAGCACAGTTCTGGGGTCAGACCAAACTTAGCTTTGCCATCAACTTGGGCAAGTTTCTCACCTTTCTAATAAGAGTTATATATATCACACAGAGTAGTGGGTGAGGATTAAATGGAATATTTCATGTAAAGTGCTCAGTATGGTGTCCAGAATATAGTAAATGTTCTACAAATGTTGTTGAATTAAGACCTCAGAGGAATTAAAATAAATATGGCAAAATTAGCAATGTAGCCAAATGATTTTGCATCTGCAAATATGTAGGCATTCACAGTGACCCCACAAATTCAAATCCTCAACTTCCCCCATTTTACATATCCATTCAAATACTCTTTTGGTCTAACCTGCAAAACATGAAGTATGTCAATACAAACCTATTAATTAAAGTTCAAGATTTGTTTGTGGTTATTTTTGCCCTTAGAATAGACCGCACTAAAAATGCACAACCAAGGTATTATGTTCCAACAAAACAAGTGTTGAATCTGGGAGCCTGGGAGGCTCGGTCAGTTAAGCGTCCAACTCTTAATTTCAACTCAGGTCATGATCTCACATTTCTTTTTTTTTTTTTTTTTTAATTTTTTTTTTCCAACATTTATTTATTTTTGGGACAGAGAGAGACAGAGCATGAATGGGGGAGGGGCAGAGAGAGAGGGAGACACAGAAACGGAAACAGGCTCCAGGCTCCGAGCCATCAGCCCAGAGCCTGACGCAGGGCTCGAACTCACGGACCGCGAGATCGTGACCTGGCTGAAGTCGGACGCTTAACCGACTGCGCCACCCAGGCGCCCCCATGATCTCACATTTCATGGGATCAAACCCCACACTGGGCTCTGCACTGACAGTGAGGAGCCTGCTTGGGATTGTGTCTCTCCCTCTCTCTCTGCCCCTCCCTCTCTCACTCTCTAGCTCTAAATAAATAAATAAATAAATAAATAAATAAATAAATAAAACAAGTCTTGAATTAATTCTTATTGTCTGGATGGTTGAGTTATCAATGTGATATACAGTTGAGTTAATTTGCTGCTTGTCTGTATTGATTTTAGGGTCTGCTTTATTTCACCCTTGATGATTTCATTTTGGTTTTTAATATGTTATACTTCAGTTTCAATCAATATGTTGAGCTATGTTATTGTATAGCACTGTGTTATTAGAAATAGAGTAATGAAAAAGACAGGTGCCTTCTAAAAGCTTAGCCAGCGCAGAGAAACAGACATGTAAATAGACCATTATTATAAGCCATGTTTTGGAGGTGTGCACGGAGAGTTGAGGTGGGTCTTAGTGCCATGAGCCATAGAAAATGGGCTTAATAAAACTTGCTGAATGAGTGAATGAATAAGTGAATGAATGAATGAATGAATGAATTTGTCATTGTGTTTGTCCCCTCTAGATTGTAAGCTCTTTAAGGTGAAGACTCAGCCTGATTCGTCTTTGTATCCCAGGTTTGGCCAGAGCTGCACCCCATCTATGGTTTTTAGAATGGAAAGCAAACATCCAAGGATACTGCGTGGAACGCTGGGTCTAAATTAACTCCAAGAATGCTAAACTTTTCAATTGCTGGAGTAGCTGTCCTTTTCTGCATTTTTCAAACTCATGACTTGCTTCCCTGCATTCTGTTCTTGCCCTTTGCTCCAGTCTAGGGCATCCCTCCTCCTCCCTGGGACGCACCCTCCCAGCCTCCCAGCCTCCCAGCCTCCCTTCGGACACTTTGGGCTAACCACCCACCTCCGGCCTCTTTGATTCTTTCTTATGCAGAATCTCTGCCAGGAGTGACCAAGGGCAAAGCCCAATGACCTTTCACAGAAGACTTTCCTTGACCCACCTATGCTTCAGAGTCCAAGATAACCATTCCCTTCAGTTCCAAACTTATCCCCATTGATTTTTATTGTACTTCCCACTAATTGCAGTTTACGTGTGATGAAAACTTGCTGGGCGTTAAGAACCTTATTTGCTTCGTCTTGTCTAACTTTCACAGCCCTCTGATGGAGGTACATGATGCTAGAGGTGTTTCATAGATGAAAAAGCTGAAGCCCAGGGTACATGTGTAACCTGCCCAAAGCCACAGCCAGCAGACAACAAAGGACAGGGCTGGCCACTGCATGCAGCCTCCACCCCCTCACCACTGGGCACCCCCAGTGCCCTCCCCAGCTGAGAGGCTCAGTGGTTTGCAATTTCCCAGCTCGTTCTGATCTCTGGGCAGGTATTGGGGCTGCTCCCCTTCTCTTTGTGGACATATCTCCACATTGATTTGCACTGCACTGTGCTCTCTGGTTCTCCTATCTCCCTGACCCTCTCCTGCCCTTCTTCACCCCCATTTCCTGGACCTGGGCAGTCCCTCCAGAATCCGTTTCTGGCCCTTTTCTCTCTTCGCTCTGTTCTCTGATGATCTCATCTCTGCTGGTTTCTGTAAAACGCCTCACCCCAGCTCTGGTCCTGAGTGGACCTCTCCGAATGCATGTTTCACGTTGTCCACACCCATCATGCCCCAAACCACTCTCTCCTTTCTCTCCTCCCAGGGGGTAGCTCTCTTCCCTCGGCCACCCCAGGTTAGAACGTGGCACCTCCCACTAGCTGTGCCCACAGCTGGCTGGTGGCTTCTGCCCTGTGCCTCACACCCTTCTGCCCTTACCGCCTCTCACTTAGATCTTGTGGCAACACCGTCATCGGTCCCCTCCCTGCCCTGCTTGTGTTCCTTTCAATGCACAGCACAATCCACACAACCACACAGGATGCCCTTCCAAAAACATTCCCTTGATCATTGATTAAGTCAGTAATGGTTTATGGAGAACGGCCATGCCAAGCACTGTCCTTTGGAGATCACGTGACTTCTCTATAGTAAATCATCAGTGATTCTCTTCCTCAATGTTAAAGGAAAGAAAACTTGAATGAAAGGCAAGGCCAGTTTGCCAGCTGGAGGGACCCTAAAGGTCATCTACCTCATTTACTGATAAGGAAGCTGGAACCTCTTCACTGTTCCATCTGAGAATACCTATTGAGTGCCTCCTCCAGGCCAAGTACTCTCCAGGCGCTGAGGGTTAGAAGCAAACAAGACTTTGGGCACTATTCTTTATGTATTTTACTTATGATAAGTTTAGTGATTCATTCAACAAATGCCTACTGAGCACCTACTATGTGCTAGCCCTTTTCTAGGAATACAGCAATGAATAAAACTGACAAAAGTCCCTGTCCTTTTAGAACTTACAGCCTGGTGAAGGGAGAGAGAAAATAAATGAGTACATATGTAAATACCAGGTCACATGGTGCTAAGTGATCTGGAAGGGAGCCCGGACACAGTGTATAGCCTGGATCCACCCTACGCTAGCTCTGGGACTTTGGTCAAGCTACATAATTTCTTTGTACCTCACTTTCCTCATCTATAAAGTGCGAGTAGTAATAAGGCTCACATTGTAGGGGATGTTGTGAGAAGAAAGCAAGATATTTTGGAAGCGCTAAAGATAGTCTCCAGCACACTGGAAGAACTATGAAATTTTATTTTTTAAAAAAATTTTTTTTCCAACGTTTTTTATTTATTTTTGGGACAGAGAGAGACAGAGCATGAATGGGGGAGGGGCAGAGAGAGAGGGAGACACAGAATCGGAAACAGGCTCCAGGCTCCGAGCCATCAGCCCAGAGCCTGACGCGGGGCTCGAACTCACGGACCGCGAGATCGTGACCTGGCTGAAGTCGGACGCTTAACCGACTGCGCCACCCAGGCGCCCCTTAAATTCTAAATAAGTGTGCAGGGGCGCCTGGGTGGCTCAGCCAGTTAAGTATCCAACTCTTGATTTCAGCTCAGGTCATGATCTCATGGGTCGTGGGTTCAAGCCCCACATCGCGCCCTGTGCTGACAGTGAGGAGTTTGCTTGGGATTCTTTCTCTCTCTCTCTCTCTCTCAAAATAAACTTTTTTGAAAACAGTGCACAGAGAAGGGGCAGAGGGCTATAAGCTGCCTGAAGGAGTACAGTGTGGTCAAGGAAGACTTCACAGGAGGACATTTAAGCCAAGACACGGAGAGCAAAGGGAACTCACCGTGCAGACAGCTAGCAAGTGTTGCAGGCTGAGGAAGTAGCCAGCACAAGGCCCCAAATGGGGAATGGCAAGCGGCAAGGAGGCCAGTGTGGCAAGAGCAGACGAACAAGGGAGAGAAAGGAGAAGATGAGGACAGAGAGGCAGGGATGGGGGAAGTGGAGAAGCCCCTGAGACTCCGTCCATCTTGGCTTTTGCTCTAGTGCACTGAGGAGCCTTTGGGGAGTGTTAGCCTGGGGAGTGATGCTGTTTTGTGTTTCAAAAGCATCATTCTGGCTGCTCTGGGGAGAACAACTGCCAAGGAGCAGACTCAGGAAACCAAAGAGGCCTTTGCAAGAACCTCAGGAAACTAGGAGCTTGAGCAGGATGGTGAGATGTGGTCAGGTTCCGGGTATATTTTGGAGGTCGAGCTAATGGGATCCTCTGTAGGCTGGATGTGGGGCCGAGAGAAGAGTGAGGGAGGGTAATACAGGGGGAGTACCGGGCACTACGAAAGCATGAGGGAGTTCTGGGAGAGGACTGGAGAAGCAGACGGTGAGGGAGGCCCCAGGGCAGGAATTAGTAACGAAGAGCCGTGGAAATGGGGCCTCGGAGAGGACCGTCCCATTTAAACATCAGCCCCCTAGAGTCATAGTTCTTGTTCAAACGTTTAATCCCTTGAATCCCCAGAGCATTTGGAACAGGAGCCAGAGCAAGCATGCGGATGCCCTACGGTCCAGTTCAGTCTGCACACAGGGCCACTGTCAAGTCCGCTCTGAGTACTGGGAAGATGGGCTGCTACCCCAGCGTGAATGTCTGCCTCCCTCTGCTGGCCATCCTTGTATTTCTGTTTACACACTGGCTCTTAGGTGGATTATTTTGATACACATTTACCTTGAACAGTTGCCATAGCTTTCATTTACATATTTGGGTTTTTTTTTTAAGCTTTCTTTCTTTATTTATTTTGAGAGAGAGAGAGAGAGAGAGAGCCCCAGGCAGGCTCCGCACTGTCAGCACGGAAACGGATGAGGGGCTCTAACTCATGACCCGCGTGCGATCATGACCTGAGCCAAAATCAAGAGCCGGGTGCCCCTGCATCTAAGGGCATCTTAGATAGAGTCGGGTTTATAAAGACTCTATTGTTGCCTTAAACTTCAAGATAATTGGAAAACCATAATGTCACCATCGTCGTTATCACCGCCACACCAGCAATCCGCTTTTGTCTCTGGCTTTTCCCCACATTTTCTCCTGCATTATCTCACGAGATCTCATATCCTCTCCATGAGGTAGGTAAGATGCCCATTTTACACAAGAAAAAACGGAGGCTCAAAAAAGTGGGACTTTCTTCTCTGGGATTGAGGTAGAATGTTTTGCCATGAATCCGGTCTTCTTGTCACTGGAAAATGTGCCTCATATGACAGGAAACCTTGGATAATTTGGAAACCATAGACAGACACCCACCATAACACTGCTTTCAGTCTTATGTAATGTTTTCCTAATCTCCCTTGTGATAGGGACTATTTATCGCCTTCTAAAGCCACACCGGGCATAGCATCAACTGTAAGAAGTACACCAGGCCATTTAATACCCTCCACCTCTCTGTGAAGTAGCTTCCATTACTAACCCCATTTTGCATGTCCACTTTCTGAAGAGTAGACAGGAATTGACTTGCCCACGGTGCCTGAGTGATTCACGAAATTCCAGAGCTGGGATTTGAACCCAGTTCCAGAGTCCACACTGTTTTCTTCCCACAACCCACCCTTGCCCTGGCTTTCTCTTCCTGTCTGGACATCCAAGCCTACAGCCATCTTGTCCTATGTAGAGCATGACTCAGGGCATTTCTCTGTCTTTTCCCCTCTCAGGAGAGTGTGGCACTTTCTCCTTCCATTTCGCCTTCAATTCAGAAAACTTCAAATGTTAATTAAATGTGACCTTGAGCTGACTCATAGGACAATTTAATTTTGGTGCCTACCTTGTGTTCTGAGACGTGTCATAGCGGTCAGGTAAGCAGGTATGTGGGTAGGTTCTGTCCTCACTTTACAGGTAAGGAATCTGAAGCTCAAAGAATTTCTGGCTGGGAAATCTCCCTTGACTAAGCATCAGAAGACTCAGGTTTAAGATCTAGACTCTCTGTGTGACCTTGGACAGGTCTTTCTACCTCTCTGGGCCTCTAGTTTCTCATCCATAAAACGGGAATACTCATTCGAGTCACAGAGTGCTTCTGAGGACCAAATGCATGGAAAAGCTATTGACAATTGTAAGACACTACATGGGTGACCTTTTCCATGAGCATTTATTGAGACCTTCCTTATCGACTCAAATATGATTATTAGGCTCCGGAGTCTTGCTTTCTGGATTCACATCCAAGCTCCACCGTTCATACTGGTGTCCTTGAACACTTTATTAAATCTTTCTAAGCCTTGTTCCTCCCTTGTTTCCTTTTTAGAAGGAATCATAATAGCAGCCACTGCACAGAATCGTGGCAAAGATGAAGGGAGGTGATAAGACTATCGAGAGCAGTCAGCACTGGGCTGTTCTTGCTGCTGTGGTTGTAATCATCATGATTTGGTTATTCTTCAAGGCACTGTGTTGGACGATATGAAAAGACACAATCCCTCGAGGGGCAGTTGGACAGGGACGGAGAAGAGAAGGGAGCTGATTCCTGAGAATACACTGTCATTTCTTTACTCCATGCTCTTAACTGCATTATTCGTCAGGATATAGGAACAGGCAATCTTATGTTAACTGCTAAGTTTTCAAAGTTAACATTTCCATTTGCCATTCAGGAGGTTTCTAAGTCATCCGGAGAAGCCTTTTGGGGGAGTGTGTTGTCAGCAAGAGTCTTGCTCAAAAAGCTGCCAGATCTGGGAGAGTCACCTTTGAATGGGGGAATTTATGCTCCAGATAAGTGAGCAGATTTGATCTGTGCCACACAGAAGGGCCCAGGAGACAGAGCAGGACCAGTGAAAAATTGTTCTTGTGAGCTCTAAGCCTGGTACCAATTTCTGGCTTCAATATTCGTCTTTCCTAGATCTGTCTACTACCGGATGTATACACATATACATACATATAATATTATATCTAACATATATATATACATATAATATTATATATAACGGCATACGCATGTGTATATATACATATAATATATATCAACAACAACAAACATATGTATTTGTTGTTATTGTTGTTTACTAAGCTATATTTAGTTGTTTTGTTCAATTCTGTTTTTTCTTTTTTATGGAAATGATGGACTTTTACCACCACCGAACTTTTCTGGATTTGGATAACAGTGGGAAATAGTAGGATATCAGAATTTGGAATAACATATTTTCTCTACTATAAGTAGCCAATAATTGTGAAATGTATCATCAATAAATAACAGCTTTTCAGAAAAGATACCAAATTTAAGATACTCTGAACTTTTGAAATGTGAAATGAATAAGCTTCTTGAATTTGAAGAAATCGGTAAGAGCTTGCCTTTGTTTGGCATTTTTAACTTTCCAGAATATTCTTTTTTAAATTTAATTTAATTTAATTTAATCTAATTTAATTTTAGAAAGAGAGAAAGAGCATGCAAGGAAGAGGGGTAAAGGGAGAGAGAGAGAGAAAGAGAGAGAGAGAGACAGAGAGAGACAGAGAGACAGAGAGAGAGAATCTTAAGCAGGCTCCACGTTCAGCACAGAGTCCAATGTGGGGCTCAATCCCATGACCCTGGGATTGAACTCAATCCTGACCTGAGCTGAAATCAAGAATCAGACACTCAACCAACTGAGCCAACCAGGCACCCCTCCAGAATATTGTTATAGCCAACTTCAATCCACTTGGGTCACACACTCAGCCAACACTTATCCTCTTCTTTTCCTGCCTTTGCTGAAAAATATGTTAGTCTTTAGCAAAGAAAAGACATTTAAGAAACAACGTACTCAGAAAACCTGACCACTGCCTTTCAAATCACCCCAAATAGTTGCGGTAGATGCAGTATCCAGCCCCAGGATGGTGCCTTTAAGGACTCAGGAAAATGGAGAAGCCCAGATCCCTTTCTCCAGTTTGAAACTCAGCCTTGCTTTTCCTGACTTTCTTGAAAATCAGGTGACATCCTTGCTGTAATTCAAAAACTCAAAATGGTTTTCTACAAATGCATTTAAACATCAATAGTGTTTCTTATAAATCCCCCTGATGTGACACTGAATACATTAAAAACCCAAAGATAAACTACAGCCCCATAACCAAACACGAGACACATTTATCAGCATAATGAGATGTTGGGCCTCCAGTAGGGTAATATCTCAAACTACCAAGGCTTAGAATTTTCTTCTAGTAAATACAGAAAAGGAGTCCTTGGGTTACAAATACCTGAGTCAAAAACACCTTAAATATACAAGTCAGCCAGGTCTATATGGGTTCAGAGGACCCCCTCTCACTGAGTGGCAGACCATCAGCTGAGTCCCTGGGAATGAGCAGTGCCTGGATACTGGAACCCAAGGCTCAGGCACTGTTTTCACCCAAGAACTGCACAATAGACCTGAAGGAGAGGTGCCTCTCCCTCTGTTGTATCCATGAGGAAACAAACTCAGGGAATGAAGCAGCGAGCTCGAAGTCATATGACTAGTTAATAGCAGAGTTGGGACTCTGACTCCAAGTGAGGATGACCAAGGGTCCCATTTGCCTGGGACTGAGGAGGTTCCCGAGATGAGGGGCTTTCAGTGTCAGCATTGGGACAGTCCTGGGCAAACCAAGACAAATTGCTCACCCTCTATCCAAGTCCAGTGTTCTTTCTACTAAAAGAGGCTGCTGTTGAGGTGGCCTGGTCATCCAACCTGTGTTAACAATTTCAAAAGGCTAGTTAAAAACAGTCTTGGGTGCTCCCCGTGCTCAGCTAGTTCCGTTATGGTGGCCCACAGCCCTGTATCACGATTGGTGATCCGAAACCAGGTTATGACCTAGATTTATTTTGTATATCTAATCATTAAACTGAGGATTTAGAAAAGGTACCTATTCCTAAAGAACTAATCATGTACAGAACAAAACAGCTTACGCTTGAAAATCTGTGAGGGCACTTGGGGTGGCTCAGTCGGGTAAGCCTCCAACTTCGGCTCAGGTCATGATCTCATAGTTCGTGGGTTCAAGCCCCACATCCAACTCTGTGCTGACAGCTCAGAGCCTGGAGGCTGCTTTGGATTCTGTGTCTCCCTCTCTCTCTGCCCTTCCCCTGTTTTCTCTCTCTCTCTTTCTCTCAAAAATAAATAAGTAAATGAAAGAAAGAAAGAAGAAAGAAAGAAAGAGAAAGAAAAAAGAAAGAAAGAAAGAAAGAAAGAAAGAAAGAAAGAAAGAAAGAAAGAAACCTTAAAAAAAAAAAAATCTGTGAAGATAAGAGGCTATCACCCAGCTGGGGTAGCTGCAGGCCCCGGGGGCGGGGAGGGGAGGGGCGGGGATTGTAAATTCTCTACTGACTTTCTGGATTATAACAAAGCACTGAACAGAAATTGTAATAGATCCTTCCCCTGACTCCAGATTTTATGAGACTGAAGAGCTATTGTAATGACCATTCAATTGGAGCCGTAAAATAAATTTATGGAGATGATTTTGCAACTTTAACTGGAAATAATGTCTTGGTCCCTATAGATAGAATTGGCATTGGCAAAACAATACAAATCTTGCTTTCCTTAGTCAAGCAGCTTAATCCAAAGATGGTCAGCACTGCAAGTTTGCTGGTGAACGCGCTCCCTTAAATCAGACTGTGTTGGATGGATATGAAATTCCGGATTCATGTGTTGTAGGATGTGCCTTTGACTATAATTAATACATCAAGGATTTAAATCATGTTTGTGTCCTTAGCAAAACTGGGAAAGGAAAATATCAAGCCTAAAATGAGAGCTCAAGTTGAGTGGTAGAGTTTGGGAACGTCTGGAGTCACATTGTCATCACCAGTAATATGGTTAAATGGTCGTATTCTGTGGCCATCTGCGTAATAGAGCTTTTTGCATGTACCTTCTGAGAATTTTATCTGTTTTGTGTGGCAGAAATACAAGCGGCTGCCATCCTGAACTCACTCTTTTGCTCTGAGCGGATAGGCTATTATCAGTTCCCTTTGGATGGATTGTTGTTTCACTTATGAATGAAAACCTTTACCAACAAAACAAAATACTTCTGTAAGAGACATTTAAAGAGAAGATATATTATTTTATTAACTGCCCTGTTAATTTTATAGTCATGAATTCATGAAGTGACTGAACACTGTTAATTACTATATACTTTAAAAAGTAAGATGCCCTCAGTTTTCTTATCTGACAGTGTCTGAGAGGTATTATCAGAAACTAAAGCATGTTTCCCGAAAATATTTTAGTAGCATTTCAGTGATATTAACTGAAATTTTCTCATTTGCTCAGATTATTTCCGGTGAGTCTTCTTCTATGGTTCCTTTACATATTAATTAGTATATTCCAAAAACCTTCACATATTTTGAAATTTTCAGTGCAGAATCTTTAAAGACTGCCTCTTTTTTTTTTTTTTTTTTTTTTTTTTTTTTTTATAAACATTGTCCATTGAAAAACTACACGTTGAATGGCAAGGACAAAACTAGGTGAGATAAATATGACACCCAGGGAATTGTAAGGCCCTAAGAGTGACACCTCCCTAAAATTTGTGCCCTGAGTAACTCTTTTTAACTTTAATTTTAACTCACCCTCGTCCCGACTCTGCCAAATAGAACAGACATGGATAACACGCTTGACCTGGCTCTGAAGTGTCCTATTCATTTTTAAGTTTCTGACTGAAAACATACGTATGCATGCCCAATTTGGTAACATTGCACGAATTCAATGTCTTACTTGTGTCAACTCAAGAGGAACACCCCATCTTGATACCTACATTTTCAAACACTTTATCATTTCCATCTAATTCTACCAACTTGTCTTCTTCCATACATAATTGACTTGGATAAAATCTATTTCTATCAGCTATTTTTAATATTTTTTTATGTTTATTTATTTTTGATAACAAGAGAAATAGAGCGTGAGTGGGGGAGGGGCAGAGAGAGAGGGAGACACAGAATCCAAAGCAGGCTCCAGGCTCTGAGCTGACAGCACAGAGCCCCGCATGGGGCTCGAATTCACGAACTGCGAGATCATGACCTGAGCTGAACTCAGCCGCTCAAGCAAGTGAGCCACCCAGGCTCCTCTCTATCAGCTATTTTTTAAAACATATTGACATTTCAATACAATTCGAAGATTAGACTCTATTTTAAACCATGAAGACCGAAGGCCTGTCTACCTCAATATGTTTGAAGAATGTATCTCCCCATTTCTAGAAAAAACACAGTTATATTGATTTCCTGCTGATAATTTCAAACCCGTGGGTGAAGCCTTTGGAGGGACACACAGAAGAATACTTCTGGCTTCACAGTCCCAAGGACTGCACCTGGCTTTCAGGGATCAGAACAGTGGAGCACCAGAAACCTTAGAACTGAGCTGAGAGTCTTTCTCCTGAGTTCTCAGATGAGCAAAGTTCTCAGATGTACATTAATGGACAATAAGAGTCATGATAACAGGCACCTGTTGCACATTTACTACGTGCTAAGGAGCAAATGGTGCAATGGGCCAGAGCCAACCAGCTGTCTCTCCAAAACCCACTTTTAACCGTCCTCTAAAGGAATAGCATTTTTATGGCTGGACAGAACAAAGCCTTCATTTTCTGGCCTTCTCTCCTGCTGGGTGAAGTCACATGAGTAAGTTCTGGCCGATGGGGTATTATCAGAAGTGCCTTATGGCAGTTTTCTGAAAACTTACTCAAGAGACAGTGTGATACAGAGAAAGACAGATACCATATGGTTTCACTCTTATGTGGATCCTGAGAAACTTAACAGAAACCCATGGGGGAGGGGTAGGAAAAAAAAAAAAAAGAGGTTAGAGTGGGAGAGAGCCAAAGCATAAGAGACTGTTAAAAACTGAGAACAAACTGAGGGTTGATGGGGGGTGGGAGGGGGGGGTGGGATGGAGGGGTATGGGTGAGCATGGGTGATGGGATGGAGCATGGGTGATGGGTATTGAGGAGGGCACCTTTTGGGATGAGCACTGGGTGTTGTATGGAAACCAATTTGACAATAAACTTCATATTTAAAAAAAATTAAAAAAATACTGGCTTCAAAGCTTCAAAGGAGAAGCTGACTATCTTGTTCAAAAAAGAGACAGTGTGAATTTACTCTTTGACTCTTTGTCGTCCTTTTTCCTCCCTCCTACTGCACAGAGCAAGATTTTGATGACTGGGATCCATCTTGGACCATGAAACCAAGAGGATGCATCATAGTGACAAGGGAGGAGGTCAGGTCTCCAAGGACCATCTGAGCAGAGCCATATTAACAGCTGCAGACCTCCTCCTTTGGGCTCTTACATGAGAGACAAATAAACACCTATCAGATTTAACCCACTGTTATTATGGGGTTTCTGTCACTTGAAGATAAATCTAATCTTTACCAATTTTCAACCTTACTAAAATCCATCAAGCTAAGTTATTATTATTTTACAAACCAGGAAACTAAAGCTCAATAAGCTTAATACAGTGGGAGAAAGAGCTGGAATCTTCACAGTCCTGGAGCCTGGGATTGGTGAAGACTCCATGCTATCCCCTGGGACCACTTCTGTTCTCACTCTCACCCTCTTTCAAACGGGGGCTCCATGTGAGAATAAGCTCTAAGAAAATAAAATAACAACAACAATAACGAGCTATTTATTGAATCCATATGACTAGCCAGGCACTCTTCATTTTACACTTAAGGAAGCCAAGGCCCAGAGAACTTTGGCCAAGGTCACACAACTCATAAGAGGTGCAGTGGGATTTAAGCCCAGAGTGGGCCCCAGAGCCTTATTCAACGACTGAATTTTACTGCCAGACAGAATATGCCTGGCAACAGACAGTGCGTGCTGAGGGGTGATGGCAAGAGCAAGCACCAAGGAAGCTACAAGGCTGGGGCTGAGGAACATGGAGGAAGAATGTTGTCAGGTGAGAGGCCTGCAGACAAGCAGGGTCACAAGCCTCCCCAGTTGTTACCACTGATCTTGGTTACCTTTCTTCTTACTGCTCAATTATAAAGGGGGGTGGGGCGGGGATTGTTATTTTAAAAATGGCTCCCTAGTTGAGACACAGCCTCCCTTCAGGTTCCATCTCTCTGGCAGGCTCCATCTGCCCAGCCTGGCCTCCACCAGCACCCTGAAGGGCACCAGCCACTGAGAGGGACGTGCAGCCTGTCCCTCCAAAGTTGAGGGGAGTCGCCAGCTGTCTTGCATCTCCCAGTAGTTCTGGGTAGACTTGGAGGCCCCTTAATTCATAAATTCTTCAACCACTCCCAAAGGAATGTTCCAGAAAGGACACATCAACCACCACATTGCCAAAGATAAGAGCTCCTTTCCTAAGATTGTCTTAATCTTCATCTCTAGCATTTCTGACAATTCCATCCTCTGAGCCTTTCTCCTCTAGTCTTTTATAAATGGCTTACTGTCTACCATGCTGGCAGTCCCCTCTCCGATCCTATTTGTGCATCCTTTACACCCTCACTGCCGGGTAGGAGTGTGCCCATACCTTCTTGACAGTTTTTCTACCTCCAGTGGAACCGCTTTCCAAATTATTCTCCATAAAGTCACCAGGATGATCTTTCCACACTGTAAACCTGATCATGTCTCTGCCCTGTTGAAAACCTTCCCACATATCAAAACCACAATGAGATACCACCTCACACCTGTCAGAATGGCTAACATTCACAACTCAGGCAACAACAGGTGTTGGAGAGGATGTGGAGAGAGAGGATCTCTTTTACACTGATGGTGGGAATGCAAACTGGTGCAGCCACTCTAGAAATGTGTATGGAGGCTCCTCAAAAAATTAAAAATAAAACTATCCTATGACCCAGCAATTACACTACTAGGTATTTACACAAGTGATACAGATGTGCTCTTTCCAAGGGGCACATGCACCCCTATGTTTATAGCAGTGCTATCAACAATAGCCAAAGTATGGAAAGAGCCCAAATGTCCATCATCAGATGAATAGATAAAGAAGATGTGGCATATATATATACAATGGAGTATTACTCAGCACCCAAAAATGAATGAAATCCTGCCATTTGCAACTACATGGATAGAACTAGAGGGTATCATGCTAAGCGAAATTAGCCAGTCAGAGAAAGACAGATATCATATGACTTCACTCATATGAGGAATTTAAGATACTAAACAAATGAACATAAGGCAAGGGAAACAAAAATAATATAAAAACAGGGAGGGGGACAACATATGAGAGTCTTAAATATAGAGAACAAACAGAGGGTTGCTGGAGGGATTGTGGGGGGGGGGGTGGGATAAAAGGGTAAGGGACATTAAGGAATCTACTCCTGAAATCATTGTTGTACTATATACTAATTAACTTGGATGTAAATTAAACAATAAATAAATCAATTTTTTAAAAAACCTTCCCATGTGTGCTCAGTGGTAAAAACAATACCCACAAATCCCTCCCATTTCTGTACACGCATTCTTTTACAACATGAATTTCCACTTTCCCTGATCAAGAGGTGGACTTCATTTCTCTATACTTTGAATCTGGGCTTGGCCATGTGACTTGCTCTGACTTGCATTGCTCATAATATGTTTGTTTGTTTTTTTAATTTCTCTTTAGTAGACTTTATTTTTTAGGGAAGTTTTAATTTTACAGCAAAATTGAAATAAAAGTAAAGAAAGTTTTTATATAACCTCTATCTCCAAATATGCACAGCCCCCCACTACATATAGCCTCTTCCACTAAGGTTATTTTTTTTAATTTTTTTTTTTACATTTATTTATTTTTGAGAGACAGAGTGAGACAAAGTGAGAGCAGGGGAGGGGCAGAGAGAGAGGGAGACTCAGGATCGGAAGCAGGCTCCAGGCTCTGAGCTGTCAGCACAGAGCCCGACGCGGGGCTCCAACCCACAGACCAGGAGCTCATGACCTGAGCCGAAGTCGGACGCTCAACCGACTGAGCCACCCAGGCGCCCCAAAGTTATTTTTTTAATGGAAATAAATAAATGTAGCAAAATAAGGGATGAATAAGCAAATTATGGTACAATTACATCGTGGGATATCGTGCCAATTAAAAATGACAATGCAGGGGGCACTTAGGTAGCTCAGTTAAGCATCTAACCCTTGACTTTGGCTGAAGTCATGATCTCATGGTTCATGAGTTCAAGCCCCATGTTGCACTCTGTGTTAACACTGCGCAACATGTTTCTCTAAACATGTTACCTATTTCATTAGATCTTGGATGTTATCAGATGCAAGATGGGCCATTAATATACTCATCATTAAGAAGAAAGATACTGCCAATTAAATCATGACATGCTGCTTTTTAAACATCGATTCTAAGACATATCCTGATTTCAGAAATTCCAAAATGTGGGGAAACATGTGATTTATATGAAAAATGTGATTTACATGAAAATGTACAATATATACATAAGATGACCCCTGGGTGGTAAGATTATCAATGATTTCATTTTTGTTTTTTATTATCTGTATGGCTTTACTTTGAAGAAATGGGAACTTGGCTAATAAAACCATTTTAAAGGAAAACTAATCCATCCCCTCTCTTTGGGAAGTTTTCATCCTCTGCTTCCTGCCATCCAGCAGTGTGCTTTTGGCCCATGGAGCATATCTGGATCCTTGACGGTGCTAACCATGTCATCTTCTGCTCTCTTGAAAAACCAGTTTCCCAATCAACACAGTGAGCAACTGTGAAGTGAGGCAGGGTAATGAATTCCAGGCCAAAGCTGCAGCAAAGAGCCTCCCCTCTTTATCAACAGAGAGTCGGCCATAAGCTCCATGAAGATGGCCCTTGTCTGTTTCTATCAATATTCTGTCCCTAGCACCTGGCAGTCAGAAAAGGATGCACTAATAGCAGTGACTGAATGAATAAACAATAAATCAAGTATTTAATAGTGAGGCTGAGCCAGCCAGCAAAGCCAAACGTGGAAGAGGGAACTGAGTTGCAGAGGCAAGGCAAGAATCAAACAGGGTATCATGGAGATGGGAGCAAATACTTTCTGAGTTTTATGACATGTCCAGGGTTGAGGATAAAGCAGATCAAGTCTTGCATCCTGGAATGAGATTCGGAATGAGATTCAGGATGAAAATGGATGGGGCTGGGGGAAGGGGCTTGCTGCCCTCTGCCTGTGGCTTCCATCTCTAGTTCTAAGGCTATTACTGGAGTTTTATTGTTTTCCAGCAAAGGGAAGGGAGGACATGGAAAATCTGGGGCAAGTGGCTTTGTCTCTAAGGCCACCAGTCAATTGCATTAATCATGTCCGTTTACATCCCACTGGTCAGACCCAGCCACTGAGCTGGAAATGTATTCTGTGGTTGGAAACCATGCTCCCAGTTAATAATGGAGGTGAGGAAATACCATTTATTTTTAGAAAGGAGGAAATAATGGATATTAAGCAACAGTCAGCAATCTCTACCATTCCTGTTTGTGAGTTCTCAGGCTTTGTGATAAGAATGGGAGATATCCACAGGCGCCTGAGTGGCTCTGTTGGTTAAGCATCCCACTTCAGCTCAGGTCATGATCTCACAGTCTGTGAATAAAAGCCCCATGTCAGGCTCTGTGCTGACAGCTCAGAGCCTGGAACCTGTTGGATTCTGTGTCTCCCTGTCTCTGCCCCTCCTCTGCTTGCACTCTGTCTCTCCCTCAAAAATAAATATTTTTTTTTAATTAAAAAAAAAAAAAGAAGGGAGACATCCATGGGGACAACCTTGACTCCTAGGCTACTGCCTACAACTCAACACCCAGAAAAAGAAGGATTTTTCTTCACTTGTCAAGGGAAGGAGTGGAATCATTGCTCTGTAGCCATAATGTTCCAGAATTCTTTCATGATTCTGTAATAAATTACTACAGAAACGTCTACTTTGTTACTTTCACTGTGAAAGTATTTGACACAGTAATGGTCATGGGTGACCCTGAAAAAATAACCCATCTTCACAATTACCCATCTCACAGCACAGACTCAATGACTCATTCCCATGTTCTAGAAAGCTGACAGCAGAGAGGACACCTAACACCACCACATAGAGCTTCCTTCCTCCCACCTCACCAGCCCAACCAAGCTGTGCCTGGAGAAGCTCCCGACTTCTTTGGCCATGAGCCAAAGTCATAAGACTCTGAGCAACAAAGAGTAATCTGAGACTTAGTGGCTCCCAAAGGAGCTTTTCTCTGTCCAACAGTCAACATGGGTCTTATTATTCTACCCATTCAGGGAAATTCCTGGAAGGCAGCTCTGAGGAAACTGAACTAATTATTGTGTCATTCACAAAGGGAGATTTATTCCTTTCTAAGGAAAGGCTTGTGTTGGCTACCCCATTTTTTCTCGGTCTTACCCTTTTTCAATGTTCTTTCAGTTTGCTCATTACACTGAGAAACGATGTCTACATCCAGCACCTTTTTCCTTCTGATTTCATCTACCAAGGAGAGCTGCATACCTTTACTGTCACCAGAGAGCAGCCACTTGGGTTGGCCATGTCAGGGGAGGCTGTTGAACTCCTGGTTGGCTTGAAGCATAAACATTACAAATGTCAAATTCTTAGACTTGGGGCAGTGGGGAGGTTGGAGCAGGGAGGCTCTGTTGATATTGTTTGTCAGCATCCAACTTGGGATGGAATGACCATGCTGGATGGCAATATGGCCATACCCTACCCTCTTCTCCATTGCCCCCAGGGTCTCAGCTTCTAAAACAACATGTTTGTCAAGGAATTGCCTCCGGAATAAAAACAGTTCAAACTTTTTTTTTTAACCTTGGGGCACCTAGGTGGCTCAGTCGGTTAAGGGGCTGACTTCGGCTCAAGTCATGATCTCGCAGTTTCGTGAGTTCGAGTCCCATGTCAGGCTCTGTGCTGACAGCTCAGAGCCTGGAGCCTGCTTCGGATTCTGTGTCTCCCTCTCTCTCTGCCCCTCTTCTGCTCATGCTCTGTCTCTCTCTCAAAAATAAATAAACATTTTTTTAAAAAAACTAACCTTAATAGAGCCCTTACTATGTGTTAAACACTATTCTGAGAATTGTACATCTATCGTCTTGCTTGATGCTCAAAATAACCCAAAGAGGCAGGCACTATTATCACCCCATTTTATAGGTAGAGAAACTGAGCTCTGTTCTAAGCATTTTACATGTATCAAGCCCAGACAAATCTGCACAGCCATGAACTTGAGGCTAGTGAGCCAAGGAGGCAGGTGCCATGCATCACGTGCCATCCACCACGCACTCTGGTTACAGTAGTCCCCCTTCATCCGTGGTTTCAGTCACCCATGGTTGACCACAGTCCAGAAGCAGATGACCCTCTTTCTGACCTGTTGTCAGAAGGTCGGCAATAGACTAACATTATGTCACATGCTTGTATATCCCCCTCACTTCATCTCATCATGCAGGCATTCTGTCATCTCACATCATCACAAGAAGAGAGGTTGAGTACAGTACAAGGTATTTTGAGAGAGAGACCACATTCACTTAACTTTATTGACAGCATATTGTTATAATTATTGTTTTAATAATAGTTATTGTTGTTAATCTCTCACTGTGCTTAATTTATAAACTTTACCATATTTATGTACAGGAAAAAACCTAGTATATATGGAACTTGGTATTATCCATGGTTCCAGGCATCCACTGGGGGTCCTGGAATGTATCCCGCACAGATGAGAGTGGGGACGCCACCGGACTTCTAGTCCCAGAAACAGCAGGGGCCACATCTGGCAGTGGTAAGATGACAGCCATGGGTCCTCAGGGCAAGAACAACTTCTCTACCTGATCAGTCTGTGGAGTAATTTTGGGTGTGGTTCTTAGCTAAGAGGCTTCCAGACTGCTTTCTTGCCCTCTTGGAGAATCCATAAACTGTTGATATTGTCTAGCAATCTATTTCCAGCTAGAGTTGTATTCTGTTGTGGCTGAGATCACTGGCTGATGTAAAATGTGAAGTGCTTGGTGTGCCACATGTCAGTTTTCTCTTCTCTGCAGATCTGCACTGTGCATTCAGCCTTTAAGTGTTTATGTACCTTATTAAGAATCACAAGGGGCGCCTGGGTGGCTCAGTCAGTTAAGCATCCGACTCTTGGTTTTGGCTCAGGTCATCTTCTCACGGTTCATGAGTTCAAGCCCCATGTCAGGATCCTCACTCCACAGTGTGGAGTCTGCTCAGGATCCTCTCTCCCTCACTCTCTCTCTCTCTGCCCCTCCCTCACTCATGCGCTCTCTCTCCCTCTCTCTCATAAATAAATAAAAACTTAAAAAAAAAGAAGTTGACAAAAAAATTCAACATTAAAAAAAAAAAAGAATCACACATTGTGCTATGCCATCACATTAAACTACTGGGAGGTCTTAAGGTGAGTTTTCTTCATAGAGAACAAAAGTGCATCATCATGTGATTCTTAAAGCGGAGATTGTTGCTGGAAAGCAAACAGCGTTATTCCTTCCTTGATGTCTCAAGGATAAAGAGGGGTGAATGAAGACTTTTGGCTTTTCAACAGACTATAAGTTCAGACTCTTCTGGGTATCAATTCCCACCTTGTTTACTTTACTCATGAGACAAACTCAGGATGATGAAACGTCCTGTTTCCAACTGCCTAACTCCCCCACCTTGGGATGGGGCTCATGAGAGAAACTAATGCCTTTGGCAGTGAGTGTATCCCCAGTTTTCTTAACTCTCTTTTTTAAATTAAGTTTTCACTTTATTTTTATTTTTGTTAATGTTTATTTATTTTTGAAAGCAAGAGAGTGAGAGTGGGGGAGGGGCAGACAGAGAGGGGGGCAGAGGATCTGAAGCGGCCTCTGCACTCACAGCAGAGAGCGCAAGGCAGGGCTCGAATCACGAATCTTAAGATCATGACCCGAGCCTATCTGACTGAGCCACCCAGGCACCCCCTTAATTCTCTTTTCAAGCCCAGAGTTGACTGTGGTTTTTTTCCAGTTTTATTGAGGTATGATTGACAAAAATTGCATGTATTTGAGGTCTACATGTGATGTTTTGATATATGTATACACTGTGAAACAATGACCACAATTAAGCTAATTAACATATCCATCACCTCACACAGTGTGTGTGTGTGTGTGTGTGTGAACACTTGAGATCTACTCTCTTAGCAAATTGCAAGTACAGAATACTGTATTATTTATATAGTCACCATGCCATACATTAGGTTTCCAAAACATAGTCCTCCTGTACCTAAAAGACCAGGTTTGCCTGCCTGCTTTCCCCACCCCCAGCCCCTGGCAACCACGACTCTACTCTCTGTTACTTAGAGTCTGACTTTTTAATTTAATTTAATTTTTTAATGTTTTATTTATTTTTGAGAGAGAGAACGAGCAGGGGAGGGACAGAGAGAGAGGGGAACAGAAGATTCAAAGCAGGCTCTGTGTGGACAGCAGCAAGCCAGATGCAGGGCTCAAACTCACGAACTGTGAGATCATGACCTGAGCCGAAGTCAGATGCTCAAACCACCTGAGTCACCCGGGCACCCCAGGAGTCTGACATTTTTAGATTCCACATATATATCAGATCTTCTGGTATTTGCGGAAATAACTGTTTTTAAAAGAATAATTCCACAAAGCCTTGTATTAGTCTTTTATTGTTGGTGTAATTTATTCATGTCTGTTATAAGTATATTTTGAACCTGACATTTACAGAAGTCACGAACTCGCCCAATGGGTCACTGTTAATTCCATGGTTTTCACTACCTTGTTCTGTTTGCACTTCGATCAGAGGACGAATGGCTTTGCACACATATATAAATCAAGTTCAAGGATAAATCCTCTGTCAGGGACCAGTTCAAAGCCTTCTGTGCCTTGTGAGTGATTGCTGAGGGCCAGCTAATCACTGCCTCTCAGGGCAGCACACCCAGCTACTGAGTTCCTGGTAAATTGCTTTAAAAAATATACATATGTTAAAATGACAACTTTGAGTGGTATAAATAAATTAACTGCTTCATAATTTTTTTAAAAACTGTGGGAAAATGCCAGGGTTAACAATGCATTCACATAATGCCTTTTAAAGTTATGACATACTCTAGGCTTACTTTAACATTTTACTGCATACACAGTTTTAATTTGCCACGCATAACATTCATCTGTGCCTTTAAAAAAAAACAAACAAACAGACAGAGAAACAAACAAAAACCCTTCTGTGTGGTATGGATTCTACCTGAAAAATTCAAATCACAGTCTTAGGAATTGTTTTAAGGAGAAGTGGGATGCCAGGAAGTAAATCAACGGTGTTCCCACTGGGTCGTTTATATCAGGGAATGTGCAGACATGGGTCGAGTGTGGGTTTATGTGTCTGTATATTCTTTCAAGTATTTAACCTAAACTTTCAGAACTGTATTTGAAAGTGTGTCTCAAATATTATAAGGTCAAGAACTACTACAGAAGGAAAGTAGTGAGCCCTCTGGTGTGAGAAAAGGGAACTTGGGTCCTGGATCCCAGCCTTCAGATTAAGTATGATAGTGGGTACAAGTTGGGATGGTAAGAGCATATTCTAGAGCAGACACGAATAGAATGGGGAGATGGGTAAAGAATGAGACTATGAGCAGTAAGAAACTCAGTTGAAGATGTCACTTATAAGAAGAGGGATAAGGAGGATCTATTTATGTATGTGGACCAGAAACCCCCTAGGGCTAGAGACGGCTGTATGGTCAGTGGCAAAGATACCCAAAGCTGGAACTGCAGACAGACAGGAAGCAGGGATGGGCATCATGGGAATGAAGAGAGATGGTATACAAGGAAAGAATTCCCCAGCTGCCTCTTCTTAGTCTCCCCCAGCTTTGAACTTGAACACTCAAATGAGTCTTCTTGGGGGAAGCCTCTCACTAACTGACGGCTACTCTATCTGTTTTATCTAGAAGGGGACATAAAGAACAAAATTTTTCTGATACTTCAAGGAATATCCTGGTGAAGAAGGAAAGTACATTCGAGAGCCCAGAAATCAGCAAGCATACCCATCAGTAAGGCAAAGAGAGTCCTGAGAGGAAAACAGGTCACCCAGGGGGTTAGCAGGGTGGAGTTCATTGAATCCTGGGGCAAGCTTGAGTCTTAATCAGAACTGGTCCTGAGCACCCATTTTCATGTCCAGCCCAAAATGAAAGCCCATAGGATGTGCCTGTGTGGACACAGGGGCCAGCAAAGATCCGTGGACTGCCCACAGTGGCTGTAACTACCATGGCTCCTGAAAGACACTGGATTGCCACCCAGGGGCTGGCAGAAAGTGGTCAAACTTGGTGGAGTGCTTGCTTACATACAAGGCACCGTGAAAGACTGTCGACTGTTGTCATCTTTTAGTCCTCACTACACCTTCATGGGGGTAGATTATAATCCTTATTTGAGTGGCAAGGAAGCCAAAGTTCAAAGTTAGGTATTTTATTCAAGATAGCAGAGCGACACCAAAATATGAACCCAGAAACTCCTGCCTCCAAAATTCATGCTGTTTTCAATAAATCTAATGGGTTCCCTGAAAGACCCTCAAATTAGTTTATTCTTCATTCAACAATTCTACATAAAAAAAAAGAAAGGAAGAAAGAAAGAAAGAAAGAAAGAAGAAAGAAAGAAAGAAAGAAAGAAAGAAAGAAAGAAAGAAAGAAAAGAAAACCTAGAAAATCTCCGGATGTTTGAAAATTAGGCAACACATTTCTAAATAACAATTAAAGTAGAAAATATTTTTAATTGAATGATAATAAAAAGAGACACATGAAAACTTAAGATCTGCAAAAGCAGCACTGAGAAGAAGATTTATAGTACTAACTGATGAATAAGAAAACAAAGTGTACTGAAAATCAGTGATTTGTCTTAAGCTTCTACCTTAAGAAGCTGAATAAAGTGGGGCGCTTGGGTGGCTCAGTTGGTTAAGCATCCAACTTTGGCTCAGGTCATGATCTCATGGTTCATGAGTTTGCGTCAAGCTCTGTGCTGTCAGTATGGAGCCTGCTTGTTATTCACTCACTCCCTCTCTCTCTCTGCCTCTCCCCTGCTCTCTCTCTCACTTTCTCTCTTTCAAAAATAAATATGTAGAAAAGAAGAAAGAAGCTGAATAAAGAAGCCCAAGGAAATTAGAAAGAACTTTTATATCCCTAATAATAAAGAGAAGAGTGAAAAACAATTAAATAGAAAGAGAAAACAAAGCTAAAGGTCAGTTCTTTGGAAGAGTAATAAAAGTGATAAATCCTCAAGCACAACTAATCAGGAAAGAAAGGGACAACAAATTGCCAGTATCGGAAACAAATATATGTTTTAATTGCCTATTATATAGGTAAGACACTGAGGAGGAGGAGGAGAAAGAGGAGAAAAATGTATTTGTTTTGAAGCCATCCATAAAAATCGTAATTCAGGTTCTATTATATTCAATTTAAACTCACATGCATTTATTAGAGAAGAACATAAGGCATGTCTTTATAGGCCTAGAAAGAAAGCACATATTTTGGAGTCAGACAGAGCTGAGCTGAAATCCAGCCTCCGCCTTGAACTAAATGTATAACTTTAGGCATATTATATACCCTCTCTGAACTTCCACTTCCGGTCTACCAAATGGAAGATGATAATACCAACCTCATAAGGCTGTTGGAAGAGTGGGAGGTAAAACACATGAGTGGCTTCTATCCTACAGAATTCTTTCCCCAACATGACCCATAACCATGGCATTTATACTTTAACTATGTGTAGAAAGGATACAAAATAAGATCCTGAAACAAGGTCATTCATTCAGAAATGTATCATTTCTGAGAAGTGTCGGTATTTACCTTCCCTTAATTACCTGTATCAATAAGAAAGCTTTAGGGTGGTCATCTTCAAAACAAAGGCCATTACCAGGGCACCTGGGTGGCTCAGTCAGTTAAGCAGCCAACTTCGGCTCAGGTCATGATCTCACAGTTCGTGAGTTCAAGCCCCACGTTGGGCTCTGTGCTGACAGCTCAGAGCCTGGAGCCCGCCCGCTTCAGATTCTGCGTCTCCCTCTCTCTCTCTGTCCCTCCCCCACTCATGTTCTGTCCTCTCTCTCTCTCTCTCTCAAAAATAAATAAACATTAAAAAAAAGGCCGCTACCAACATATAAACAACATAAAAGCACATATGAAAATTAAAATGAAATAATTTAACACAAAATTTTCGTTTTAATTTCATACCATAATTTTTTCATGAGTATTAGAAAGTCAACGTAAAAACTATTCCAATAACATAAGTTATTTTTAAACTTTGGGGGAAAGGCTCCCAGCTCTAGTGTTGGCATCATGACAGAAGATCCCCCCCAAGTCCTCAGCTTCCCAGCAGTAGCGTGACTCCTGAGTTACCCATGCTGATGCAGACCACAAGACTCAAAGATCTGAAACCACCATGCTGATTGGCTCATATCTTAGATCTGCAAGATGAATGCTCAGGATATTTCACACATTGAAGAAACCTGATAGGCCTATGACAAGAGAGAGGGAAAAAAACAAAAACAAAAACAAAAACAGGAGATCAAGAGGCAGTACAATATATCTATGGTTCAATTCCCCAGTGCACATAGCCTCTTCATTAGCAACAAAAGAATACATGAACCACTCGGCATCCAAACAATTTCCTCTCCTGCGGTGACAACACAGAGAAAGGTCAAGTCCAGGAATGAACAACTTAAAGCGTGGCCCAATCTGGTTTCATGTCACTTGTAAAGCCAGAGAAATAAATACTGAGAAGATATGTTTGATGACAATGTGTGGAGATGAAAACAAATGTCTGGCTCTAACATGTCACAAGTACGTGCTATGAATGTCAGCTGATGACCAGAAACAACAGAGGCAGCAGCCTGAGATGAGGGCTCTCCAATATTTTCTGTTGATTTGCTTTCTTCTCTCCAGAAGCTTCCTGAGAGAGGGTGGAGCCACAGGGTCAGAGATAGAGAGAGGGTAAAGACTCTGGAGGAAGGCTGGTGGCCATCAGCAGGAAGACCGCACACCCTTTGCACAGAATAAATCCTAGATAAGAATCTAGCCAGTGAGGGTCTCTCAGTTTCATGAAAATGAGATAACAAATCAATAGGGTCCAGTGGGAGTGGCTGGTCTATGGAGAAGAGTGGAGAGTGAGGATTGTGGTTCATTAAATTGTAGCTGAACCTGATTTTGTTAAATGTGAGTCAAGAAAGAGAGAAATCTTTAGAGGCAGCAACCAGCACCCCTGGGCTTCTGGGATGGGCCATCTCAGGCTTGTCTCTAGCCAACTATCATCACCAGCTGGACACAGTGGCTCCAATCCTCGCCAATATGGTAACGTGGAATCCGCCACGTGAATACATTCTGGGGGAAAAAAAGTGTCCTTTTCCTTAAGGAGATACTGCTATGGAAAAGAAATCCTTCTAACACCTGAGAAGGTGGCTAAGATTCTGAAGCCACCTTTGCTTTATACTAAATGAGGAGAACAGGAAAACGTTCCTTAACTAGTTTTTAATTTGGGGAAACTCAGTTTTGGAAAAGAAGTAGCAATTACGCTGTTAAGATGGTCTCTCTCCATAAATATGAAAATATTCATATCCAGTGTTCCAATAAAATGGACACACTTTGGATATGTTGGACAACATGCTGATGGACAGTGACAGAGTGTATTTTGAAGTAACTTACAGGGAGTAGTGCACCCTTTAGGTTCTTAAAAAATATGCCACAAGGGGGCACTAACCAGAAAAACACGCTGACATTTTTCCAGTAATCCAAAAAAGTACTGTTAACCTTCTGTTGATTCCACTGGTTAAAACATGAAGAAATCCTGTAGAATCCTGAAGAAAATGTGAAGAAATCCTGTACATATTTCATCAGGACTGTGCGTGTGTGCATGCAGAAAAAAGGAAAAGGACGTGAAGGGGATACAGCCAAAGGTTAATAGTATTCGTCCCCAGGTGGGATTTATAAAGGGGTAACAGCAGAATCCACAGGAAGTCTGAGCTATATAAATGTATTCACACTTCTGTTTGCCTATTAAACAATCACACCAAAACAGCTGGACAAAAGTTGGCTAAATTGGAAGGTATGTCTGAGATGGAGTGATTTCAACTTCAGGATATGTCGATATGCATGATATTCACTGTAGGCTCCTGTGGGGACAAGCAGCTTTCTTGAAAAGCCACAGAACTCTTACCATACAAGGGGCCCCGAGGAGCAGGCAATTTAAAGAATCATGCTGAATATATTACAGCCTCATGGTTGGAGAAAAGGACCAGTGACTTCAAATATGACCTAGGCTTTTGCATCTTCCCAGGTAGAGAACGAGTGAGCTCAACTGGAGCCTGCAGTAGGCATGAATGAGGCTGACTGATGGCCATTAATACAAGAAAGGGGAATAATTAAAATGAGGGGGGAGGGGAGAAGGATGTTGAGGACAGTTGAGGATGAGACCCAGGTACATCCCCCAATCTTCTCCTAGGTCTTTAGCGTCCCATTTTCCCAACACAACACATCTTTGAGTAACTCAGACGGGTCAGATGTGTGCAATGTTTCTTTTACAGTTGTTCTTGTCCCTTTGTTCTGATTGTTTTCCCATCTGACTGTGGTGGAAAGTGTGTGTTCTTCCCAGAGAGCAGTTTCCAGAGAGCAGCCAGCTGACGGAGGGGGAATTCAGGTCATTTTGAGACAAAAGCCCTCAGTGAATGTTCTTGGAATCTGTCCTTCTGCCTTTCTGCTAGGGTTGGTGGGAGAAGGTGGTGACAGAAGGAGACAGGAAAAGGGTTCTCGGGTTCCAACCTCTGTGTTCTCTGAGAATTTTTTACTCTCTGCATCAGTCTTATTGTAAGCCGTCACTTATGGGGAAATCTCCAAAGATGCTTCTGGAAGGAGTCCCTGCTTAAAAATGAGTGAGGGTCCCAGTTTAGATAGCAGAGTTGCTGATGACTTTAAAAATATATACCTATCTGTAATTTTAAACTTTTCCCTAATAAACACATATTACTGGTAAGAAAAAAAAAATTAAGATTTTGCATTTTCTAATTTATGAAAGATAAAGTTTGGTAGACTTCCATGTGGCCACTTACCAAGAGTCAGGCATCTATGCTGAGATCCAACTAAAGAAACTTCACATGCAAAATACTGCCATGTCACAAAGGTTGTACAAAATCTTTGCATTTGACAAAACATGCTTTTGTTCCCCTGCAAGTCAGCAGGTTTGCACCCCTGTGTCAGGCCTCTCATGTGGGAAGCCAGGAAGAGGTCATCATCCCAGATCACCATCAAGGCCCGAGAGGGGCTCCCACTGCCCTCCTGGCTCAGAAGAGGCTGAGGAAAGGGGGAAAAAATGCCTATAGATGGCAAGACAGCCATTTCTTTCTTCCAGAAGTCAATTACCTATAATTATTCTCGCAGGTAAATGTAATATTCCTTTTGCTTAGAATTAGTTTCAGATTTTTAATGGAGGCATCCGAACACGAGTCACTGGGAAAGAAAGAAAAAAAGAGTTAAGTGACAAGGTCTTGCAACCATTTCCTGAGTCTCTCGGTTTCTTCTAGGTAGCAAGCCCTGGGCAAGCCCCTGGGAAAAGTGGAAGCAGAAGTTGCTTTTAAGAGCTCACAGGCCAGCAGGGGAGCCGAAGGTGTGAACCACATACTTATTGTGGGGATGAAATTGAGAGGTTGTTGCGATGGGCCGAATGCTGAGCCCATCATTTCCTGAGCCAACCTGTTCTCAATGCATTCTTGTGACTGTGGCTTTTTCCTTGGACTGATTCCTAAGATAACCCTGAGAATATACACGCACAACGTAGTAACATATACCTGGAAATATTTCTGATGTCCTGCATCACCCAGGCCTGTAGCGTATGAACCTTCTCTGGATGCAAATTAAAGACTTCCACACGTGCAAAAGTGCTAAGGTAAGAAGAGGCAGAGAACATTGTTAACCCCAAACGGAATCGTTCAGCCAACCACAGGCCTCGTCAAAAACCAGGCGGGAACCACTGGACCGAGCCTGCGTTGTGGGATTGACCCATGATTTGCACTAGAAACGGCCATTCTCATTCATCGTGACCCTCGCTGAACAGGATTCTCAAAATAAGATTCTTCATCGGGACATTGATGATGATTCTTCAAGTACTTGCTCTTCAAAGAGGAGCCTCCCACCAACATCCTGAGCATCGTCTGGGACCTAGTTAGACCTAGAGAATCTCAGCCCACCAGCACCTGCTGAATCAGAATCTGCAGCCGAACAGTCCCCAGACGACCCACACTCAGTGAGGCTCCAGATGCACTCCTCTGAGAGCCCCGGATGCCCTGCTCTGACCCCAGTCCTAAACTCTTCTCCACTGGTCTCGGACAGCTGCCACTCTTGCGGCAAGAACTTGGACCCCGAATATCAGATTACGAAATCCCGGAATGTTGACGCTCTCACCCAAAAGCCTACAAGCTTGGGGTCAGAGGAAGACGATGGGGCGTCTGGGTGGCTCAGTCAGTTAAGTGTTCAACTCTTGATTTCGGCTCAGGTCATGATCTCACGGTTCGTGAGTTCAAGCCCTGTGTCGGGCTCCATTGACAGTACTGGGCATCCTTGGGATTCCCTCTCTCTCCCTCTCTCTCTGCCCCTCCCCGGCTCGTGCACATGCGCGTGCTCTCCCTCTTTCAAAATAAATGAATAAACTAAAAAAAAAAAAAAAAACTCCAAAAAAAAAAAAGAAGAAGACAAAAAGACAGATGCCTCTTTGCAGAAGTCAGTATCAAAAACCGGAGAGAAGGAAAATTAATTTGGGGTACCCAGCGTTCCAGGAGCACATCAATAGCCGCCCCTCCTCTCGATCCAGCCGTATCCAGAGGAAGAGTGACGAACAAAGCCTGGGAAAGTAACCATGTGCTAACAACTGTATAGAAAGAGGTCAGAGAGGGAAGGCATTGGCGTGGCCCAGTTCAGCGCTGCAGATTAAATGAGAGAGTAATAGCTGCGACTCACTGAGCCGTCTCTGTGTTGTGAGACACAGAGCTCAGCACTTTCCATACATTATCTCAGTTCATCTTCAAATCATCAACACCTCTGTAGGTGAATGCCACAGGGGCTCCCAGGGATCACACAGGAAGACCAGAGCCCCTACTTTTAACACTATCATAATACGGAAGTTAAAAGCCCCTACTTTTAACACTATCATAAATTAGGGACAATGCCTATTGAGATAGTTAAGGGCCAAGAACCCAGCCCAGTAGTGGTTTGACTGCTCAACTATGATGCCCACTCTTCACAGGGGACAGAGGAGTCAAACCAGGCAGGTCTTCGTGGATGGAGAGGATTAAACAGGTGGGTGCGGGGAGGGGAGCCAGGCATGGGGGAACCCCATGAACAAAGGTGGGAAATGGGAGAGCTCAGAACACTGCACCAGGCCTCAAAAAGCCAAGAGGAGGGACTGGACACAGTGCAAGGGCCATTAGGACATTTAGAGGCTTTTACGAAAAGGAGACACCAGACAAAAACACTGACTTAGACAAATCTCTCCGTAGAAAACAAACATTTTACCTTTTCAGCCCAAATCTTCAGTACTGACTTAACCATGAAAAGCATATTCTTCTAGGGATGAAATATTTACCAGGAGGCTGTGCTAACACTTGCAAATAGGATGCAAAGAAACGAGTACCTTCTTTCATCAAAGGTGTTATGGACGGACCCATTGAGCAACACATGGACCACACCACAGGCATCTTCTGCAAACTTAAAAGGAAAAAGACAAGAAGCTGGCCATTCCTCAGCACGCAAATTTCATTGCCACACTCCAGCAGCTCCTTCCAAAATAACTCTCGGCTTTAGCTGGTGAAGGAGGGAGTAACCTGTGTGTGTCTAGCTCAGTAATGCCAGGTGGATGTAATTTTCATCCCAAGCCATTGGCAGGATTCTGCTTCAGATGAGAATTCTGGAAGCAGATGCTCCCATCTGTGTTTGAACAATGAAGGTCAACATCATTGTCGACAGTGTTGTTAAATTGATGTCTCAGAAGTTGGAAGTCCAGGGAGTAAGAGAAATATTGCTGGAGGAGGAAGACAAAAGTGCTTTCTTGGTGCCATGCACTGTAGATGCTGCACATTTCCCTTAGGGAGAGCAGGGTGGACAATTCAGGGGCAAAGGACAAGGGGACACAAAAAAAGGGGAAACTGAGGAGAGAATGTGTCACAGGCCTGCACAGGTGCAAAGGGAAAGAGAGACTGAATGAACGAATATATCATTGAGCAGGGAGTTATTTCTTCATGCAATAAACATTCAGCTGGAATCTTTGCCAGGTGCTGAAAAAACAAAACGAATGAAGCAAAACAATCTACGTGTTCTCTCCCAGAAGCACCCCCCACGCCCCTGGGACCAGCTCAGGTCCACGCCTGTATGATACTGTGCCAATGAGCTCATTACGGGTTCAGTCGCCAGTAATGAGCACTCTTTGAGAGCTGTGACCTTGGCTGTCCTGCCCGTCACCACAGCCCTGGAGTCTTAGAGCTAGTGCATGGCACGGAATGGGCGCCCAGAGAAAATCTGTGGAGGGAAAAGAGGGAAGGAGGAAGGGAGGGAAATGGAAGCAGGAAGTCCAAATACTCAGCGATGGAGATTAGGAAAGGAACAGAAAAAGCATCCCAGAGGCCAACAAAAGCTAAGTCCAGCAGGACAGATAGGATCTCACCTGGTAAAGGCTGAGGCAGCTGCAAACAGAAAGGCCAAGGGGTCTGAGAAAACAGTAGTTTGGTGAAACCCTCAGTGGATGTGCAATTTGGGTAGAAAAGTGAGTTCAGGGCACCATGAATGCTTGGCCAAGGAATCTGGCCTTTATTCTGCAGGTGAGAAAACACCACTGAACAATCTGAAGCCAAATTAGTAGAATCCAGTGCAGCTTCTGTTTTTCTACTCGGACAAAGTAGAAAGAGGCCCATTAGTACCAATCAAAGTGCTAAGTCAACAGAGTCCTTCCGGGGTGCCAAAAACTCAACTCCCCATGAAATAAGCATTGGGTTAATTTGCCCCAAGGTCACATCACTTGGAAGCAAGGAAGCAGAGTGGGGATTCAAACCCCAAGCAGCTCTCTTTTGTCAGAAAAAGAAACGATCTTGGGGCACCTGGGTGGCTCAGTTGGTTAAGCATCTGACTTGAGCTCAGGTAATGATCTGGCAGTCCGTGGGTTCAAGCTCCGCATCCGGCTCTGTGCTGACAGCTCGGAGCCTGGAGCCTGCTTCGGATTCTGTGTCTTCCTCTCTCTCTGTCCCTCCCCTGATTGTGCTCTGTCTCTCTCAGTCTCTCAAAAATAAAGAAACATTAAAATTTTTAAAAAAGAAAGGATCTTGTCTGATAAAACAAGGTTGTCTATGCACATCTATGAGCATTTGGCCAACAGAAAGCTGCGGCCCCAGGGGATGGCAGGGCATCTTTGGTCACCTTCACCACTGTGCTCGCTCCTAGCTCCAAGTAGGTGCTTGACACATATGAAATGTGACAGGGGCGCCTGGGTGGCTCAATTGGTTGAGCGTCTGACTCTTGATTTCGGCTCAGGTCATGATCCCAGGGTCATGGATCCAGCCCCCTGTTGGGCTCTGCACTGAGTGTGGAGCCTGCTTAGGATTCTATCTCTCTCAAGGTGCCTGGTGCCTTGTTCGGTTAAGCAATCCGTTCTTGATTTGAACTCAGGTCACCATCTCATGGTTTCTGAGTTTGAGCCCTGCATCAGGATCTGCATTGTAGGCACAGAGCCTGCTTGGCAATCTTTGTCTTCCTTTCTCTCTCTCTCTCTCTCTCTCTCTCTCTCTCTCTGACTCTCTCTTTCTTTCTCAAAAATAAACTTAAAAAAAAAAAGGATTCTCTCTCTCCCTCGGCCCCTCTCCCACTCACACTCTCCCTCTAAAATAAAAAATTAAAATTAAAATTAAAAAAAAATAAAAGTTGGGGCGCTCGGGTGGCTCAGTCGGTTAAGCATCCGACTTCGGCTCAGGTCACGATCTCACAGTTCGTGAGTTCGAGCCCCGCGTCGGGCTCTGTGCTGACAGCTCAGAGCCTGGAGCCTGTTTCAGATTCTGTGTCTCCCTCTCTCTGACCCTCCCCCGTTCATGCTCTTTCTCTCTCTGTCTCAAAAATAAATAATCGTTAAAAAAATTTTTTTTTAATAAAAAAAAATAAAAAATAAAAATAAAAGTTGTTCACAACAGCACTGTCCCAAAACATATCAGCGAAGGAGAAAATAAATAGGAACTTTTCTCAGAAACAGCAAGCAAGCGAACATACAATAACAACAAACTCTACAGTGCCTGTGTATAATTATACAGCACTTAGTAGGTACTCAGCAAATATTTGTTAAAGGAATGCATTCTGAGTTAGCGAAGATAGTGGTATTTCGACATAGCAGCAACCCCATGGGACAGGTATTATTCTCATCCCCATTTGGCAAGTGAGGAATCTGAAGGTCAGAACGGTTTAAAGAATCTGTCCAAGTTTAAATGGTCTCCTTACTTCAAATCCCAGACTAGCCCCTCGTCTCCACCATGCCAGAGTTTACCGGAATCTCCTTAAGGGTGTGAGGCTTTCGACTCCACTAGTTACTAGCCCGTGACCTTGGATGGGTCACCTAACCTCTGAGTCTTAGTGTCTTCACCTGTAACATGGGGATTTGCACCTTCCCACAGCACCTACTGTGAGGATCAAATGAGGAGGCACAGGCAGAGCACCTGGTCCAGGACTTGGCATAAATAGGCACTCAACAAATGTGAGTTTCACTTGCCCCAGCTCCTCAGATGTCTACACTCAGTTCCAGAGAATTATAAATAGTATAGACTTACTTTCTCCCGTTTTCTCTCCTTCGGTTCTTTCTTTCCTCCTTTCTTTCCCATTTTCCTTAGTTTGCTTGCAAAGAAGCAACTTATAAGAAAAATAAGTATGTGCCAAGGCAGCTTACAGTGAAGTCAGAAATAGATAGCAGTGGGGAAGGGATGAGTCCTTCCTCGCCTGAATTCTGGCTTTGCAGTCAGACAATTTGGGATAAACTCCCAGATCTGCCACTTACTACGTACGTTTAGTAGACAGTTTATTTACCTGCACCTCTGTTTCATTATCTAGAAAATGAGTATGATACTCACGCCACCCACTTCATAGGATTCTTCTGGGGGTGAAAGCTTTTAACCCACGTGAAGATGCCTGTATCTGGTGCACAGTAAGTGGTCTGTAAATGTTGATTATTCAGACTCTCCCAGGAATCTAAGATTGGCCAATGCCTAGATCAGAGGATTTAACCAAGCTGGAGGTTCCTGGCAGCCAAAGCCCAAAAATGGAACAGAGCAAGGACTCGTCATCTAGAGCCTATGGGACCTCTATGAATGTCCTAAAATTATATGTGAAAGTATTCTGATATGTGCGTTGGTACATTTTTTCTCAAGGAAGAATCCTAAACTTTTGTTCCTAAATGAGTCTGTGATCCAAAGAGAATGAACACCAACCTCTGACTTGATGACCTCTTCAGTTCTTCGGTCGCCAAAATGCTAAAATTTCCCTTTTGGTACTTACCCTTTTGGACACAGCATTCCAGAATACAGAAACAGAGTTGTTGCTACAGTCTGTCCTCCGGTCTGGACAAGATTGATAGTTCATTTCTACAAGACATAGTTTATAGAGAATAATTAAAGTAGGAAAGAAAGGGTATAATTAAAGTCCATTCCTCCCAGGCTGTTTGATCACCGTGGAGCCATTTTCCAATGGCATGGCTGCCAAGATGGAAGACGGACAATGGACTCCTCTCCCCCCACTTTGACTAAATGCCCCTGAATCCCTTCCAAGTCCTTACCTTACCCTCCAAATCCCAGACAGGAACACAATGACAAGGTTTGAGTCATCATTCTGGGAAACTGCAGCTGAAGTTCATCTGACAGAGACAAGCCCTCAGCATTATCCCCTCGTCCAGGACAAACTAGAGCTCACACTGGGCCCGCAGGAGCCACTCTTGCCAAATATCCCTCTGCCTCTTGCCAGCTCCCTTGTTGACAGCTTTCCTCCCCCTCCTGATGCAGTCTCCACATCCCCAGGCTCAGAGAGCCCCCGAGTCCGTCTACACTCACTCTCCCCCATGGAGACAGGCTCAGAAGTTGGTGAGATACAGCAGATACAGCGCACGAGCACATTGTTTCTGTGGTACCTCCCCCAAACATATCTGCCTTAATGCACCAGCGTTTAAAAAAATTTTTTGAGGTACAATTGACACATAAAATTGTAAGATATTTATAAATTTTTTAACGTTTATTCATTTTTGAGAGACAGAGACAGAGCGTGGGGGGGGGGGGTGGGGAGAGAGAGAGAGAGAGAGAGAGAGAGAGAGACAAAATCCGAAGCAGGCTCTAGGCTCTGAGCTGTCAGCACAGAGCCTGACCAGGGCTCAGACTCACAAACCGTGAGATCATGAGCCAAGCTGAAGTGGGACGCTTGACCAACTGAGCCACCCAGGTGCCCCCTAAAATTATAAGCCATTGAAAGTGTACAATGTGAGGATCGTACATAGAGACATATACATAGAGACATTGTGTAAAGATTCCCCCATGTGGAGTTAATGTAACACATTCATCACCTCCCGCGTTTACCTTTGTGTGTGTGAGCTGTGTGTTTGAGAACATTTAACTTCTACTGTCTTAGCAAATTTCAATTAGATAATACAGTGTTAGCAACTCTAGTACATTAGAACCTCTGACCTTATTCACCTCATAACTGGAAGTCTGTACCCTCTTACCGACCTCTCCCTCATCCCACACCTCCTCCCAGCCCCCGGAAACCACTTTTCTCTCTGTTTCTAGGAGTTCGACTTTTTTTTTTTTTTGATTCCACATATAATTGATATCATGCAGTACTTGTCATGTGTCTGGCTTATTTCACTTTGCACAATGCCCTGAGATTTCTCCGTGTTGTTGCAAATGAGGTTTCCTTTTTTAAAAAAGAGAATGAATAATATTCCCTTGTGTCTGTACATGTGTATGTGTACATACTTCCTCTGTTTTATCCATTGCACTTGACGACACGCACAGTAATTGAGACTTAGGTCCCAAGGATAAAGAGACGAACCTGATAGAAGCCCTCCTTTCAGAGACCACATGATCTAATACAACCAAATCAATGGGAGAAACATCAACCTGGGTTGGAGGGGGTATGCAGCACCATTTGGGAAGGCTGGTGCTGCACTAGGTTTTGCAGGAAGAATAGGAGTCTTCGGCCAGACTAGACAGAAAGGTGCTCTAGGCAGAGAAGACACATGCAAAGGCCCAACAGGTTTAGATTAGCACCACCAGAACAGACGGGTGAGGAGGGAATGATGGATGATAAGGCATAAGAAAGACAGAGCCCAGACCATGCTAAGGAACTTAGACTTTATCCTAGAGGTGAAATTGAGGTTCCAGGTCAAAGACAGAAACCATCCCACTGCGGTGGCCACCTGGAGGCCAGCCCAGAGAGGTAAGGAGTGAGCAGTAAGAATCTTACAACAGTCCCACCAAGAAAGCAGGGTGCATTCGAGTGCTGGACTCAGGCAGCAGAAACGGCGATAGAAAAGGCAAACACGTTGGTGACTGACTGGATACGGGACAGGAGGGCAGAGTGAGAATGAGGGCAGAATCTGCTGCCGTCTGACTTCAATTCTGAATTATCAAGCAGGCAGGGCAGGTGCATGACGAGAGGCCCTGGAACTTTCTTCTGTCCCAAAAGTCAGGCACGGGGCAGCAGTTTCCTCTGTGGATATGTGTACAGCTGACCCTAGAGAAGCAGCCGTCTTTCTACCTCCTCCTGTGATGAGTTAAATTTTGTCCCCTCAAAAGATATGTTAAAGACTTAACCCCTCAGTACCTGGGAACGTGACCTTGTTTGGAAAAAGGGTCTTTGCTGATATACTCGGTTAAGATGAGGTCATTAGTGTGGGTGGGTCCTAGTCCAATAGGAGTGGTATCTCTTTTTTTTTTTTTTAATGTTTATTTGTTTTTGAGATAGAGACAGAGTACGGGGGTGGGGGTGGGGGGCAGAAGCAGAGAGAGAGGGAGACACAGAATCCGAAGCAGGCTCCAGGCTCCGAGCAATCAGCACAGAGGCCAATGCAGGGCTCAGGCTTGTGAACCATGAGATCATGACCTGAGCCAAAGTCGGCATGCTGAACTGATTGAGTCACTCTGGCGCCCCGAGTGGTATCCTTTTTAGAAGGGGCAGTACATGCGTGGGGGTGCTTGTGTGGCTCACTTGGTTAAGCATCTGACTTTGGCTTATGTCATGATCTCATGGTTCCTGAGTTGAAGCCCTGCATTAGGCTCTGTGCTGCCAGCTCGGAGCCTGGAGCCTGCTTCGGATTCTGTGTCTCCCTCTCTCTCTGCCCCACCCCTAGCCGAGCTTGTGCGCGCACACTCTCTTCCTCTCTCTCTCTCTCTCTCTCTCTCTCAAGAATAAGCAATAAAGGGGGGGGGGGGAGTATGCTTTAAAAACAAAATCACACAAATAAAAAAGGAAACATTTCCATGCATGGATGTAAATAATTACTAAATTATCATTCAAAATTAAATTTGAATCATCTCCCAACAGGGGCAAAAATGTTGATGATAATGGAACGAACACACATTTTGTACGGCTCTCCAAAGGTGCTACTGTTCATAGGTTTTCAAGAGCTCAAACTTTTTCGTCTTCACAATGACATCTGAGAAGTGCCCTGGGTTTTCACTTCCTCTTTCCACCCACGGATGTCTCCCCCTTGCTACCTTCCATGATGCAAACATACCATTAAATAAAATTTTAAAGTCAAGAGTTAAAAGAAAGGAAGGAAGTTTTACAACAAAGTAAGAGAAATTAAATTAAGTACATTAAAAAAGCAGAATTTGCCATATTTCTGGGTGGAAAGACTCTGGATTAAAGACTGATTTTAAAATTACAAAAATAAAGATACTACATAAAAAATATGGAAGATTCCCCAATCTAGACAGAAGAAAATCTAACCTCGACTTGAAGCCCAGCCGCCAAATAGGAAAGGGTCGGCAGATTCACTACCTTTCTGCACAGCAGAAGACAGAATACAAACAACATTAAAAGAAAAATACAAACTAGCAAAAATAGGCTTTCCACCAGTATGCCAGAGAAGAGGTGAGATGACACACAGTTAAGACACAAGGGCTCCAGCCAGGAAACCTGGGTTCGCTCCCAGCCCTGCCACTTACTAACTCAGGGAATTAGTGCTCAGGGAGCACTTACTAACTGGAAAATCCTATAACAGCCCTCAGCCTCAAGCTTCTCATCTGTAAAATAGGATCATCACGGGACCTCCTGGGGCTGTAAGGAAGGACTCACTGAGTGGATACTCACATAGCATGTAGCACAAAGGCTGGGATTCTGTAAGTACCCAATAAGTACTAGCTACTACTATCAATTTATATAGAACTAACAAAAATAGTCAAGATATATGAACAGGCATCCAATAAAAATCATCAAGATATATGAACAGCCAGTTTATAAAAGAAATAAAAATATCTACCATGAAATATATAAACACGATTGGCCTTGCAACCAAAGAAGTGAAAAATAAGCCGAGGTACTATTTCTTTATCAAATTGGCAAGAGCATTTTCATAAGTGCGAACATCCAGTGTTGGCAAGGGTATGGGTGAATAAGTAATGTCACAGATTCTGATGAGAGTATAAATGGTGACCTCCTTTTGAATGACAAATGTATCTGTTTCTACCACAGTGTATTCAGCACCGAAATCTCATTTGTAGAAATATATCTTTCCAAAGTGCTTCCACAAGCACGCAGCTGTACGTGAGCCCTGGGTGTGTGCCAGTGTGGGTGTGTGTAAGCATGTGAGTGTCTGTTGTGCACAGAAGCAACAGTTGCTAAGCAACAACATCTAAAAACAACCTAAATGTCCATCAACTGGAGATTGGGTTAAATAAATTATGGTACCATCCCCAGAGGAGATACATGAGGGCTTTTGAAAAAATATGGCTGTAATTTCTATCTACTAATTCTAAACGAATAAAGCAAAGTTGCAGATTGTGTATGCATACGTTTTAACACATGTGTTTATGTGAGCACGGGGCCACGTGTGGAAGGATTCTTACCGAACTGTTGACGACAGTCCCCTTCGGGAAATAACATGGAAATGGAGGACTGGAGAAGGTACAAGGTGACCTTCACTCTTTTTAAACACTTCTGTACTTGGCAAATAAGCATGCAGCCTTTTTATAATTGGAAATAATGTAAACCTGGGAAGAAAAAGCTACCATAATAAGTTTTTTTAAAACAGTCAAAAGCAATAAAAATAAGAACAAAATAATATAAATGGGGCATCTGGGTGGCTCAGTCAGGTAAGGGTCGAACTTGGCTCAGGTCATGATCTTGTGCTCTGGTCGGTGAGTTCACGTCGGGCTCTGTGCCGTCAGCTCAGAGCCCAGAGCCTGCTTCGGATCCTGTGTCTCCCTCTCTCTCTCTGCCCCTCCCCTGCTCGCCCTCTGTCTCTCTCTCTCCTTCCCTCTCTCTCCCAAAAATAAATAAACATTAAAAAAAAAAAAAGAAGAAAACAACATAAAGTAAAAATATCCACCGTATAAATAAAAAGAGAAAGAAAAACACAAAGAAGTGAAAACGGGCTCGACAGAGTTTTCTGGGTACAAAGCACCTCCCCACAGTGAGGCATTCTGGGTCTTTCTGGGCAAGATAAGGCGACCTCTGAACAATGACAGCAGAGCCATGCACTGGCCTGAGACGCAGAGGAGCCCATCCACCTGCTGCCGTGGCCATTCCGTGGAACAAGGGCTGTGGCCTGGCTCCCTCTCGGGCCTCAGCCTGCTCTGCCATTCTCTAGTCCCGAATAATGCCCTCACAGAGAGCAAACACCTCCAGTTCAGGAGCAAGCTACCCCTGCTCTCAGAGTGGGCAGATCAGGGAGCACAGACGGGCCCAGCCTCGCAAATCAGTTTTTTTCTAGAACGTGAGTTGATCTAAGGAACGCTATTTTACGGGAACCTGAATGATCGCTAAGTGTGTAGATGGCATCAGGGCAGGTACCTGTGGCTCCTCCCACCACACCGACGCCCCTGGCAGAGCCCAGGGCTCCTTCGCCCTGCACTCCCTGCAATGCCAAACAGCCCAGACCCTCACCAGGAGAGCCTGGGTCTCCACACCACCTGAGGCCGTCCGCCATGTAGCCCAGCAGTGTGTTCTCTAGGGTGAACAACTCCTGCTGGACCCATGCGTATTCGTGCACCAGCTCATTTGTTTTGCTCCAAAGGAGGGTCTAGGAAAGAAAAACACAACCTGTTATGGAGAGCAATTCAGTGAGTCAAAAAACAAAAACAAAAACAAAAACAAAAACAAAACCCACATCTTCTTAAATGAGAGAAAAATAGAAAAGACCAGAGTAAAACCCCTAGAGTAAAAGTGAGTGTTGCTGAGTGCATCACTGTGTTCTGTGTCCATGGATGGAGGCTGTGTGTGTGTGTGTGTGTGTGTGTGTGCGTTTTCTAGGTCACATTATTATTTTTGGTGGCAGTGAAAAAAAGTCTGAAAGCCACGGATGAGAATCTTACAATAAACACAGAACTAGAGCACATCTGGAGGAGACATTAGGAAATTCCTAAAGTCATCTGCAAAACAATCGTGTCTACGTGCTATTTTCTGGGAGAAGTGATCTTGGGTTCTTAAAGGGCTCCAGGACCCTGTTTCCTTCCCCAAATCTTTCCTATTCCCACAAAGAAAAAGGAGACAAAGGAAAGAACAAATACGGTAAACTTTTTTAGGGTCCCTTGTAAAGGTCAAATACCAGAACAATCTTCAGCCCATGGATCTATTCCTTTTTTTTTTTAGTTTTAAATTAATTTTTTTTAATTTTTACTTATTATTTTTTTTAATTTACATCCGAGTTGGTTAGCATACAGTGCAACAATGATTTCAGGAGTAGATTCCTTAATGCCCTTAACACATTTAGCCCCTCCCCCCTCCCACAACCCCTCCAGTAACACTCTATTTGTTCTCCATATTTAAGAATCTCTTAATGCTTTTGTCTCCCTCCTTGTTTCTCTATTCTTTTTGCTTCCCTTCCCTTATGTTCATCTGTTTCATATCTTAAAGTCCTCATATGAGTGAAGTGCTATGATATTTGTCTTTCTCTGACTAATTTCACTTAGCATCACACCCTCCAGTTCCATCCACATAGTTGCAAATGGCACCTTCTTTTTTATTTTTAAGTTTATCTCTTTATTTTGTGAGGGGGTGAGAGGCAGAGAGAGAGAGAGAGACAGAGAGGGAGGGAGAGAGAGAGAGAGAGAGAGAGAGAGAATCACAAGCAGACTCCACACTGTCAGCACAGAACCCAACTCAGGCTCTATCTCATGGATCATGCGATCATGACCTGAGCCAAAATCCAGAGTCCGAGGCTCAACCTACTGAGCCACCCAGGTGCCCCTCTACTCCTTCCGGATAGGAGGGCGTGGTTTGAAGCGTGGGCCCCAGAGGCACGTGCCCTGTGAAACCAGCGTCACTACTTACAGCTGCCTGACCCTGGGCAGCCAGAGCATCACTAAGCCTCACTTTCCCCATCTGTAAAATGGTATCGATGGTGACTGTAAGGAACCCGAGATGGGAGATGAAATGAGACAATTGCAAATAAAAAGTGCTTAGTCCCGGGTCTGTTGCCGAGTTAGGGATCCTTGGGGTTATTTGCCAAGCAGCTCTTCTGTACGGGGCCCCGTGTCGGTGCACCTGGCCGGTTCTCTGGAATAACCCTAGCTCTCCACTGAGCAGATGAGAGGCTATAATAGGTGCCTGGCTCGGAGGCTACACAAAGATGATTTGGGGTGCACTGAATTTTCACCTTAAATGCTGACTTGAGGAAAGATGTACGCCATTCCACACTTGTTCCAGTACAGTCTATGTATAAACCCCAGGCCCCTCTGGCTCCAAATCCCAGGCTACCAACATTTCAACTGGTCACTTTCAAGGCCACCAAACGTGAGCAGTCACTGACCGCCTAACCTCACCAAGTCTCAGTGTTCTCACCGGTAAAATGGGGGGGTGTTGACTCTTGACTTGTTTATTCTGCAGGGTGGCTATGAATTATCATCATCATCGTCAGAGGTCAAGGGAGAGTTTCGCAGTTATATAAAATTGGGTCCTTTTTGTTTGGGTTGGTTGGGTTTCCCATAGGTTTGCTTTGCCTGATTTTTGGTCACGTCTCCTTCCTCTTTCCTTGTCCCTGGTTCTCTCTTAATTTTCTTCCTCAGATGTCCCAAATCCAGATGATATCCAGGTGCCACAAAATCTCCACAGACGCCATCTCGGCCAACCACGCATACACCCTAACCTCCAGATTTTTCTCCTCCCTCATCCTGGCCAAAATTTGGTCCTGTAGTCTCTTCCTTTGGCTTTTATCCTGTTTTGTTTTGTTGGGTTTTTTTTTAATGTTTATTTATTTTTGAGAGAGACAGAAACAGAATGTGAGCAGGGCAGAGGCAGAGAGAAAGGGAGACAGAATCCGGAGCAGGCTCCAGGCTCTGAGCAAGCTGTCAGCACAGAGCCCGACGCGGGGCTCTAACTCACAAACCGCAAGATCATGACCTGAGCCGAAGTTGGACGCTTAACCGACTGAGCCACCCAGGCACCCCCTGTTTTTTGTTTTGTTTTGTTTTTTGTTTTGTTTTGTTTTTTTCAGTTTATTTATTTTGAGAGAAAGAGTGCACGCACAAGTAAGGAGCAGAGAGAGAGAGGAAGTGAAAGAATCCCAAGCTGACAGCACAGAGCCTGATGCGGGGCTCAAGCTCATGAACCCTGAGATCACGACCTGAGCTGAGATCGAGAGTTGGATGTTTAACTGACTGAGCCACCCAGGCACCCTTTTTTATCCTCAGTTTTAAAAATCAATAATTCGGGGTGCCTCAGTCAGTTGGCTGACTGGGTGGCTCAGTCAGTTAAGCATCTGACTTTGACTCATCATCTCACAGTTCATGAGTCTGGGCCCCACATCAGGGGCTGTCAGCACAGAGCCCACCTCAGATCCTCTTCCCCCCCCCCCCCGCCCCTCCCCTGCTGGTTCTCTAAATAAATAAATAAATAAATAAATAAATAAATAAATAAACTTTGAAAAAAATCAATAACTCTATCCCGTTACCTTGTCACAAGGTACAGTTTGATTCGTCAGTTCCATCAATGGCTGATAGTCCTGTTCCGTGCTGCTGCAAGGATCCTTAGAAAGAAACGCATTTGTGAATGCCTTCCCTATCTTTTGGCAATCTTTATGTCTGTGAGATAAAACACGGAAAACAAAACAAAACATGAAAGGTTAGGTTTCGAACATAATTACCTGGGCGCGTGTCATTTACGAAGCACGGGCTGCATGCCTAGAACTTCACGCACATCCGGACAGCATTCTTTAAGAGATGACCGTTATCCTCCCCACCCTGCAATGTCCCTGCCTCTCCCAGAGCTGCTTCTCCGGTTAGAGACACAGACAGCAATCAAACAAGCAAATAAGTTAACAAAATCAGTACGGACTATTCCAAGTATTCAGAAAATCAAGGGGGCGGGGGGCGACAGCAGAATACAATGACCAGGTTAGGGAGGCTGGTCAGGACAGGTGTCCCTGAGAGATCATTTAAGCTAAGACTGAATGATGAGAAGGAGAACATTCCAGACAGAGGCTACTACAAGGACAAAGGCCCTGAAGCACACAGCATAGCTGCCACGGAAAGGAATAAGGAAAAGAGTGGTAAGAAATCAGGTCCGAAAAATAATCAGGCGGTAGATCACTTAGGTCTTTTGGACCAAAGAAAGGATTTCAAATTTTACTCTAATTACTGGCAAGCCATTGGATCGTTTTAAGCATGAGAGTGGTCTCATCTGACTTTTTTTTTTTTTTTTTTTTTTTTTGAGCCACCACTAGAAAATTCTGAGCTGGCCCTAAAGATAGAAGTCTCTGAAATAGAGTTCAGACTCCTCGTCCCCTCCAGACAGCCCCCAACCATGAGGAGGCAGGTGGGTGGGGAAGAGCGGAGGGAGGAGGGATGGGGGCAGAGAGGGGCTAAGAAGACAGCAGCTGGAATCCCTTGTGTTCCTGTTAGCAGGTGCACAGAAACCCATCATTTCCTCGGGACAAAGAGGTGGGTTTCCCCTGGGAGCGCTCAGGTATCACGATCGGGATAAACCCTAACCTTTGAGGGCTTCAATAAAACACATGGTAAATCCTTTCAGAACACTGCCCAGTACAGAATAAAGGTTCACTCAACATCAGCAATAAGATTTCCTGTCTTTCTTTTCGGGCCCCTTGCTCAGACCTTGCTGGCTGTGAGCAGTCATCTGCAGCCCATAGAGGCAGGCGTGGCCCATATAACTCCTGGGCCAACTTAGGAATGGGGCTCATCCTCACAGGGCCCGGAAGGGCACACAGAGTTAGTAGGTCCTGCACCTGGGGTGGTGAGAACACCCGGCCCCTTGGGGTCAGATTAGGGTGCAAACCCAACCCAGAGGGTAACAGTACTGCCCATCCCCTTGTCCGCAGGCAATATGATTGTCTCCTTGATCTTCCACTCGTAGTAAGAATCAGCCTGTAAAATGTAATGGCTTTGATATGCAAAAGCCACAGGACAGAATTCCAGATCAGTCATCCGGTAGCTGGGTGGGCTGAGGCAATAATAATAATAATAATTTCATAGTAGTAGTAGTAATAAACAATAACAACAAAAGGTAGCATTTATTGGGGGCTTAATATATATTGCACATACATATCTCATCTAATCTATCATTTCTCTGAGCAAATGTATCAGTATTTGATTCAACTTAGTAAGACCTAAAATTGCAGGCACGCAACAGAGAATTTTATTTCTTGCTCGTATCTCAAGCTCAAGGCCAGTCTCTGGGATTTCTATGACATTGCACATATCAGAGACCCATCTGCTCAGTCCAAAATGACTACTTCAGTTCCAGCCATCATGACTACATTCCAGCCAACAGGAAAGATTAAGGAAAAGAAAGAGGAAGAGAAAGAAGGAAGAGGAGGGGAAAGCAGCAGCAGCAGTGGGCGCGTGGGCTGCTTCTTAAGGACAGGCTCTTAGAAGATGTTCTATTTGCTGTCATCTCATTTGCTAAGATGTTATCACAGGCCACACCTAGCTGCAAAGGAAGGCGAGAAGCGCAATCTTTCACCTTGACGGCCATTGCAGATCTAAAATCACTACTTCGGTTCTAGAGAAGAAAGGGCCTTGGTCACAGGGAGATCCTACCGTTGTCCCATTTTACTGATGAGGAAACTTGAAGGCTGCAAAGTTATAGAACCGGTCAGAGGTCACAGGATGAGTGAGTGGGAAAGCCGGGACAGGTCCCAAGTCTGTGTGACCCTGAAGGTCAGGCTCCCACCACCCTACGACAGCATTGCCTTGGAAGGCCGGCTAGAAAAGCACTCCAGCCTCAGTTTCCCCATCTGTGAAAGGGAGGTAATATCACTTCACTCATGGGAGCTTCGAGAGAATTCGATGAGCTCACACACAACACCTGCAGGCTTCATGGAGGGCTCTTTCGAGCCGAGATCCCTCTACTCCCCAGTCTGCGCAGGACATTTCAACTGCCTCATGGCTTGCCTTCCAAAGCTGGGCCAAGAAACCATTATCCATCTGGCTTCCTCCATACACTGCACATTTCAAAGAAAACAGGTTATTGCATTATGTACTTCGATGTCAATCAAAATGTATGGGGCACCATCATGGCAAGTTTAGAGAAAAAGTGTTTGGTGGCTATGTCACTTTGGGGGATGATGTTTTACTTCCATTAATTTAATTCAGCGGCCTTCTCAAAAATGTTCTGTTCCGGATTCCAACTCCCTCATACAATTCTTCTACCAACATCTGCAGAACTTGAGGCAGACAAAGGCTGGAGGGGGAGAGATGTCTCCCTGAGATGAAGAGCAAGAGAATTTTCCACTACAAAAAAAAAAAAATCTGGCAGGAAAGAGAAATGAATGTGCACCGAGAACCCACTGTTTACCAGATGTTTTTATGAACATGTTATGTAATCACCAAAGACTTGATGGAGCCTCCGGGAGAACTCACGAACCTCTAAAATTATTTTTATGTTTCTTAGGTATGTAGACCCCCAGCTCAGGAGACACTACCTTCTGGGCTCAAGGATCCCCAGGTTGATAATAATTTAATGGAGCCCCTTGTCTAGAAGGAGCAGAGTTCTAGAACATAAGCTGAAACAGACGTGAGAAGAGTTTATGATTTAACTGCCTTCCCTTTCTCTGTCTCAGAGATCACAGCCTCCTTGTGTCCACAACTGAGAGAAAATGAGGAGGAGCAATCAGAAGTCTGGGGTCAAGCTTTATGAAGCTACTTTTTTTTTTAATGTGTTATTTCTTTATTTTGAGAGATAGAGAGAACACAAGCGCAGGGAGGCGCAGAGAGAGAGGGAGGGAGAAAATCCCAAGCAGGGTCCGAGTCTCAGCACGGATCCCAATGTGGGGCTCAATCTCATGACCTTGAGATCATGACTTGAGCTGAAATCAAGAGTCAGATGCTTAAGTGACTGAGCCCCCCAGGAGCCCCTGAAGTTTCTTTTTATCCTTAAACTCAAAAGTAAACATTGCACCCTGGATGTGCCAGTCACCATTTTGATCGGCATAAATACATATACAGAATTAAAAAGGCATTGGGATGGCACTGTAGGGAGGTGTCTGCAGTACTCATTTATAGATGTCAATGCAGAAAGGAGCCTCAAGTTCATTAGTGTGGCTTCTTTGCAAGAATCCCCCGTGTTCATGTTTGTTCCCCTGGGTAGAGCACCGTTCCATCAGATCAAATGATAGCCAAGCCAAGCTGCTCCGAGTAAATTGGCCGATTATAAGACACAGATGGCCTCAGGAACGTCTGTGTCCAACAGAGATGGAGGTGCGCATCTGACTGAAGAGGCGGCATGGGGGGCCCCTGGGTGGCTCAGTCCGTTGAGCGGCTGACTTCACCTCAGGTCACGATCTCACTGCTCATGGGTTCGAGCCCCACGTCGGGCTCCGCGCTCACAGCTTGAAGCCTGGAGGCGGCTTCAGGTTCTGTCTCTGTCTCTCTGCCCCTCCCCTGCTGACATTCTGTCCATCTCTCTCTCTCTCAAATATAAGATAAAAACAACATAAAAAAATTGAAGAAGCAGCATGGAAGGAATAAGAGCCATTTCTGGAAGTTGTTTTTTTTTGTTTGTTTGTTTTTTGCATTAAAAATGGCTCTCTATTCCAAAATGGTGCTACTTCCAGGCAGACCTGCTGCCTGGGATAGAGACTGTGAGCCCCAGGGCTATTCCCAAGAGCTGTCTGTGCCCGGATCAGACTGTGGGAAGTCATCGGGTCCTGTGGCTCTCAGCTCTGGCCACACATGACCATCACCCGAGAGCTTCGGAAAAGACCGACTCCAGGCCAACCAAGTCAGAATGGCAAAGGTGGAAAGAGTAGAACTGAGAATTTTTCAGAAGCCTCCCCTTCCCCCTTCCTCCCAGGGGAACTGCACTGCCACTTTCTATCTCAGTGAATTTGACTACTGTGGGTACCTGTCTTTCCATCACTGGCTGATTTCACTTAGCGCAATGTCCTCACAGCTTACCCGTGTTGTAGCAGGTGTCAGAATCCCCTGCCCTTTCAAAGGCTCAACAACATTCCACTGTAGGCTTACACCTCATTCTGGGTATCCGTTTACCCACCGTGGACACTTGGGCTGCTTCATCACCCACTCTTTCCTTCCACAAATACTTCCCGGGGTCCTACCGAGAGCCTCCCACCAGGCACAGAGCTATCCTCAAGGCACTCAGATGATGGTTGAGGGCAGAGAAAGACCAGAACTAATTACAATCAAAGCACCGGTGACTTTTGCCCAAGGCACTAAAACTTGAAAACACAATAAATAGTGGAACATTTTCTAATTCTCTACTACAGAGGATAGGCACGGGATTTAAAACCACACAACAAAAACAAAAACTCCTTGATTAGATGTTAAGCAGTCTTCTTTTTTGAAAATGATTTTTCTTTGTGGGCTCCCCTGTTGTTGTGCCTTGCAAAATCTATCTATATTTGTAACTGCCCGGGGTTTCTATGAGCCCCCTTTCTGGCTTCGCTGCCTTTGATGGGTTCCAGAGATTAGAGATGTGTAGCCAACAGAAGGAAATGGCGTCAAAAGGTGTCTCTGCTCAGTGGAAAACAAAGCAGCCTTTGAACAACGTATTTATACAGAGCTTGGAATCACTTGGGGGATGTTTATTTTATGGTAAGTGATGAAAGGAGACCTCACCTTCTAGAAAACAGGAAAAAGATGCACACCAAACTGGTAATTGGGGTTGTCTCTTGGAAGAAAAAGAAAGGCAAATTTCCACTTTCACCTCATATTTTTCTGTATTGTTGGTTTACAATAAAAATGGATTATCCAAGGGGTGCCTGGGTGGCTCAGTCAGTTGAGCGACTGACTTCGGCTCAGGTCGTGATCTCGCAGTTTGCGAGGTCGGGCCCTGCGTCGGGCTCTGTGCTGACAGCTCAGAGCCTGAAGCCTGCTTCGGATTCTGTGTCTCCCTCTCTCTCTGCCACTCCCCCTCTCAGGCTCTGTCCCTCTCTGTCTCAGAAATAAATAAACATTAAAAGAAAAAAATTTAACAATGGATTATCCAAGCCAGCCAAAAAGGGGGGAAAGGGAGTTCAATTTTTTTAAATGAAGATATAGCAAAATCACAACCAATTTTTTAAAACTGAAAGAAAAAGAAACCACGGCAATCAAACCATGTTTGTTTGTTTGCTTGTTTGTTTTTTGAGAGAGAGAAATAGAGAGCAAGCAGGGAAGGGGCAGAGAGAGAGGGAGACAGACATCCCAAGCAGGCTCCACGCTGTCAGCACAGAGCCAGATGAAGGGCTCAAACCCACAAACCGTGAGATCATGACATGAGCAGAAGTCAAGAGTCAGATGCTCAATCAACTGAGCCACCCAGGTGCCCCTCAAACCATGTTTTAAAATAGTTATACCTGGTGAGGAGTATAAGGTTGCCTTGTAATCATCCCATCTTATACTTTGACTTTTCCTACAATAAACATATATTACAATAGCGATCATAACAAAACTTTTATTTTCTTTTAGAGTAGCCTGAGCAATTAGACCAAACACTTGAGAATCTTGGGAAGCTTAGGACTTGGGTTTAAAGAAAACATACCACCTTAGGAATTCCTGTATCCAGCAGAGACAGAAGGGGATCTCTACTCCGTCACCACCCATCATTTCTGTGCCCTCCCTCACGTCTGCTAGCTACAAAGTGTCTTTTCTATCCCTCATCCTATTAAAAACAATAGCATGTAATCAGGCAAGATGCCCTGGCCCCACCACTCAAGGCCCAGTGATGTGATATATGAGGAGGGGTAGGGGTTAGGGCCACAGACTTTCTCCAGTGGAACTGTCTCCCCTTTAAAGACTTTCTTGCATCCTCAAGCAAGACTGGGTTGTCAAATCACTCCTCATCACAGATCATACTCAGAGTCAGACTTGATGAATCATATCAAGGAGACAAGTCATTGAGAGGCTCAGTCAAAGGAAGGGAGGGAGGGATGCCACTTCCTATATCACCCCTGGTGTCCTGCCTGCCTTCCTGCATGAGACACATGCTTTCTGGCCCAGAATCATGGATAACACCATGAAGTGACCTTTTGGGTTCTGTAGGGTTCGTTACACAACGAGAAGGATTAAAAGGATGCAATATCTCCATTTTATTACCCAGAGAGTTCCACTGCTTACATGACTTTCCAGGGAATCACACCTCACAGATGATGAATCAATTTTCTCTAAGTCATCTTTAACCAAGGACGTCCTGTTAAGGGGATTCACGACATAGGCCGCTTCGTTCTAGCAAATGGCGTTAGTCTATCTACCTGGAGGTCCAGTTGACCAGACCATTAGCCCACTCGCTTGCCTTCTTTCTTCCCCTCAGGATCATCCCTTCTTCCAAAATTAAGTCAAGCCATCACAGCCCAGCTGCTGTAGTTCCTTCCTCCTGGGGACCCAGAGAGAACAAGGTTATATATGGAGATGTTGGCGATGAAAAAGAGAATTGCGTTGGCCTGGTGTTCTCCTGTTGAACATAATTCAAGGGCACCTGACATCAAACATCTCTGTGACCCTGAGACTGTGATGTCAACAGACAATATCCACAACACACACACACATATGCACACACACACACAGACCAAATACCCTTGTATCGTAGTAAATATCAGTGACTGCTCCCTCTTTACCAGTGACAGCTTTGGCTTTGCTTCATGCTTGCAGCCTGGCAGACCTTATCACAGAATGACCCCCTTGCCCTGTGCTCCCTGGCAGCATCCAGGCAAAGCCAGCCTCTTTCCCCCAAAAGTTCATAAAAGAAGCCCCAATCCTATCAATCCTTTCTAACATGCTCACACTGAACCCTCCCCTGCCCCAGGGGCCCTCATACTAGGGCTCACTCTTGGAAAGAGAGATGAAGCCCATCTTGTTCAACTGCCCTGTGTTCCTGGTGGTCTTGGGCTGAGGGACAATGACAGTAACCTCTAATCTTGAGAAGGATATTCAAGAATCAGAGGGCCTGTGAATACCAGCATGCCTTAATCAGTGTTTATGCTTGGCAGAAGCTCCAAAAGCAGCTTCTGGAAGACTCGATTTGTTAGTAAGAAAGTCTGCAGGCTGAGCTGATGTCTTAGCCATGACAGTATTTCTCTGCCTGCCTCCTTAGGATTCAAGGTCAGTGGCACGTCCTCCCCCTTCCTACTACTCTATTCCTTCCAGCAGACCCCAGATGGTTCCTCAGTTGCCCTATCCCCCATGAGTCGACCCTTCTTGTTGGCTTCTCCCCCTTTCTCCCTACTTCTTACCTACCCTGGCAGTTGTCTCCAGGAGCCCAGAGGCAGGAGGGAGCACTCGAAGGAAGAAGGAAAAGTGTATGACCACCACAGAGTGCTCCCCATGTGCCAGGCACTGTGCTTACTCCTTAACTCATACTATTTAAATCTCACACTAGCCCTGTGGGGAAGTTCCTATCATTAGAGCTACTGAAGCTCAGAGTTTAGCAACAAGACCAAAGCCGAACAATTAGCAAGGGGCAGACCTGACATTCCAAACTCCACTCTTTCTCTGAACAATGCTGCCCCCCATAGGAGGTGAAGTTGTTCCTAAAAGAAATGAGGACCTAAGACCCCAGAGGGGCTGTCCTTTCCCTGGATCTCATGCAAAGGTACAGACCAGAATAGACACTTGTTTCCCAAGTGATGGGATAAAGCCAATAGGGTACAGGGGATGGGCAGAGAGTTAAAGTCTTACACCAAGGTGAAAACCAAGTACATTTCGTGGTTAAATCTGTATGTTGTCAGCCTACTTCACACTTCCTAACTTGGCGCTGTCACCTCTCAGGATATGCTGTCACCCTTCCCACAAATAATTGTTCTATTTCAAAGTCCCCGCCAATAAAGCAACATCAACTACCTAATATGTTGCTCCCCCAAGAAAGCTCTCACAGCCTAAAATCCTCGTCCCTAATAACACTTAGATCTCAAGGGGTAATTACACTCATTCTATAACTTTTCCTCCAGGGAACATTGTCTTGGCCCAAAGAAAACATGAGAGCCCGTTAACTCAGTGGTTAATTCTTTAATTTGAGACTGAGGGAGCCTGAATTGAAGGCGAAGATTGCCACCTTGTGGGCGAAGAGAGCAACCAGCAAGATTCCCTGAGGAAGTCAGAATTTTGCAAGTAGGGTGTTAAGACAGAAGACTCTTGGGGCGCCTGGCTGGCTCAGTCTGTGGATTCTTGATCTCGGAGTCAGGAGATCAGGTCCCACATTGGGCATAGAGCTTACTTAAAAAACTCTTCAGGAAACAGTATCCAATGGAAAAAAGACAGTCTCTTTAGCAAATGGTGCTGGGAGAACTGGGCAGCAACATGCAGAATGAAGTTGGACCACTTTCTTACACCATACACAAAAATAAACTCAAAATGAATGAAAGACCTAAATGTGAGACAGGAAACCATCAAAACCCCAGAGGAGAACTCTTTGACCTCAGCTGCAGCAATTTCTTGCTCAACACATCTCCAAAGGCAAGGGAAATAAAAGCAAAAATGAACTATTGAGACCTCATCAAGGTAAAAACCTTCCGCACTGCAAAGGAAACAATCAACAAAACTAAAAACTAAAACTGACGGAATGGGAAAAGATATGTGCAAATGGCATATCAGATAAAGGGTTAGTATCCAAAATCTATGAAGAACTTACCAAATTCAACACCTGAAAAACAAATAATCCAGTGAAGAAATGGGCAGAAGACATGAATAGACACTTTTCCCAAGAAGACATCCAGATGGCCAACAGACATATGAAAAGATGCTCAACATCACTCATCATCAGGGAAATACAAATCAAAACCACACTGAGATACCACCTCACACCAGTCATACTGAGTCATAAAATTAGCAATTCAAGAAACAACAGATGCTATAGCGAGATGTGGAGAAACGGGAACCCTCTTGCGCTTTTGGTGGGAATGCAAACTGGTGCAACCACTCTGGAAAACAGTGTAGAGGTTCCTCAAAAAATTAAAAATAGAACTACTCTATGACCCAGCAATAACACTACTAGAAATTTATTTAAAGGATACAGGAGTGCTGTTTCATAGGGGCATATGTACCCCAATGTTTATAGCAGCACTTTCAATAGCCAAATTATGGAAAAAGCCTAAATGTCTATCAACTGATGAATGGATAAAGAAGATGTGGTTTATATATACAATGGAATCCTACTCAGCAATGAGAAAGAATAAAACCTGCCATTTGTAGCAACATGGGTGGTACTGAAGGGTATGATGCTAAGTGAAATAAGTCAGTCAGAGAAAGACAGATATCATATGTTTTCACTCATATGTGAAACTTGAGAAACTTAACAGAAGACCCTGGGGGAAGGGAAGGGGAAAAAATAGTTACAAACAGAGAGGGAGAGAGGCAAACCATAAGAGACTCTTAAATACAGAGAACAAACTGAAGGTTGATGGAGGAGGGGATGGAGAAAATGGGTGATGGGCATTGAGGAGAGCACTTGTTGAGATGAGCACTGGGTGTTGTATGTAAGCAATGAATCATAGGAATCTACCCCCAAAACCAAGAGCACACTGTATACGCTGTATATTAGCCAACTTGACAATAAATTATATTTTTAAAAAAATCTTCAGGAAAGCTTAGAAGTCACTAATTCCATTAATCTGGCCTGAAATGCCTGATACGTTCAAGAAACAGCAAAGAAGCCAGTACGGCTGGTGGCTGGAGCAGAGAAAGCCAGGTGGACAGTAGACAGAAAGGAAGGCATACTGGGTGGGGTTCCCAGAGCCGTTGTCAGGAATGGTGTTTCTACACATGGAGAACTGTGGAGCCATAGAGGATCCACAGCGCAGGAAGCACATGATATTACTTAAGTTTCAAAGGATTTCTCTGACAGCTTCAGTGAGTATAGTCTGAAAGAGGAAGATAGACCAGTAATGTGAGCAAGTAGCTGTGGTGATGTGGACCAGGGTAGTAGAAGGAGAGATGGTAAGAAGTGATAGATTCCCTTTAGCCTTAAATTTCCTAATGGATTAGACGTGTGGTGTTAAAGAAATAAGGAGTCGATAATAATTCCAAAGTTCATAGCCTGGGACACTGGAAGGATGGAGTTGCCATGAACTGGGATGGAGAGGTTTAGGTGGAGATGGCATTGATCAGTTCTGTTTCAAACACGCTGAGCTTGAAGTTTCTATTAGATGTGCAAGTGAGGCTGTGGACTAAACAGGCGGGTGTCTGATCCTAAAGTTCAGGAGAAAGAAAGCCATGAAACTACCTGAGATCAGCAACCAAAATACAAAGGAGAGAAGATGATCAAGGATTGAGCCTTGAGGCAATCTGACAGAAGAGGTGGGGAGAAAAACCCAGTAAAGATTGGAATGTAGGACAATAGGCAGGAGAATGGGTTATTCTGGGAGCCAAGTGAAGAAAGTGTATTAAGGTGGTGGAAGTGATGAACTGTGTCAGATGCTCTTGATTAGCCAAGGAATATGAAGACTGAGAACTGATTGTCTGAATTATCATCAAGGAAGGGCTGTTTTATTTCCAAATGCAATGACACTGAGACTACTGGCCTTTTAACTTAGACTTTCCAGCCTCCAGAATTGCAAGAAATCAATTTCTGGAGGCACGTGGGTGGCTCAGTCAATGAAGTTGTCCAACTCTTGATTTCAGCTCAGGTCATGAACTAACAGTTTTGGGAGTGCAAGCCCCACATCAGGCTCTGCACTGGCAGATTCTCTCTCTCTCTCCCCCTCTCTCTCTCTGCTCCTCCCCAACTCACACTGCCTGTGTCTCTCTCAAAATAAATACACTTAAAAAAAATAAAAAAAGAAGAAGAAGAAGAAGAAGAAAGAAATTTCTGTTGTTCATTAGTCATCTGATTTATGGTGTTCTGGTATAGCTGTCCAAACAGACTAAGGCATGATCAATTGATTTTCAGCAAAAGTGTCAAAGCAATTCAATGGGGAAAGGAAAGCTCTTTCGATAAATGATGCGACAGCAAATAGATTTTCATATGTGAAAGAAAACTGAAATCTACCTTACTTCATACCCTACACAAAATTAATTAGGAGTTGAGGACAGACCTAAAGCACAAGCTATACAGTCCCCAACTTACGATAGTTCCACTTACGATTTGATGCAAAAGTGATATGCATTCAGTAGAAACCGTACTTCAAATTTTGCATTTTGATTTCCTCCCAGGCCAGAGGTATGCAGTCTGATACTCTGTTGTGACCACTGTAAGCTCATGTAAGAATTCCGAGCATACTTTAGGTAGGCTAGGCTAAGCTATGCTGTTCAGTAGGTGAGGTGTAGTAAATGCATGTTTGACTTATGATATTTTCAATATATGATGAGTTTATTGGGATGTAACCCCATCATAAGTCAGGCAAGATATATATCAGAAAAAGTGAACAAGTTGGATCTTATCAAGATTAAAAAAAAAAAAAAACAACTTGATTCCTTAAAAGCCTCCATTAAAGAAGAATAAAAGGCATGTCACAAAATGAAAGAAAAACTTTCAGTACACATCTGACAAAAGACTTGCATCCAGAATACCTAAACTGACAACTCAATAGTAAGAGCAAAAACCAACTTTTTTTTTACGATTGGCAAGAGATTTGAAAGCATACTTCAATAAGCCCACGAGACAATGTTCAACACCATTAGTCATGAGGGAAATGCAAATTCAAAGTGCCATAAGGGGTGCCTGGGTAGCTCAGTTGGTTAGATGTCCAACTCTTGATTTTGGCTCAGGCCGTGATCTCACAGTTTATGAGATTGAGCCCCACATTGAGCTTTGTGCTAACAGCTCAGAGCCTGCTTTGGATTCTCTCTCACCCTCTCTCTCTGCCCCTCCCCCGGTTGTGTGCTCACCATCTCTCTCTCTCTCTCTTTCTCAAAATAAATAAACTTTTTTTTTTTAAAAGCACCATAAAAATACCACTACAAATGCATCAGAATGGCTAAAGTGTAAAAGTCTGATAATATCAAGTGTTAGTAAGAATGTGTAGCAACTAGGGGCACCTGGGTGGCTCAGTCGGTTAAGCAGCCAGCTTCGGCTCAGGTCATGATCTCACGGTTCATGAGTTCGAGCCCCACGTCAGGCTCTGTGCTGACAGCTCAGAGCCTGGAGCTGCTTCGGATTCTGTGTCTCCCCCTCTCTCTACCCCTCCCCTGCTCATGCTGTGTCTCTGTCTCTCAAAAATAAATAAAGATTAAAAAAAAGAATGTGTAGCAGCTAGAATAATTGTACACTGATGGTGAACATGTAAAACTATACAATTACCTTGTAGGACAGTTTAGTAGTTCCTTAAATAGCTAAAGCATGTGGCTCTGCTATTTCAATTCTGGGTAGTTGCCCGAGAGAACGAAACTATATACCCACACAGAAACTTTGTTCATAGGAGCTTTACTCACAATATCCAAAGTGAAATACAAGCCAAATGTTCATCAAAAGAGGAATGAATAAACAAGTTCAGGTATATAAACACACGGTGGACTACTATTCAGAAATAAAAGGGAACAGACTATTAATACATACAACAGGGATGAATTTCGAAGGCATCACATGGAGGCCATGAAAAAGCCAGACACAAAGGAGTACACAGGATATGATTCCGTTTATATAAGTACTTCCAAAAAACGTAAACTAATATCTAGTAACAGAAATCGGACAGTGCCTGCTGGATATCAAGACATTAGTGATTTAAACAATGTGGTAGATTATAGAACAGATTAAAGAACCCAGAAACAAGCTAACAGGTCTGAAATGCAAATAGAAGTGGCATTATAAAGCCCTGAGGAAAGGATGAATTGTTTGATAAATAGTACTCACACAACTGACTATCCATCTGTGGGGAAAAAATGAAATTAAGTCCCTACCTTACACCACACACGAAGACAAATTCCAAGTGGATAAAAGAGTTCATTGCAAAAAGCAAATGTTTAACATTTTTGGAATACATGTGACCTTTATTGTGACCTCTGAGAAAATAAATTCTTAAATAAGGTACAAAAGGCACAACCACAAAAGATAAATATGATTACATTAAAATCATCAGCAATACAAGGAATCTAATAAAGTCAAGAGTCAAGACACAGATTGGGAGAACATATTTGCAATCTGCATAACTAACAAAAAATTAGGATCTTGAATGTGTAGAGGAGACAGACAATTCAACATACAAACAGGCAAAATACAAAAATAGGTACTTTACACACACACACACACACACACACAGACCAGAGCAGCCAATATAAGTGCATAAAAAGACGATCAGTTGTGTTAGTCATCAGGAAAATGAAAACTAAAGCCACAAAAAGATGCGCAAAATTGTTCCGAGCAACGGTGAGGACGGAGCAACAAGGACTTTTCCGAAAGTCAGGTGACACCACAAATGTGGAGACCAGTGTGGCCGTATGTAATATGGCAGACACTGCTGGTTCCCAGCCCAAACAGATTTTCCTCACTCTTCTTCCCTCTTGGCAAAGCATGCCTCCTATCACGTTGATTCCAAATATCAAAGAGCTCACAAGCCTCCTTTCCAGTTTGGGGAGCCATGTGGCTCTATTCTGGCTAATGAAATGCAGCACAGAGAAACTGAGAGAGGTCTCCCGAGAAAGATGCTATTCTCTGATAAAAAGAGACTTGAAATGGGGGCATTCTTGCCACCCTCCTGTTCTCTGTCCCTGGGCATCGTTCTATAAGGAAAGACATAATAGCTGGAACTGCAGCAGCCATCTTGAGACCAGAAGCCACCCAGGGAGATGGGAGAGCGAATAAGAAGACTTGGTCCATCACTGAGCAGCTGAACCGGACTCTAGGACCACGTCACTTCTGGTTGGCTGGTTATGTGTGTCTGTAAAAACCTCTTGTTTTAAACTACTTTCAGGGGTGCCTGGGGGGCTCAGTGGGTTAAGCGTCCACTTCGGCTCAGGTCATGATCTCACGGTTCGTGAGTTCGAGCCCCATGTCAGGCTCTGTGCTGACAGCTCGGAGCCTGGAGCCTGTTTCGGATTCTGTGTCTCCCTCTCTCACTGCCCCTCCCCCGCTTGTGTGCGCACGTGCTCTCTCTCTCTCTCTCTCTCTCTCTCAAAAATGAGTAAACGTTAAAAAATATTTTAAATAAGTAAATAAGTAAACTACATTCATCTGAGTATTCTTTTACTTGTAGCCAAAAGCATCTTAATTGGTACACTCACTGTTATGGGATGAATTGTGTCCACCCAAAAGATGTCCCCCCACGACCTCAGACTGTGACCTTATTTGGAAATAAGGTCCTAGAAGATGTTCAAGTTAAGCTGATGAGAGGGGTGGACCCTAGTCCAATATGACCAGGATCCTCATAAAAGGGAGCAAGTTGGACACAGGGAGAGACACGCACAGAAGAAAGACAATGTGAAGACACAGGGAGAACGGCCTATACTAGACAAGGAACAGCCGAGGCTTCTAGAAACTAGGACAGAGCTATGAAACAGATTCTTCCTCACAGCCTTCTGACACCTTGACTTCAGATTCTGGCTCCAGAAATGTGAGACAATACATTTGTTAAGCCACTCAGCTAGCGGTGCTTCCTTACTGCAGTCCTAGCAAACTAATACACTCGATAAAGCGGAAGATGGCATACGCCATGGCTTCGTATTTCTTTTTTTTTTTTTTTTTTAACGTGGGAGGGTCAGAGAGAGAGGGAGACACAAAATCCGAGAGAGCCTCCAGGCTCTGAGCTGTCAGCACACAGCCCTACGCGGGGCTCGAACTCAAGGACCGCGAGATCGTGACCTGAGCCAAAGTCGGACGCTTAACCGACTGAGCCACCCAGGTGCCCCCTGGCTTAGTGTTTCTATCTGTAGCTAAATGCCTTAGGAGGAAATCATACGCAGGAGCAGACTTGTGTTCTGGCATTGTTTATGCCAGCAGAAACTGAGGATAAGGGAATAGATTAATTAATGCAAGATATGGTCATTCAGTAGGATCTCATACACGAGTTGAAATAAATGAACTGGAGCTCATATATCCACAAGGATAAATCTCTAAAACAACATGATTACGATTACCAAAATACATTGGTAACGGGAAAAAGCAAAGCTTACTCTGCAGGGCAAAACACAAAATAAATAATAATTAAAATCAGAATGCAGTAACATATTCCCTTATCAAATTGATAAAAAAAAAATCAGAAAGTTTGAAAACACCCTATATTGTACAGGTATGGCAAAACAGAAACTTTTATTGCCTCAAGAGGTGATTTGCCTCCTAGAAATTTGGCTATTTTCAAAATTAAAAATGGGATAGCCTTGAATTTAGTGATTCCTCTTTCAAGATTCTATCTCACACAAGAATTTATTGCAGCACTGTTTGTAAAATATTACAAAAGTTTTTTAAAAACATCAATTGCCCATCAGTACAAATGTAAAATATGGTAAATCCATACACTGGAATATGATGTAACCATTAGAATGAGACAGAACTACACTAATAATCAAGATACAACTGTAAAATGAAAACAGAAGAGTGAGGCACAGAGGGAACAATGTGTGGGGCGGGGGAGAGAATATGGGAAAAATGCTTATATATCCAGAGAGCATTTCTAAAAAGATGCAAGAGAGACACACAGCAGTATTTGCCTCTGAGAAAGAAGGGAAATTGAAGGGAGGTGTATTTTGATTTTCCCGGTCACACATTATTTCTTTAAGCCTAAAAAAAAAGACAAATCGAGAGGAGATACTGACGTGAGAATAAGGAATATTGAAGAAAGCAAAAGACGTCCCTTGAGAGGGAAGATGACGTCAACTAGCCAGGTAAATACAAAGGAGGCTATTGGTGGTGGTAAATGGATGTGTTCCTATCCGGCAGTTCAACAGTCCTTTTGAAGAAATTGCATCTAGAAGTGCTAAAACATGAAATGTGATCGACCATCTTTGATCTAAGTCTCACACCTTCTTTGAAATTTTACATCTCTCAGTTTCTGTATGTTTTTAGTCTTTCTTTGCTCTTGAAGAATTCCCAAGGAGATTTGGTTACTGCCAGCTTTGACACTGCTCTGGATAAGTTCATTCATCAATAAGTTCTTACTCCCAGGAGATGCAATAATGAGGAGGGAAATTTTATTATGAATTTTATAATATTTAAATAATGAGGGGCTCCTGGGTGACTCAGTTCCTTAAGCGTCAGATTCTTGATCTCGGCTCAGGTCACGATCTCGTGGTCATGAGATCCAGCCCGGTGCTGGGCTCTGTGCTGACAGTATGGAGCCTGTTTGGGATTCTCTCTCTCTTCTTCTCTCTCTGCCTCTCCACCGCTCACACACTCGCTCTCTCAAAATAAATCAATAAACTTTAAAAAAGAATAAACAAAAATAAACTGTGAGGTCCCAACACCACAATAACTATAATATTTGCTTGATAGTCATAATAAAAGTAACATTTGAACAGAATCAAGGCAAACATGGATGGAGACCAAAGAAACATATGCCTTGGGGAATTTCTAATGTCCCTTCAAGTCAGACTTTACCGATTCGAAGCATCCAAGGACCAAAGATGTAGATAACTTTCTACCACGTGGATACATCATATTTGATACATCCTACTAGGAAGTGGAAAACTGGACCTTAGCAATTTTTGTAAATGTCATATTATAGAAGGTATTTAAATTAGCTCTGTAAAACTGCTTATTCTGAAACCATTTAAGCAGCTCGACACTTTCCTTTTTATTTATTTATTTATTATTTATTTTTTTTTATTTTTTGGTAACTGTGGCATTCATCACTATTTAGAATTCCATTTTGGGGGTCAAGTGATTTTGTATTCTTCTCTGTATTTATGTATTTTTCTGAGTATGCTCTAATAGGCTTGTTTTATTTTTGTAATTAGGAAAAAATAAGAGTCATTGCAAGGACAAAGAAAGTGCATTTATTCTTGAAATTTCTGATGTCAGTTTTCACTTTCTTTTTTGTCTTCAAAACAAGATTCTCATCATCCCATCCTTTCAGAGTAGATATTTACTGGTGATATTTTCTTGAAAAAGATGATGCCCTATTCCCCACTGAGGTCAATTACAAAAATCCATGAAAAAAATTATTCTTCCCCTACCAAACCCTGAGTCTTTGAAACACACACACATACACACGCGAAACACACACACACACACACACACACACACACACGCGTGTGTGCGCATGAAATCAATTCTTGATTTTATCTCATCCAGCTTCCGTTTTGTTCTTAACATCTTCGTGCTAAAGAAAACTTGGTCTTACAGCACCTGCCTGGCTCAGTCAGTAGAGCGTGCAACTCTTGACCTCAGGGTTGTAGGTTTGAGCCCCACCTTGGGCATGAAGCTTACTTAAAAAATAAAAATAAAAATAAACCCACAAACTTGTAAATATGTTTTTACTTGTTTTAATTATATAATTTAATTGCACCATACATAAATTGGGTAAGTGGAAAAAGAAAAACCTTTTTTTAACTATGAAAATCAAGTTTTGTCAAGTATGACAATAGCATTTCAACTATGTTTTTTAAATGTTATTTTTTTGTTAGCGATATAGACTGAAGTATTTATACACAAAATGACATGAAGTCTGGAATTTGCTTTAAAGTACTTTAGAGGGAAAGAAAAGTGAGGAGATTGAAGAAATAAGACAGCAAAATGTTGATAATCATTAAGGATGGGTATGAGGTAAATGGGGTTAACTACTGTTCTTTCTAGTTTTACCTTTTTTGTTTTTTTTGAACATTTCTATAACAAAAACTTCCAATCCTACTGGGGCTTGTGCTGTTTTGCCTTGCCTCTGCACCTCTTCCTTTTGTCTAGAAGGCTCTCCCCCAGACATTTCTGGGTTTGCTCTCCCTCTTTATTCATGTCTGTGCTAAAATGTCAGCTTTTAGTGAAGCTTTTCTTATTATCGTACCTAACACCACCCTCGAGCCCACGTTATAGCACCTTCCATCATCTGCCACACGGTATATTTTCCTGCTTTATTCACTGTCTGGACCCCAATCCCACTAGAATAAAAGACCCATGTGAGCGGGCGTAGTCTGTTTTATTCACTACTCTCTCCCCAGGACTGAGAAGAGTTTCTGGGACATAACAGGAGCTTGAGAAATACTTTTGGGATAAATGTGTTATGAAAATATTTACAATTTGGAGTGGGCAGGATGTCCTTTCAATGTCTTAACGGGGCATTGTTTGATAGGTTTTCCCCGACAGTTATTTAATTATCTAGCAGAATGTATCTTTGTTATTTTTATTCACTATCAAAGCTTATGAAGTTAGATGGTAACAATATACATCCTGTTGGCTAAAGACGCAAATAATTTTTGTCTGATAGAAAAGATACATCCCAAAGGTTATGGCTTTTAATTAACTTGTAGAGCATTAACCAGTTTTGTGCCTAACCTATCTAATATTCTACTTCAAATATGTATAAATACTTAGTGCCCCCAAGGTGTTCTTTGAACTGACGTTATCATTTTACTGATTTCTTCATAAATGAGTAAATAAATCTTTGGCATGCGTTGCTTCTATTAATGAACGGCGTGCTCTTAACTTGCTGAAACTTCTACCCTGACACATGAATTCCAGTCGTGAGGAGCTGTGCAAATGTTGGTTGTTATTCTTGACTTTTTGCTATTTGAGGCTCTGATTCTGCCTTACAGAGAGAGCAACACAACACACGCCTAATCCCTTGGCATTGAGACTATTCTTCAACCAGAAGAGACCCCCAGGTCACCCATACTCTGTCACATCAGATTTCTTCAAGCCAAGTAGCCCCAGGCCCTCAAACTTCTTTATCCAGCTTCTTCTCCTGCTGCCCCCACTTCACGATCAACTCACCTGTTAGTCACTCTTGAACTTAAGCACCTAGGACTGAAAACAGATGGGATGATGGTGGCTCTTCCCAGGTGGGATAAATAAGACTTTACATTGACCTACTTAGGCTGACAAGCAACACAATTCTGACACAGAATGATGAATAGATCTCTTGGAATGTATCTTTCCGGCCAACTCCAGCCAACTGTAGGCATCTATGTGGCACGCTGTGTAGACAGTTTTGACGCTGGGCCAGGCTCACCCGGTGTGCCGGGATCACTCAGCAATGCCTTCCACAGGCACAGGATTAGGAGAGCAGAGCATACACTACCATCTTTCCTGACCCAGCTCTAGGAGGTGATGGTTCAAGAGGAGAGATAAGCCACAAAGAAAATGTTCTGGCCACCAGGCAGGACACGGCATTCTGCTGCTTTACCTGCAGAGATCCGTAAGTACAGTACGACGATGCTCTGGGCTCTGGGACCTTGCTTCCCTAAAAGGGGGAGCCCAAGGACCTCACACTGCGGCCTCATGACTCACCTTTGAGACAGACAAAATAACAGATGCCTCCATCGGGAGACTACACAAATGCTCCTATGTTAGGAATGGGCTGCCTCAGGCCCTGAGATGTGCTGAGAACACAGTCTTTTGGAAGTTGTAGGATACAATGGCTGCAGGCTGTGCAGTTAGTTCAAAAACCAGCTCTCCCACTTGCCAGCCCTGGTCCTTAGAAGAATCACTCCATGTCTCAGTTTTTCCATCAGTCTGGTGGGTCTGATGATCCCAAGTATGGAAAGAAGACAACTTTCAATCCCCACCCTGCCATGTACTAACTACAAAACTGACTTCGTGGGCATCTGACCAAAGCAGTCACATGGGGCCCTGGATTCAGAAACTTCCCACACTTGGAGTTTAATGCTCTGCAGTTGCTGTCTAGAAATTCTCAATAATTTTGTCATTGCTTTGTATCTTGCAGGAGAAGGCCAATGGGCAACTGAAGCCTGAACCAGGGGCTTGAAGCTTTGTTCAGACCTCTTACTGTTTTCTCACCTCCCAAGGGAGGGAAGGTTCTCCAGCTGCCACCCTCCACCCGCCGCAGGAGCATGAGTGCAGGAGGGTAAGGATCAGGTGAATTGTAGAGTGTGGCCCCAGGTACCTAGGAGGGTCAGCTTTGTCCCTGCAAGAATCCCAGTGTCCGAGGATCTCAACATTAAATAGCAAGTAAAAACCATCTGACTGGTGTGACAAGACCTCAGAAGAAAGTAAGAGCTTTCTCTGGCTTTTTGAACAATGAGCCTTGCGTTTTCATTGTGCACTGGGACCCGCAAATTACCCAGCCTGTTCTGACTGTAGAGTAAGCCAAATTATTTAACCTTTCTCAGGCTCCATTTCCCCAACCACAGGATGTGCATCCCGAGACTTTTCTGACACGATTCTGATAAAGTTTAAAAAGAACCAACTTTCGCACCTGAGCGGGAGGGGAGCCGCCACGGGCTCTGCAGTGATCTCAGGGGCACCCTGGGAGAGAGCAGTCCCTTCCTCGAGTATCGTGGGAAGAGGGTGTGTTGCCCCCACAAGGACAAAAGACCCAGGGAATGTGAACTGGTGCAGCTATTCTGGAGAACAGTATGGAAATTCCTCAAGAAACTAAAAATAGAACTACAATATGACCCAGCAATTGCACTATTAGGTATTTACCCAAAGGATACAAAAATACAGATTCGAAGGAGCACATGCACCTCGATGTTTATAGCGGCTTTATCAACAAGAGCCAAACTAGGGAGAGAGCCCAAATGTTCATCGACTGATGAATGGATAAAGATGTGGTATAAGCAGTGAGTCAAGCTGGCGGAGAAGTTCTAGGAAGATTGGAATTCCCCTCATCCCTCAAACACAGCAGTATTGAGGCCAGAACAGTTGGAACACCAGGAATCCAGGCTCCAGAGTGACAGAAACATCCCCACAGACGTACAGAGACAGGTTGGCAGGACAGAGTTGTGTGTTTGTGTATCGGGAGAGATAAAAGGAGCAGCATAGGCATGGAGGGGAGTATCCCCTTTAGTGGAGAGAAAAATGGAAGAGAAAGAGAGGCTGTGTAAGTGTGGGATTGTATTTGGACAAGAGAAAACCTCTCTGGACCACGGATGGGGGGACGAAAAATACGGACAGAGCCAGTTTCTACCTTGCAAACAGCCTTAGGAGCTAAAGGTCAGAGTTTTCAGGGGTGCACAACTTGTTCCAGACCAGAGCTGGCTGTGTGTGTGCACCTGAGTGGGAGGGGAGCCGGCCACAGGCTCTGCAGTGATCTCAAGGACACACTGGGAGAGAGCAGTCCCTCCCTTGAGTATTGTGGGAAGAGGGTTTATTGCCCACACATGGACAAAAGACCCAGCAGGCACCAGCCAGAGGCCCTTTGTCAGCTGGGCAGAGTGGCACTACCCTAGGCTGGGGAGGATACCTTAAGACATAGGGGTCTGAATCCAAGCAAAGCACCTAGGAGCTGCAGGAGACTGTGGAGCAGGGTGAGCCAGCCTGCCTGGGCTACTCTGTGAAGGCTGCCTGAGCAGCATGGTTTGAGACACTCAGTCCAGGGAGGAGAGACTGTCACCATTTTTCTTCCCATCACCAACAAGGTGGGACTTCAGGGAGCAGGACAACAGCCTCCAGTGGAGGCGGGACCACTTACACCAAACCCTGCCCCTGCGGGTCTGCTAACTGCTTATCGACCAGAGTGAGATTGACACTGACGGAACCAGGGGGCCCCTCCTCCAGACCAGCACAGCCACCAGTTCCAAGGCATCAACAGACAACTGTCCTGTGCTTTTGTAGGTCTGTCTGTTTTTTTGTTGTTATTGTTTTGTCTTCTGTCTTTCTTTCTCTGTTCCGGTGTTTCTTTGTTTAATCAGGCACTTTTATTCTATCCTCTTTACACCTTTTCTGTATCTCCTTCTTCTTTATTTTCCTCTCTTTCTCTCTCTCTGGATTAAGCCCTATAGTTTCTTTGATGCTCTGCCTGATCTTTTTTTTTTTTTCTGCCCCTGTCATTTCTCTCTTTGTATAAGATAAGGCTTCTTCCTTCCCCTCCTTTTTTCCTTTTTTCCAGGGTTACTTTAATGAACAAGTCAAAACACACCTGGACCAATCCACCACTACGAGCAGTGAGATAAACCAACAAAAAATGCAACAGAGTGCACACAACACACTCTAAAAACATTTCCTAAAGTGCCAGGCCCTGGACAGTGTATGACCCCTTTTTAATATAGTAGTATTTGCAGGTGCAGGACATATAACAAGCTATTAAAACACATAGAAGACAGAAAACTAGCCAAAGTGATGAAGTGGAAGAATTCCCAAAAGAAATTCCAGGAAGAAATAACAGCCAGAGAATTGCTCAACACAGATATGAACAATTTATCTGATCAAGGATTTAGAATAATAGTCACAAGACTAATAGCTGGGCTTGAAAAAAGCATAGAAGACAGCAGAGACTCTATCGCTGTAGAAATTAAGGACCTAAGAAATAGTCACGATGAATTAAGAAATGCTATAAATGAGATGCAAAATAAACTAGATGCAGTGACAGCAAGGATGGAAGAAGCAGAGGGGAGAATAGGTGAAATAGAAGATAAAATTATGAAGCTGAAAAAAAAGATGGATTGGAAATTACTAGACCACGAGGGGAGAATTAGAAACCTAAGTGACTCAATGAAGTGAAACAATACCCATATCATAGGAGTTCCAGAAGAAGAAAAGGGAAAGAAAGGGGGCAGAAGGCTTACTTGAACAAATTATAGCTGACAATTTCCCTAATCTGGGGAAGAAAGCAGACATCCAAGTCCAGGAGGCACAGAAAACACCCTACAAAATCAACAAAAACAGGTCAACACAAGGACATATTGTAGTGAAACTGTCAAAACATAAGATAAAGAAAGAATTCTGAAAGCAGCTAGGGACAAACGGGCTTTAACCTACAAGCATAGACACACAAGATTTACAGCAGACCTATCATCCACTGAAATTTGGTGGGCCAGAAGGGAGTGGCAGGAAATATCCAATGTGCTTAATAGGAAAAATGTGCAGCCAAGAATCCTTTATCCAGCAAGGCTGTCATTCAGAATAAAAGGAAAGATAAGGTCTTTCCCAGACAAACAAAAACTAAAGGAGGTTATGACCACTAAATCAGCCCTGTAAGAGATCCTAAGGGGAACTCTGTGAGTGGGAAGCAGCAAAGACTACAAAGGACCAGAAGCATCACCACAAGCATGAAACCTACAGAGAACACAATGATACTAAATCCATATCTTTCAATAATCATTCTGAATGTAAATGGACTAAATGCTCCAATCAAAAGACTAGGGTATCAGAATGATAAAAAAAAAAAAAAAAAAAGAAAAGAAAAGAAAAGAAAACAAGATCCATCTATATGCTGCCTACAAGAGACTCATTTTAGACATGAGGACACCTGCAGATTGAAAGTGAGGGGATGGAGACCATCTATCATGCTACTGGATGTCAAAAGCAGCTGGAGTAGCCATATTTATATCAGACAAACTAGATTTTAAACCAAAGACTGTAACAAGAGATGAAGAAGGGCATTATATAATAATTAAAGTGTCTATCCATCAAGAAGAGCTAACAATTGTAAATGTTTATACCCCCAACATGAAATCACCCAAATACATAAATCAATTAATCATAAACACAAACAATCTCACTGATAAAAATACGGTAATTGTAGGTGACTTTAATACTCCACTTATAGCAATGGACAGATCACATAGGCAGAAAATCAATAAGGAAACAGTGGCCTTGAATGACATACTGGACCAGACAGACTTAACAGATATATTCAGAATTTTTCATACAAAAGTAGCAGAATACACATTCTTCTCAAGTGCACATGGAACATTCTCCAAAATAGACCACATACTTGGTCACAAAACAGCCCTCAACAAATACCATTAATATTTGCAGATCACAACGTTATGAAACTTGAAATCAACCACAAGAAAAAATTTACAAAGCCTCCATATCCATGGAGGTTAAAGAACATCTTACTAAAGAATGAATGAGTCAACCAAGAAATTAAAGAAGAAATTCAATAATATGTGGAATCAAATGAAAATGAAAACACAACAGTCCAAACCTTTTGGGATGCATCAAAGGCAGTTCTAAGAGGAAAATACATTGCAATCCAGGCCTATCTCATGACACAAGAAAGATCCCAAATACAGAACCCTACCACATACCTAAAAGAACTAGAAACACAGCAGCAAAGAAAGCCCAAAGCCAGCAGAAGAAGAGAAATAGTAAAGATTAGAACAGAAATAAACAATATAGAATACAAAAAAAAAAAAACAAACAGTAGAACAAATCAATGAATCTAAGAGCTGATTTTTTGAAAGAATAAACAAAATTGATAAACTCCTAGCCAGACTTCTCAAAAAGAAGAGAGGGCCCAAATAGATAAAATCATGAATGAAAGAGGAGAGATCAAAACCAGCACCACAGAAATATGAACAATTATTAAAGAATACTGTGAAAAATTATATGTCAACAAACTGGACAATCTGGAAGAAATGGACAAATTCCTAGACACACACACACACTACCAAAACTCAAACAGGAAGAAATAGAAAATTTGAGCTGACCCATAACCAGCAAAGAAATTGAATGAGTTATCAAAAATCTCCCAACAAATAAAAGTCCTAAGCCAGATGGTTTCTCAGGGGAATTTACCAGACATTTAAAGCACAGTTAATACCTATTCTTCTCAAGCTATTCCAAAAAATAGAAACTGAAGGAAGGCTTCCAGACTCATTTTATGAAGCCAGCATTACCTTCATTCCCAAACCAAAGACCTCACTAAAAAGGAGAATTACAGACCAATATCCCTAACGAATTCTCAACAAGATACTAGCAAATTGAGTTCAACAGTATATAAAAAAAAATTATTCACCATGATCAAGTGGGATCCACTCCTGAGATGCAAGGCTGGTTCAATATTCACAAATCAATCAATGTGATACATCACATTAATAGAATAAAGAGTAAGAACCATATGATGCTATCAATAGACACAGAAAAATCACTTGACAAAGTACAGCATCCTTTCTTAATAAAAACCCTCAAGAAAGCCAGGAGAGAAGCACTATATCTTAACATCATAAAAGCCATATATGAACAGCCCACAGCTAATATTACCCTCAATGTGGAAAAACTGAGAGCTTTCCCCCTGAGATAAGGAACAAGACGGGGATGTCCACTCTCACCACTGTTGTTAACATAGTGTTGGAAGGTCTAGCCTCAGCAATCAGACAACAAAATGAAATAAAAGGCATTGAAATTGGCAAAGAAGTCAAACTTTCGCTTTTCACAGATGACATGATACTCTACATGAAAAACCCAAAAGACTTCACCAAAACGCTTCTAGAATGATACATGAATTCAGCAAAGTCGCAGGATATAAAATCAATGTCCAGAAATCAGTTGCATTTCTATACACCAATAATGGAGTAACAGAAAGAGATATCAAGGAATTGATCCTATTTACAATTGTACCAAGAACCATAAAATACCTAGAAATAAACCTAACCAAAGAAGTAGAAGACCTGTATGCTGAAAACTATAGGAAGCTTATGAAAGAAATTGAAGAAGACACAAAAAAATGGAAAAACATTCCACACTCCTGGATAGGAAGAACAAATATTGTTAAAATGTCGATACTACTGAAAGCAATCTACACATTTAATGCAATCCCAATGAAAATAGCACCAGCATTCTTCACAGAGCTAGAACAAACAATCCTAAAATTTGTATGGAACCACAAAAAAAAACCCTGAATAGCCAAAGTAATGCTGAAAAAGAAAGCTGGAGGCATCACAATCCCAGACTTCAAGCTGTATTACAAAGTTGTAATCATCAAGACAGTATGGTATTGGCACAAAAACAGATACATAGACCAACGGAATAGAATACAGAACCCAGAATTGGACCCACAAATGTATAGTCAACTAATCTTCGACAAAGCAGGAAAGAGTAGCCAATGGAAAAAAGACAGTCTCTTTAGCAAATGGTGCTGGGAGAACTGGACAGCGACATGCAGAAGAATGAAAGTGGACCACATTCTTACACCATACACAAAAAGAAATTCAAAGTGGATGAAAAGACCTAAATGTGAGAGAGGAAACCATCAAAATCCTAGAGCAGAAAACAGGCAACAATTTGTTTGACCTTGGCCGAAGCAACTTCTCATTTAACATGTCTCTGAAGGCAAGGGAAACAAAAGCAAAAATGAACTACTGGGACCTCATCAAAATAAAAAGCTTCTGTACAGCAAAGGAAACAATGAACAAAACTAAAAGACAACCAACGGAATGGGAAAAGATATTTACAATGACATATCAGATAAAGGATTAGTATCCAAAATCTATAAGGAATTTACTAAACTCAACACCTGAAAAACAAACAAACCAGTGAAGAAATGGGCAGAAGACATGAGCAGACACTTTTCCAAAGAAGACATGCAGATAGTCAACAGGCACATGAAAAGATGCTCAACATCACTCAGCATCAGGGAAATACAAATCAAAACCACACTGAAATACCAACTCACACCTGTCAGAATGGCTAAAATTAACAATTCAGGAAACAACAGATGCTGGCGAGGATGTGGAGAAAGGGGAACCCTCTTGCACTGTTGGTGGGAATGCAATCTGGTGCAGCCACTCTGGAAAACAATGTGGAGGTTCCTCAAAAAATTAAAAATAGAATTACCCTACAAGCTAGCAATACCACTACTAGGAATTTATCCAAAGGATACAGGAGTGCTGTACCCCATTTGTACCCCAATGTTTATAACAGCACTATCAACAATAGCCAAATTATGGAAAGAGCCCAGATGTTCATCAACTGATGCACGGATAAAGAAGTGGTATATATATATACAATGGAATACTACTCAGTGATGAAAAAGAATGAAATCTCGCCATTTGCAACAACGTGGATGAAACTGGAGGGTATTATGCTAAGTGAAATAAGCCAGTCAGAGAAAGACAGATATCATATGTTTTCACTCATATGTGAAATTTGAGACACTTAACAGAAGACCATAGGGGAAGGGAAGGAAAAATAAGTTACAGAGAGGGAAGCAAACCATAACTCTTAAATACAGAGAACAAACTGAGGGTTGATGGGGGTGGGGGGTTGGGAAGGCGGGGAAAATGGGTGATGGGCATTGAGGAGGGCACTTGTTTGGATGAGCACTAGGTGTTGTATGTAAGGGATGAATCATGGGAATCTACTCCTAATGCCAAGACTATACTGTATACACTGTAAGTTAGCTAACTTGACAATGGATTATTTTTTTAAAAAAGAATATGTTTTATACATATATATATATGAATATATACATAATGGAATATTACTCAGCCATCAAAAAGAATGAAATCTTGCCATTTGCAATGATGTGGAGGGAGCTAGAATGTATTATGCTAAGCACAATAAGTCAATTGGAGAAAGACAAGTACCATATGATTTCACTCATACTTGGAATTTAAGAAATAAAACAGACAAATATATGAGAAGTGGGTGGAAGAGAAGAGCGGGAAACAAAGCACAAGAGATCCTTAATGGTAGAGAACAAACTATGGGTGACAGAGGGAGATGGGTGGCAGATGGGCTAGATGGGTGATAAGCACTAAGGAAGGCATTTGTTGTGATGAGCACTGGATGTTGTATGTAAGTGATTCATCACTGAAGTCTAGTCCTGAAACCAATATTGCACTGTATGTTAATTAACTAAAATTTAAATAGAGGCATGTGGGTGACTCAGTCGGTTAAGTGTCTAACTTCAACTCAAGTCATGATCTCACAGTTCGTGGGTTCAATCCCCAAATTGGGCTCCATAATGACAGTGTGGAGCCTGCTTAGGATTCTCTCTCTCTCTCTGCTCCTCCCTCACTCATGCTTTCTCTCATAAATAAATAAATAAATAAATAAATAAATAAATAACTTAAAAAATAATATTCTAGGGGCTCTCAGATGGCTCAGTTGGTTAAGCATACAACTTTGGCTCAGGTCATGATCTCACAGTTCATGAGTTCGAGCCCTGCATCAGGCTCTGTGCTGACAGCTCAGAGCCTGGAGCCTGCTTCAGATTCTGTGTCTTCCTCTCCCTGTTTCTGGCCCCTCTCCCACGCTTGCTCTCTCCCTCTCAAAAATAAATTAAAATTTTTTTAATTTAAATTTCAAGAAAATTTAAATTAAAAAATAGAAGCAAAAAATAATAAAATAAATACATAAAAATAAAAAAATAAGATAAATTAAAATATATATATAAATTTCTGAGTACATTGTAGACAGCCCATAAACATTGACTCCCAATCTTTCTCTGTTCAAAATTTCTAAATGGACTTCTGGCAACTGTTTTTCAAGGGCTTTCTTTCCAAAGACAAAAGGAGGAAGCAGACAAGTCATGAGTGTCCACTGTGATACAGAACAAGTTTTCTCCAGCAGGAATACTGCCACTTCCCTCAGCTGTTAATAATAACACCAGAACAAGAAGCAAGGACTGGATGTCAGCAGTGAGCACTCGTGACCTTTCTAGGAACTTCTGAAGCAAATCACAGAAGTAATGTCTCTCCTTTTCCCTCTTCCCTTACCTCTACCCTTCCTTACTCAGCCATCTGATGTGTTCCCAAGACTTTCAAGCAGGCTCCCCTTCTGGAAGATTCTACCCCAGAGCTACATTTTCTCAGGTGTCCTGGTAGCAGCTCAAGTCTGGAAGTTCTAAACACACTTTGTTTGCATGTGTACTCCACCCTTCCTTCCAGAGATAACTCAGCTCTGTGGCCCAACTTCCACATTTGTAATCACAGCAGCACCCAGGCCTACACTTTGGAAACCAATTTCACTTTCCCTATTTTGCCCTCCATGTTCAGTCAGGTGCATCTAAGACTCTGGCTACTGGTCTCTGTTTCAGAGCCCCAGAATGAAAAATGGAGTTAAAGGAAGCCTGATAATCATGATAGAACTAAGCATTGAGGACACACAGGTGAATGTGAGGCCATGAACTTCATTCTGCTCTAATGATGTTCAGGGTCTAGCTGGGAATACAGACACTGAGCTGGTGGTCATCCCATCACCCACAGGGAAAACATGCTAGAATTCTGTCCTATGAGCAAATACACTCATGCTCATTCTCTCACACACTGAGAGGGTCCAGGTTGTGGGTGGGCCAACATGGGGTTCACACCCTCTCACCAGTGGGGTCCTGCCAAGGTCCTACAGCCTTTAAAGAGTTTTGGTCCATCCATTGGCCAGTCTTCCTCCAAGAGTACCATCTTATCTGTCTCCCAGGTTCAGTCAACAGGTTAACACACACTCTTCAGAACACCCTTTGCTGAAATTCTATGGTAAAAGTAAGACCTCATACGTGACTTTTTTCATGAAGTCTTTCCCAACTCTGGTCCACCAGGTGGATGGTGCTCATTTCTGAAACTCTGTGGCATGGTGCAGGCACTTGGCTCAGAGCAATTCACATATTTTCTTGTTTGACAGGTACTTGAGTACCTCTTACCCCTACAGAATCTAGCAAAGGGCTTAGAGCACAGAAACCACCCCTTCCTCCAAGGAGCCGCTCTCATCCACGTACACACCCATGTGCCATTACAGATCACACTGCCCTGCAGCACTGTCTCCAGGCCAGTCCTCCCAGACCTCCCCTCAGTCCTCCCAGACCTCCCCTCAGGACCCTGGACAGCAGGAGTGGTGTTTTCTTCCTCTCTGAACCCCACTTCCCCCCGCAGGAGCCCCAGCATCAGGCGCACCGTGCGTCTTTATTATGTGTTTGTAGGAATTTGTATTTTGTACATTGTGGACTCATAAATTTCACTGAGTAGAAGTTATTAAAATGCTGTAGTCATTCAAATGGGAGTCATGGGGAAGTGAAAATGAAGAATTGGTCCCTGAGAAATCTTGCTAGAAATTTTGAAGAGGAAGGAGAAACAAAAAGAAATTATGAAATGAAGAAAAAGGAATCAGAAATAATAGTCAATGCAGGCACAGGGCAGATGATCTTTCTGTGATCATCAGAAAGCAAGTTAAGATGGGTGAAGAATGTTCTCTGATTAAGTCTCTAAATACTGTGTATGTCTATGTTTCAACAAGCATGATGAGGACTTCACTGAGTTCACCTTAGCAGGCATCTACCAAGGGACTATAATGTGACAAGCAATGTGCTGGACAAAAGAGGATGCAGGGGTGAGTAAAACAGCATCTTCCCTCAGGAACCCCAGCTTGTATGGGGCAGGGAAGAAGGGAACTATCAGAAGAAGGCCCTCTCCTGTTCCTGAACAGCCAGCAGCTATCATCAATGCCTTAAATTCATGGGGAGGGCTGGTTTTCTCCAAGGCAGTAAGATTCCTGGAACTGAACTACACCTCTGGCTACCTCCCTGGAGGCCCATCTCTCCCTGGGTGCTGACTCTCCATTTCCACCTGCAGACTCTGCTCCACCCTCCACCCACATTCCCTGGCTCCTGACTATTGCCCGGACAGGTGACAGTCTCCCACAGTACCAATATTTCCAAATTGCCAACACTAAGCACCTGATAACACTCTGGTGAGTCTTGGCCACACGTCTCTTAGGTCTCGTGCCCAGGGCCATCTTAGATCATAATGCAGCTCCTGGGTGTGACCTTGAGACAGCAGAACCAGGGGTCACCTGTTCAGGAATGTTCTCCCCCTGGTTTAACTTAAGGAAGTTCCATCTTGATAAGCAGGGACAAGTTTCAATACTTGCCTACCCACACTAAAAGACTGACAGAAAGTGACTTGTATGGGGGTAAGAGATTTTGGAAAAGGAAAATGAAGGAAAAGGAACATATAAAGAAGATAAAGTCCAAAGACCTACAAAGAAATACTGAGAAGCTATTATATAAAAGAAACATCAATGCTCTATTAGCCCAAAATAGAGATTGATGGGGATTTGGGAGCAATGGCATGGAAGTTTGTTGGGGAGGTATATTTATTATAGCTCTGTTTGTTTTTATTATTTGTAATATACTGGCTTGTATACTGTTCATTTAATTCAACTAACTATTTTTGCTTACTGTATTGCAGGCACTATTTTAGGTCATAAATATATACCACTCAACAAAAAGCCCCTAGATTCAATGAGTTTATATTCCAGGAGGCATGTATCATTTTTTATCATTGTTAAATCTAGTTAATAAAAGGTAATAATGTATAAAGAGCAATCGATGTCACAGAAGAACAAAAAAGACAAGAAAGAAATAAAAATTTTAAAACTAACATAAAGGGATCCCTGGGTAGCTCCATTGGTTAAGCATCTGACTCTTGATTTCTGCTCAGGTCATGATCTCATGGTCCTGGGACCAGGCCACGTTGGGCTCCATGCTTGGGATTCTGTCCCTCCCTCTCCCTTTGCCCCTCCCACACTTGAGGTCTTTCTCTCTCTCTCTCCCTCTTGCTCTCTCTCAAAAATAAATAAATGAATAAATAAATACATAAATAAATAAATAAATTTTTAAAGTGTTTTAAAAAATTTAAAAGCTAACATAAAGATACAGGAAGGACTAAAGCTGTCCACAAAATTTCTGTTACTCTTCTCATCACAGAGTAGAGCTTGTTTTCTCTCCTCTTGAACCTGGACAGGCCTGGTGACCATTTTATTTTTTTATTTTTTTTTTAATATATGAAATTTATTGTCAAATTGGTTTCCATACAACACCCAGTGCTCATCCCAAAAGATGCCCTCTTCAATACCTATCACCCACCCTCCCCTCCCTCCCACCCCCCATCAACCCGCAGTTTGTTCTCAGTTTTTTACTTATTTATTTATTTATTATTATTTTTTTAATGAAATTGTCAAATTGGTTTCCATACAACACCCAGTGCTCATCCCCAAAAATACCCTCTTCCATACCCATCACCCACCCTCCCCTCCCTCCCACCCCCCATCAACCCTCAGTTTGTTCTCAGTTTTTAAGAGTCTCTTATGCTTTGGCTCTCTCCCACTCTAACCTCTTTTTTTTTTTTTCCTTCCCCTCCCCCCCATGGGTTTCTGCCAAGTTTCTCAGGATCCACATAAGAGTGAAAATATATGGTATCTGTCTTTCTCTGTATGACTTATTTCACTTAGCATAACACCCTCCAGTTCCACCCACGTTGCTACAAAGGGCCATATTTTATTCTTTCTCATTGCCCTGGTGACCGTTTTAACCCGAAGAATGTAGTGGAAGAGACTCTGTGCTAGTTAGGGGTCTAGACCCAGGCTCCCCTGGAAAGAGCTGAGGAACTCTGAAGACACGTAGCTGCACCATGGTGAGGTCATGTGCGGGGGGCTGTGAGGAGGAGACGCCCTGAAATGACACAGAGAAAAAGAGCCCTGGCCATCCCCGCTCTGCCCATGCACCACAGCACCACCACACATGTACAATGTCTGGGGCATTCCAGTCGACTCAACCCCCCAGATGACTTCATTGAAGCAGATCATCCAACTGATGCTAGCCAACACGCAGCATCATGAAAGATAGTAAGTGATTGTCATTTTAAGTCATTACAGTTTAGGGTAGTTTATCAGCAATAGGTAACCAAAACAGAAAGTGGAACCCGGAAGTGAGGTGCTTTGTAACAGAACCCTGACACATGAGCATGATGGCTCATTCTCTGTGTACACTTGACCGAGATATTTGGTCACACACATGTGGATGTCACACTTAAATGGATGGACTCTAAGTAAAGCTGATTGCCCTCCACAATGTGGATGGGCCCCATTCAATTAGCTGAAGCCTTAAGAAAAAGACCGACCTCCCCCAAGAAAAAGAGAATTCTGCCAGCAAATAAACCTTCGGACCCAAACTGCAACGTCAACTCTTCCCTAGGTCTCTAGCCTGTCTGCACCCCCTTCAGATTTTGGACTTGTCAGTTGCCACAATCGTGGGAGCTAATGCCTTAAAATAAACATCTCCTCTCCCCCCATCCCTGCCCCTCCTCACCTCTCTCTCACTCTCTCCCTCTCCCTGGAGAGGCAGCGTGGCACCAGCATTAGGAGTGAGTGGCAGGCTGGGGTAAGACAGACCTCAGGGAGGGGCACCCGGCTGGCTCAGAGGAGTGTAGGGCTGTTGATCTCAGGGTTCTGAGTTTAAGCCCCACCTTGGGTGTGGAGATTGCTTAAGTAAATAAAACTTTAAAAAGAAAAAAGAAAGACAGAAAGACCTTAAGGGGACTGTTCCTAAAGGCTGGACACACAGGAAGGAAACTGTCACCGGAGCCTAAGAAAAAGTTGACCCATGTTAGATGGTTGTGGTAACACTGTCGTCCGCAGTAATAGAAATACTTGAGGAACTTAGGAATTTGCCTAAGGAGATTTCCAGGCAGAATGTTAGAGGCGCGCCTCATTTCTTCTCACCGCACACGATAAGGTACAGATTCATTTTTAGACAGAATCAAGAGCAAACATTTCCAAGTCAGGATTTGCTGGGTTGGAAAATAAAGCTGCTTTTCATTCCTCGTCTTTCCCGGTAAAAGAATATCAAACCAAGAAATGGTGACGAGGCAGTAATCACTTCCAGGGGCTGCCAGTAAAACATGTTCACAGGGTCAAAACATCAGGGCTGGGACTCCCAGACTCTGAGACAGCAGAGAGACATTGTGATGGTCCACCTTTCCAGCATCCCCGGTAATGCCAGCCTTTCAGCAGACCCCTCCATGGTGTCCCTCATGTGAGTGATGTCCCCTGTATCTTGGATATGTCAACTTAGTTGAGCCCCCAAATAACTCCAGTCCCAGCCAACATCACAAGGAGCAGAAGAAACACGTAGTTAAGCCCAGTTGATCCAAGAGTCATGTAAAATAATGAAATGCTTTATGCTTTAGATCACTAAGTTTTGGAGTCGTTTATTATGTAGTCACAGATAAGCAAGATGCCAATTGTAGATCATTTGAAACTGAAGAATAATAAGGAAAGAAATCTACAAGAAACTTACTAAAGGCCTAAAATCAGTGGCGGAATAATAAGAATCAGCCGTTAACAATTCCCTTAACCCAGCAGTACCGTATTTCACGGCCTTTCTTCCATTTACATTCAGTTTTATATAGTTACGATTGTCACATACATTGTTTTTGATACTGGTTTTGTTTTGCCTGGGATCACGTAACATGTCAAATTTGTGTATATTAACACGTAGTTATAATAAAGACCTACAGAGGTAAGAAGAACTAGAAATACCAGGTCAAAATGGAATTACAAGGTTGAATAATTGACATAAAGTGAAGTTCTGGCCCAGTATAAAAGACCAAAGCAGGAAACAGTGACCCAGCAAGGAGTGGATAGGAAAAGAGGATCGCAGGAATGATCTCAGAATTCATCAGGGTAAAGATTTCTGATGCTGAGAAGTATGACTACATGGGAAATAGCATGCCAGACTTTCAACAACATAGAAGATTAGTGACCAGAGTCATAGCCTTGAAGTTAAAGTCTCAAGAGTCAGGGGAGCAACAGAAGTTGTAAGTGTTCCAAGGACAAGCAGAGAGAAAGAAAATACTACATACATGATCTACAATATATAAGGAATGCCCGTAAGGAGAAATAAATAGGGGCAACTGGTTAAGCATCAGACTTCAGCTCAGGTCATGATCTCACAGTTTGTGAGTTCAAGCCCTGCATCGGGCTCTGTGCTGACAGCTCAGAGCCTGGAACCTGCTTTGGATTCTGTGTCTCCCTCCCTGTCTGCCCCTCCCCTGCTTGCACTCTGACTCTCTCTGTCTCTCAAAAATAAATAAATGTCAAAAAAATTTTTTAAATAACAGAATTTTTGTGTCTGTATTTATGAAGAATATTGATCTGAGGTTTTCTTTTCTTTCTTTTCTCATTTTTTATTTTTATGTTTTTGTCTGGTTTGGGCAATACTAGCTTTATAAAAATATTGGGAATTATTTCTTCCTCTTCTATGTCTGAAAGAAATTGTGTAGGATAGGTTTTCATTCTTCTTTAAATATCTGGAAGAATTCTACACTAAAACCACTTGGGCTTGGAGATTTCTTTCTTGGTAGTTTTTAAATTAAAAATTCAATTTCTTTGGGGTGCCTGGAAGGCTCAGTTGGTTAAGTGTCTGACTTTGGCTTAGATCATGATCTCACGGTTCTTGGGGTCGAGCCCTGCATCGGGCTCTGTGCTGACAGCTCAGAGCCCGGAGCCTGCTTCAGATTCTGTGTCTCCCTCTCTCTCTGCCCCTCCCCCCCTCGTTCTCATTCTCTCTCTGTCTCTCTCTCTCTCAAAAATAAATAAAAATATTTTTAAGATTAAAAAAAAGAAAATTGGAAACGAATTTTTGTGGACCGAAATAGTTACCTCTACCCATAGAATGAGATAAATCAGGGGCACCTGGGTGGCTCAGTGGGTTAAGTGTCCTACTTCAGCTTAGGTAATGATCTCTCTGCTGATGGCTCAGAGCCTACTTCAGATTCTGTGTCTCCCTCTCTCTCTGCCCTTCCCCTATGCATGCTCTCTCTCTCTCTCAAAAACAAAATAAACACTAAAAAAAAAAATTTGTTTTTTTTAATAATGAGGTAAATCTACCTGTGCTAACACGGAAAGATCTCCAGGGCCATGTGTTTAATTTTTTAAAAAATAACAGTAAAACAAAAAATTAGAAACAACATAAATTTGGGGCACCTGGTGGTTCAGTGGTTAAGCTTCCAACTCTTGATCTCATCCCAGGGTTTGGGGTTTGGGAGTTCAAGCCTGCCACCCGGCTCTGTGCTGACAGTGTGAAGTCTGCTTGGGATTCTGTCTCTCCTTCTCTCTCTGCCCCTTCCCTGCTTGTACTCTCTTTCTGTCAAAATAAATGAACTTAAAAAAAAAAAAAGGAAACAACATGGAGGACGGATACACTGAATTGTAATTTAAATAGCTTTAATACTAGGTATCCATTTTCATGTTGGCCTTGATCTCTATTTATTATTGTTAAAAGGTGACTGTGATACTGCCTTTCCAAAAACAATAGCATTAACACTTTGTATGTATCGGGATTATTCCTCCTAATCCTCAGAATTTCCACATGTGGAAGAATTTCCACATCATTCCATTCTCCATTCTGAGATCATTGCAGCCCAGAGAAAGTATCTTGCCCAAAACTACACTGTGACTGACAGAGCCGAGATTTAAACCCCAGCCAGTGTGATTCCCGAAGTTGTGTCCTTAAACTCTCCGAGGATAAAGGGACCATACGTTCTGGTATAAGTCTATGGACTCAGCATAATTAGTAACAGCATCCCCTTTGTCTTCAAAATGTCCCAGACATAGTAAATTCTGTGGTCACTCTACGTACAGGACATACATAGGCAACACAGCACAGGGGGTGAGCTCAGTTTCTGGATCCAAATTTTGGGCAATTGACTCAAACTCTCTATTTCAATTTTTTCGTTTCTAAAATGGGGGCGGCAGTCAAGTGCCTCACACAGTTAGTTGTTACGGGACTCGTGATTTCATATTTAAGTGACAAGCACGTGGTACCGTATGAATTATTAACCCATTTACATAGTGTCTGCGTGTGTGAGTGTGTTTAATATTGACCCGGCGCCCTGACAAACATTAAAAAAGTCACGTGGTCCCTACGGAGCCTCGGGCTTGCTACCCGGTGGTGATAATCTAACCAATAGCGTGAATTTACATTGAACAACAACAGAAATCTTAAAACTGTTACATGAAGATGAAACTTAAACGTCCGCGTCGATCATTACCAAGTCAGAATAGATAGCGCTTGATTTTATCAACACTTTAAGTGTAGCCTAAGGGAAACGCTTCAACTTCTGATTTCTCAATTAACTATTTAATTACTGGGAAGCAAAACACTTACGGGACCGACCCCGGCAATCGGCAGTCGTTGGCCTGGAAAAAATGTGCAAGAATCGAGGGGCGGAAAGCGCGCGGGGAGGCTGGCGGGGTGGGGGTTGGGGTGCGGATTTTACCGCTCGGCTCCCGGGGCTGCCGGTGGTTCGCAGGCGGAATTCATTGCGCGATCCCACACTCCCAACAGAAATTGTGGCTCCCGGTGCCCGCCTTCGGCAGCCTGAGAAGTAGCTTTTTACTTCCGGCTGGTTCTACTTCATGCACAACTTCAAAAATCAGTTCTGTGGGTGAAACCAAACCCTGGGAATGAAAGTCAAGAAAGCGGTTCCCTCTGGGGGTGATTAGGTGGGAGGAGGAAAGAGGAACCCTCTGGAAAGGTTCCGCAGACTGATGTGGGTGGTGTTTTCAGGGTGGGTACCGATGCGTCGAACCGATGCACCTGACAGTGTTTTATCTCACGTTCCAAAGTTAGTGTTTTGGTTTAATTTTGTCACTGAGCTCTCTGTCCCATTTATCCCTGGGGGCGCAAGAAGTGCTGTTTTATATTCGTGAATAAAACTCACTGTAGTGGTCTGGCCCCTCTGATGCCATCCTCCCCCCTCCCCTCCCGCTCCCCCCGCCACACACACACACACACACACACACACACACACACCCCTGCAGGCTCCAGAAGCCTCCTAACCAGGCAGGTGTCACCGGTAACTGTCCGGGGCCAGAGCCCGCGCACAGAAGTCCCCTGCAAAGCAGAGAGCGCCCGCGATCCTCCGCGCCCACCAGTTGCGCGCCTGCAGCGCGGCGGCGAGCGCGGAGCGGGGCCCCGCCGGCGCCGCGCACCTAGCGCAGAAGGCGGGCGTCTGCGCCCAGGGTTCGGCCGCCGAACCGCGCGCTCCCCGCCCGCCCGCGCGCGCAGGTGCCAACGCCAGGCGCTCCCGCGAGCGGCGCGGAACATCAAGGCCAGCGCTCCCCAGCCGGCACTGGCCGGCGGGCTCTTCGCTGACCCGGAATAGAAGATGCTTTGTTTTCGCGCGCGGTGCCCTGCCGCGCCCCGCCGCGCGCCACCGGACGCCGACTCACCCCAGCTCGGGTCGCACGATTTGGGTGTAGGTGTAGCACCGTCCGAGGATTATCTCGTAAAAATGGGCGGTGGTGCCCGCCCCCTTCCACTCCTGGTGCTGGGGCGGCGGGCGCGACATCACGATCCCCACCACCACCGCGATGATCACCACGACCAGGAGACCGAAAACCACGCAGAGACAGATCTGGGCTTTCTTGGAAATGTCGCAGCAGGGTTTCTCCCCGGACACGGGCCTGAACCTGTGGTCGGCCATGGGGTCCGCCGTGGGGTCCGCTCGCGAAGTTGCAGGAGAGACCACCCGCGGCCGGTCCGAAAGCGAGGACGGAGCTAGCCCGGTTCTGAAAATGCACCTCCCCTTTATCTCGCACGGCTTCCTTTCCCACCCCCACCCCCTCCTCCAAAGTCCCTTGGCCGGCAGGACCAATAAGGATTTCAAGGACTTGAAAGGCCTCTACGACTACCGCCGCCGCTCACTTCCAGACTCCTGAGCAGACAAGGACCACGCTTTGCAGTTGCAGGAAGAAGCGGCCTCCTTAAGCTTTCTCTGCAGGCCCCGGAAAAACACAATATATCTTCATGCTTCTCCACCAGCTCCCTTGTTCAACCTTGCACTTTACAATTTAGCCACACCCTCTCCTGGAAAGTGTGAAGGCCGGCTGCCTACCTCTGCACCTGCCCATAAGCAATGCTCTCTGTGGGGTGGGGGGAGAAGGAGAGGGAGGGTGCCCTACCTCTACTTGACAAGTTTGACAAATGCCTGCTCAGCCCTCTTCAAAAGCTCCACTCAAGCCTCATCCCTTAACTCAAGTGGCATCAGTAATGAAACCTGGGTTCAAACTCAGCACCTCTACCCACTACTGGAGTGATACTGGGCACATTATTTGATCTCTCTGTGCTTCAGATTTAAGACTGGGATCATGGCAGTGTCTACTTCATGGGGTACGGTGAGGGTTAAGAGAGTTCACATTTACAATGTGCTTAGCACCATGCCTGGCACAGGCTGAGTGTTCAATAAATGTTAGCTATTACAACCTGCTTCTATAACCCATGGGATGTGCTTGGAAAAGTATCTGGCATGCCGTAAGCACTCCAAGTGGTGGTTCAATAAATAATCGAGTGACTAGTCACGGATATGCCCTGCCTGTCCTCTCTCAAGGTTCCTTACCAGTAAGACCATCTGTGACATTCAGCAGAGACCTAAGGAGAGTGAAAAATCAAGCCACAGGACTTCCTGGGGCAAAAGTTCTCCAGAGGGTGAGGTGCAAAACCTCTGAGGGAAAAAAAAAAAAGCCCTTGACCTGTTGCAGCAGCAGCAAAGAGGCCATTGGAGCTGGAATGCAGGGTTAAGGGAGACAGAACAGGAGACAAGTTCAGAGGGTAGCAGGGGACCAGATCACTAATAGCCCTGTGGGACAGGATAAGGACTTTTTGGACTGTGAATTTTATTTTGAACACATTCAAGGTCATTGGGTGACTTGATCAGCCATGACATTTAAAATTTTGTTTTAATGTTCATTTATTTCTGAGAGAGACAGAGCACAAGCAGGGAAGGGCAGAGAGAGAGAGAGAGAGACAGAATCCGAAGCAGGCTCCAGGCTCTGAGCTGTCAGCACAGAGCCCGACGTGGGCTTGAACTCACAAACCATGAGATTGTGACCTGAGTCAAAGTCTGAAGCTTAACCGACTGAGCCCCCCAGGCACCCCTGGCTTGACGTTTTAAATGCTCAATCTGGCTTCTGCGCTGAGAATAAATTGTAGGAAAGTAAGGAAGGATGGAAAGGTGGAGACGGGTTATGATGACTTTGACCAGGAGAGTAGTAACAAAAGAGTCAAGAAAATAATCAGTTGGATCCTGGATACGTTTTGAAAGTAGCAGCAACAAAGGATTTGCTGTGGAGTCAGATGGGGGAGGGGGGTTGCAAGAAAAAGGAGTCAAAGAGCACTCCAGGAATTTGGGTCTGAGTAACTCACCAAAGGAAGGACAGCACTGCCATTTATAGTGATAGAAAAACTGGGGGTGAGATAGATTTGGTTTGGGGAAAAAAGGTTCCAACCAAAAATTTGGTTTGGGAGGTAAGTTTGAGATGTTCAGTGAGATAGATTTGGTTTGGGGAAAAAAGGTTCCAACCAAAAATTTGGTTTGGGAGGTAAGTTTGAGATGTTCAGTAGACCCCGAGTAGGGGACATCAGGTAGCTATTTGGGTAAAAATATCTGGAATTCAAGGGGTCAGTACTGGAAACATAAATATGGGAGGCTTTACCATACAGATAGTTTTTATTTATTTTTATTTTTTTAAGTTTATTTATTTATTTTGAGAGAGAGAGAGAGAGAGCACGAGCAGGGGAGGGGTATAGAGAGGGGAAGAGAGAGAATCCGAAGCAGGCTCCACGTTGTCAGCACAGAGCCCCACGCAGGGCTGGATCTCACAAAGCTGTGAGATCATGACTGGCCGGAAATCAAGAGTCGGAGGCTCAACCGACTGAGCCACCCAGGAAGCGCCCCCTACAGACAGTATTTATTTATTTATTTATTTATTTATTTATTTATCTAAGTTTGCTTAACGTTTATTTATTTTTGAGACAGAGAGAGACAGAGCATGAACGGGGAAGGTTCAGAGAGAGAGGGAGACACAGAATTCAAAGCAGGCTCCAGGCTCTGAGCTGTCAGCACAGAGCCCGACGCGGGGCTCGAACTCATGGACCTCCAGATCATGACCGGGGCTCGAACTCATGGACCGCGAGACCATGACCTGAGCCGAAGTCGGACACTCAACCGACTGAGCCACCCAGGTACCCCCCTACAGACAGTTTTTAAAGCCAAAGGGATAAACAGAAGTTTCAGAGACTCAATGAGTAGTGAAGGTCAGGAAGATGAGGAGGGCTCAGGCAAAGGATGCTGGCGAGGGCGACCCCTGAGACAAGAGCCTGAGACCAGACGGAGAGCTACTGGTGCGCTCGACAAGAGCCGTTGCAGAGGAAGGTGGAGGGACAGAGCCCGATGAGAGTAGGTTCACGGGAGTGTGTGAGAGGAAGACGTGTCAGTGAGCTCGATGGCTCGTCCTGAAGACTTTCTGTCAAACGGATAGAGAAATGAGGCCGTAGCAGGAGGACAAAATGTTGTCTCTGAGGAGAGACCTCCAAACTTCTGTCTGTGGGATGACTGGGTGACCCAAGAGACAGGCAACAGCTGATAATGCAGAAGAGGGGAAAATTGCCGGAAAAAGCATAAAATTTGCAAAGCTCATGCGGAGGTGGTAGGAAACTGAGGCACGGCGGGGGGGGGTGGGGGGTGTGGGTGGGAGTCCAGCTGCCTCACAGAAGGAAGGTAGAGAGCACGACTTAGTGGACTGGCCGGCAGGGACACGTGGACACCCTCGTGGGCGCTTCTCAGTGAAATGAGTGGGTGAGAGCTGGCAGAACGCAGGAGACGAGCAGAGTGGGTGGATGGAATAAGGAAATGAGAGACGGTCTCGGGGTGTCGTTAGGCGGTCAGGAATTTAAAGAAAGGCCAGTCAGTGAGGGGGTGTTCTTTTTGTCTAGCTGCTCCCCGCTGCCTAGTAGAAAGGGCAGAAGGTAGGCAGAGAGGGAGGTGTGATGAGGCTGGGGTTTGTGGGTTTGCCGGCGCAAACACACAAGCCACAAAGCCTGTTGCGGCTTAAACAGCAGACACTTATTGTCTCACGGTTGTGGAGCCTCACATCAAGGTATCCATGGGGCTGATTTCCTCTGAGTCCTCTCTCCCTGGCTTGTACACGGCTGCCCTCTTGCTGTGTCCTCACACGGTCTTCCCTCTGTGTGTCCCCGTATCTCCATTCCAATTTCTTCTTCTTCTTAGGGCACCGGTTTTATCAGATTAGGGTCCACCTTAATGACCTCATTTTGACTAAAATTACCTCTTTCAAGGCCCCATCTCCAAATCCAGTCACCTTCAGCATTGAAATGTGGGGCAAGGGGGACACCCATCAGCCGATCACCCCAGGTAAGTACAATGGAGTAAGAGAAAAGCAAGGAGGGAAGCAAAGATGGGATTTTAATAATGGGCCATCTCTCCAAAGGCCCGCAGAAACTGAAGTCAGGGCAGAAGGAGGGTTTGAAACACTGAAGAGGAGAGCCCAGGTCTGGGGAGGTCCTTAGGAGGCCAAAATGTTGCTAGAGGAGGGAACATCTCCACTCACAAGTCGCTCCTTCCAAAACTGAGCTGTTCACCTTCCTCCTTCAAACCAGTTCCCGTCTCCTTTTCTGGTTGTTGTTGTTGTTTAGATAAGCTCCATGTCCAATGTGGGTCTTGAACTCATGATCCTGAGATCAAAAGTTGCATGCTCTACTGACCGAACCAGGCCGGTGCCCTTCCTTTTCTGGTCTTTTGAAATCTGGCAAAAAGAATCCACATCCCCACTCCATGGCTCAAATCTTCTGCGCTCCTTCCCCTCATCCCACATACCCACCTAGAAGTTGGTTCCTTCTGCCTACACATTATTCGTTAAGTATCCACTTTGTTATTTCCACTACCACTGGCTTAGTCTAAGAGAAAGTCTACCTTCTTTCTCACCTAGGAAGAGCTCCCAGCCGATCTCCCCAAATCTGCCCTCCCCACCTCCTCTACTATCCTTTCCACCAGACAGGGGGGTGGCTTCCTTTTAGCCAACCTTTGTAAAGAAGTAACTTTTGAAGCATCATCCTGATGACCTCACCTCTCCACTCGTTCTCGACCTAGCAAGAAGTGCATAAGCCCCTGGCTACTCCCCCAGCCTTCACGGGCACGTCTGTCCCCAACCCCAAGGCGCTCCAGAACTGCCGGCCTTCTCTCTGTCCCCAACCAGCCCAAGCTCTTCCCCGGAGCCTTCAAAGTTGCCATTGCCTCCCGTCCTAACTCCTACTGATCTCCTTCATGTGACGTCCTCAGGTAGCCTATCCAAATCCCATGTAGCTGCCGAACTGGGTTCTATCTCCAAATGGAACACTTTCCTAACAGAATAACACAGATACCCATAGATCTCCCGGGCCAGTACTGTTCTCCAAAGCTCTGGTCTGGACAGCCCAGCCCTGGAACACATCCTCTGAAAATTTTTTCTAGATGTCCCCTCCCAACGGGACTCGGAGTTTGCTCCGGGCTAGGTTGGCAGGAATTGAAGCTTATTACCTTAGTGTCCCAGGACTCAAAGTGGCATCCACAAGGGCTTGTTGAATGAATAAATAAATGAATGACCAACCAAAATTTTATTCATGGCACCCATTATTCTACCCTTTCTAAACTGCATTCATAGAGCTGTTCTCACAATCCCAGATCTAAACAAAATTAGGTGGAAATGGGATGAGAAATGTTGGTTTTGCTGAGCGTCCTCTTCTCTGCTCATCATCTTGCTTCCTCGACACTCTTGTCCTAAGTACAAATGTCCTTTTATATATATAAAGACGGTGCAAGGTCAAAATCACTTCATGTGATGAGCACTGGGTGTTGTATGGAAACCAATTTGACAATAAACTTCATATATTGAAAAAAAAAAGTATTGGTGGGATAATAGTTCCTGTTCTACAATGTAAGTTCAATCTTCAATAAATCTACTCATAAAAAAAAAAATCACTTCATGTGTAACAAAGCTTGGCACCCATTCCTTGCTGAACCGAGCAGTCCACTGTTATTCAGGCTTGTAAAATCTTGAAGAGCTGCCGTAAAACAGCCCCTTTCGAAAGGGTGTTTGTTTTTGATAATAAATATACATGAAGCGCAAGTCAAATAGAACAAAGTGATATGTGCAGAAAATCATTCTTTCTGCTTCCCTGGACTTGCCTCTTACTATAGTAAGGAGCAAGCAGCATTCATACAGATATGTAGATACAGAGAAGCAAGCTGTCACAGTTTCATAAAAATCATAGCGTATCGTATGTCCTGTTGTGCACCAGGCTTTCTTCACATAGTGATATATGTTGAAGACATTCTCTATCAGCACACATTGCTGTACCTAATTCTATTAAGTGACTTCTAGGATTCCATTGTATAGCTTACTAAAGTCTGTTTAACTAGACCCATATCAGTGGGCACTTAGGTTTTCTGCTCCTTTGTTATGACATAAAATTTTGGAATAAATATTCTTGTGTCAGCAAATTTAAAAAGTAGGTTTCCGGGGTCAAAGAGCCTAGTGCCCCCAGACACCCCAGGATCCACTCTGCAGTGATCCCTACAGATCTGTTTGAATGCCTTCCCCCACCTTCTGTTTGTCCTTCAACAGCCTGATCTAGTGTCGCTTTCTTTCCAAAGCCCTCCTAGAATCTACTCTGATTCATTGGGATCTCTCCTGTCTGCACGCAGCCATCCAAACACTATTCATGCCGTCCCCCCAACTTATCCACGGCTTCACCTTCCCCAGGTTCAATTACCAGTGGTGACCGTGTTCCGAGGCAGATGCTCCTTCTGAAAAATCGCCAGAAGGTCAATAACGGGCTATTCACATGTGGCGCTATTCACATGCCTGCACCATTCACCCCCCTGCATCTCTGATCTCACAGGCATCAACCTAAGAAGAAAGGTGAGTACAATACAATAACACATTTTGAGAGAGAGATCACATTCACATGCCTTTTATTACAGTACATTGTTATAATTGTTCTATTTTATCATTAATTATTGTTGTTAATCTCTTACTGTGCCTAATTTACAAATTGAACGTTTTCATAGGTGTGTATGTATAGGCACAAACATAGAATAAATATAGGGTTCAGTGCTAACGGCATCCCCTGGGGGTCTTGGAACACGCCCCGTGGTTAAGGGGGACCACTGTACTTATTTGTTGGATTCTTGCTAGATGCCAGACATTCGGCTAAGTTCTCTGTATATGTCACCTGATTCAACTCTCAAAATAATTCAGTGATACCCATGGATATTTTTAAGCCCATTTTACAGAAGAGGAACTTGTCCTCCAGAGAAGCTTTGATTACTTGCCCAAGGGGAAGGGCCCACTCAGGTCTCCCTGACCGGAAAGGCTGTGTTCTTACTACTCTACACAGGGATTCCTCAAGGCCAGTCTATTTCTGTCCCTTCAGCAAGCTATCATGGTGCCTGGCACAAGGTCCCTAATACTGATTGAATGAATGAATGTCAAAATACACCATTTTTGGAGCCTCAGTGCATTGTAACTATGTGCAAATAAGTCCACAATAACAACATTACCATGTGTCAAGTGCCCAGCCTGTCTTAGGTATGTCTGTTATCTCAGGTAATCCCTACTTTTTTAAAAAAGTTTTTCTTGGGGCACCTGGGTGGCTCAGTCGGTTAAGCGACTGACTTTGGCTCAGGTCATGATCTCACAGTTTGTGGGTTCAAGGCCCGTGTCAGGCTGCTGACAGCTCGGAACCTGGACCCTGCTTTGGATTCTGTGTCTCCCTCTCTCTCTGCCCCTCCCCAACTTATACTCTGTCTCTCTGTCTGTCTGTGTCTCTCTCTCAAAAATAAATAAACATAAAAAATTTAAAAAAATTTTTTTGTAACGCTTATTTATTTTTGAGGGGGGGAGGGGCAGAGAGCGAGAGGGAGACAGAGGATCCAAAGCAGGCTCTGTGCTGATGGCTGAGAGCCCAATGTGGGGTTCGAACCCACCAACCATGAGATCGTGACCTGAGCCTAAGTTGCACACTCAACTGACTGAGCCACCCAGGCGCCCCAATCCCTACTTTAACCTGACAAGTAGGCATTACACTGTGTCCATTTTACAGAGGAAAAAAATGAAATCCAAAAGTGCAACTTGCCCCAAATCAGAACACAGTTAGATGGTGTACTGGGAGGGTGGTCACTTTCTTTTGCATTTGTAATCTTTATCCCCAAGGGCAAACTAGAATGTCTGACACTTGTAGCTGAACACCTCACTTGCAGAAAGAGAAATACCAAATGAGAAGGTTCACAAAGGAAATGACTTTGCAGGAGTAAAAGGCTGCAGGGTCCTCTTAGTTTCTGTTTTCCAAGGTTCGTTACATTTAACAGAAGGAGAAACTAAAAGCTGAAGTGCTCCCAAATCATTGCTGATTCAAAACCAGAAATGAAGACAAAGCCAAGTCCGAGAGTGTAACTGTGTGAATGTGGAAAAACCTGCATTCTGGGGCAATGCTAGTGTGAGTGCCACTTGGTACATCCTCTTGGACTGCCAGGATCTTGAAAAACTCTAGGGCACGAGAGGAATGACTACCTCTGAGCCACGTAGCTGGCATATGGAAGTGTGGGTCCTAGCACGTGGGTTTTGAGCTCTCTTCTTTCCTTCATTAGCGATTTTTAAATCATTCAAGGAATACAATCACATTTTACAAATTGGAAAGAGAAAAGAAGAAAAATGTCCCCACCCCCGTTCCAAAACCCTAACCCAACTACCTTTAACATTTTGGTATCTTTTCTTCTAGCCTTTCTTTTAATCTCTGATGGCTTTAAAAGTAGCTATACTGTATACTATTTGATATTTTATATATACATATATACATTTTTTTTTTTAATTTCTGCTCTTTCCACTTCACTGTGGTTCCTGCCAGCCTCTGTCTCCTCTCCCAAAACACTGGTCCTGCCAGCCTCTGTCTCCTCTCCCAAAACACTGAGTCAGGTTCAGATCCCCGTTCTGCACCCCTTGGTAGCTTTGAGCTGAGTATCTGATCCTGTATATCTCCCCGTGTCTTGGGCTGTCTGTAAGACCCTGTAAAGAACAGCCCTGGTACAACCTCTTAGAAATGGGGCTTCTTCCTCTCCTTACACCTCCCATTAAAAAGTTGGCTCCATGAGAACAGGACCAATGCCCATCTTTGTCCACCACTGAGCCCCTAACATCAGATCAATGCCTGGTATGAAAGTGGCATTCAAGCAATGCTTTCAGAAAACCCGGTGACAACAGACTGATCATCCACCAGGAATAGAGAAACTAATAGGTCCAGGGTCTTCAACAGATTCCCCAGCTATGACCCATCCATCAACGTCTGTTGTTCATCTGCTGAGTGGTGAAGTGCGGTGTTGAAGGGAAAAGATGGGAGAGGCTAAGGTTAATTACATAATTCTTCTTTTTCCTCCTTCAGCAATAATTGCTAACCTCATCGCATGTCAAATACTTTGTGTACAATGCCCTACAGCAATTGCTGTCATGTAAACAGTTTATTGTTTCCGTATTACAAATGAGGAACCAGAGACTTGGAAAGGTAAGCAGTTTTGGCCAAAGTTAAGTTAGTCAAGAAGGGTTGTGAACCCAGACAATCTCATTTCAAGACTGTCCAGCTAACACTACCCCTGTGCCATTAGGCAACAGATAGTTAAAGGGCACCCACTATGTGCTGGCTCAGAGTTGGCACACTAGAGGATTTGTGATCTAGAGTGGGGCCTTCTGGAAACATGTTCTTGAGCATGGGTCTGTGGCAACCATGAGGCTCTGAGCATCACTGAAAAACTTGGGGTGGACCTGTTTTCCTAGGAAAGTGTTTATCTTCTCAAGGTGTTTTACACCTCCTCAAATTAAATTCTGTCACACACACACAAAAAAAAGGTGAATAGATGCTGAATATCAAAAACAAAAAACAACAGAGAAGCACACTCATTGATGTCAGCCGGCGATCTGGTTTTTTCTAGTAGTCTTGTGAAAAGGAAAGCTATGATTTCTCCTCCCACATCCAGCAAATGAGCAGAGCTGAATTCGCTCTTTATTCTGCAGTGTCAATGATACAAGAATTAGTAGAACTTTGGAGAATGCCTTGAAATGCTTTTCATTCACTTGGGCATCACTGGCTTGCTTGTTTAGTTAAACCGGTAGAGGTGTGAGTGCATGAGAAGTCAACTTCTCAACCACTCTCTCAGTTCAGGCTGACCTCAGCCTAACAGATTGAGTAAGTTCTCAACTCTCTCCACCCTCCACCCTCGTTACCTATTTACTTGCTCTTCCTGAACTTTCAGCTGACAGCTTAGATACCCTATGCCTTGGACATCTTTTGTGAGCTTTCTCATTGCTGTCATTCCTGAGGTTTCATACATCCTATACTTCCTGCTTCTATTTTTGGATTTGGATGGTTTCCTCATCGCCTTTTTCCCCACACTAGACTGTAAATGAACTCTGAAACAGTCTTTTTGTTGAGTAGGATTCCAATGACTAGCAAGTCCCTGGTACCTAGTAGGCACTACAAAACTGTGTGTTGATGAATATCACACTTTAACACAAATCTTTTTTTTTCATTCGCTTATTCTTCCATTCATCCATTAAATACTCACTAAGCACCTTCTGTGTTCTGTGGACTGTTTTAGGGACTGAGGATACAGTGCTTTAAGAAAATTCAGTCCTGGGCTTTAAGACGCAGAACAGATGAACACAAGGGAAGGGAAGCAAAAATAATATAAAAACAGGGAGGGGGACAAAACATAAGAGATTCTTGAATACGGAGAACAAACAGAGGGTTACTAGAGGGGCTATGGAAGGGGGGATGGGCTAAATGGGTAAGGGGCAGTAAGGAAATCTACTCCTGAAATCACTGTTACAGTATATGCTAACTAATTTGGATATAAATTTTAAAAAATATATTTTTTTTTAAAGAAAAGGGCAAAGGACTGGAATAGACATTTCTCCAAAGAAGATATACAAATGAGGAACAGGCATATCAGGGATATGCAAAGCAAAACCACAATGAGATTATCAAAACCATTAGGATGGCTAATATTAAAACAACAATTACACAAAATAACAAGTATTGGCAAGGAAGTGGAGAGATTAAAAACTCTTGCACACAATTGGTGGGCATGTAAAATGGTGCAGCCACTATATAGAAAAGTATGAAGTTTCCTCAAAAAATTAAAAACAGAACTTCCATATCATCCAGCAAGTTCATTTCTGGTGTATATCCAAAAGAATTAAAAACCAGATCTCAAAGAGAGATTTGCAAACCCATGGTCACTGAAGCATTCTTCACAATGGCCAAGTTGTGGAAGCAACCTACTCATCAATGATGAATCGATCAATAAAATGTTATATATAACACCTCCAGAAGGGAGGTGGGTGCGGGGATGGGTTAAATAGGTGATGGGGATTAAAGAGTATACTTGTTGTTATGAACACCAAGTGATGTATGAAGTGTTGAATCACTATATTGTACACCTGAAACAAATATTACATTGTAGGTTAACTAACTAGAATTTAAATAAAAAGGTTTTTAAAAAAAAAAAAAAGTAAGGGCTCCTGGATGGCTCAGTCGGTTAAGCGTCTGACTTCAGCTCAGGTCATGATCTCGCAGTTTGTGAGTTCGAGCCCTGCATTGGGCTCTGTGCTGACAGCTCGGAGCCTGGAGCCTGCTTCGGATTCTGTGTCTCCCTCTGTCTCTGCCCCTTCCCTGCTCATGCTCTGTGTCTCTCTGTCTCTCAATAATAAATAAATGTTAAAAAAAAAATTTTTTTTTAGAAAGCATCTGGCTCTTGATTTGGGCTGGTGATGATCTCACAGTTTGTGGGTTCGAGTCCTGCATTGGGTTCTGCACTGACAGCATGAAGCCTGCTTGGGATTCTCTCACTCCTTCCCTCTCTCTGCCTACCCTCCTCTCCCGCTTATGTTGTTTCTCAAAATAAATAAATAAACTTAAAAAAATATCTAGAAAGAAAGAAAGAAAGAAAGAAAGAAAGAAAGAAAGAAAGAAATTCTGTCCTAGGGCACCTGGCTAGCTCAGTCACAAGAGAAAGTGACTTTTGATCTCAGGTCATGGGTTCGAGTTCCACACTGGTGTAGAGATTACTAAAAATAAAAATTAAATTAAAAAATAAACAATAGCTCTCTCCCCGGTATCTCACCGCTGTGTCAGTGCAGTTAGGCATCAGCAAATTAATGAGAGGAGAGAGGAGGCCCCTGCTCTTGGGCACCCGCGGGAACTTACTCCAGCTCCAGACACACCATAAACACTTTCATCTAATGGAAGATAAGCTGTGAAATCGGATTTCTGAACCACAAGACACTTGTGTAAAAACTGCATTCCATGCCAGGCCTGAAATGTTCCAAAGCTCAGTTCGCTATCAGCATCCCAGGTGGTGCAATTAATAAAGAGCTAGCGTGGGGCCACTGGCACAAACAAGGCAGCTCCTTAGAACCTGAACTTCCTGTTTGTTCCATTCCTTGGGTAGATAACGCCTGTTAATTACTCTGGAGTATTTTCTTTTAGAAATTATTTTGGCGAGGAGAGAGGGAAGATGGCGGCGTAGGAGGACGCTGGGCTCACCGCGCGTCCTGCTGATCACTTAGATTCCACCTACACCTGCTTAAATAACCCAGAAAACCGCCAGAGGATTAGCAGAACGGAGTCTCCGGAGCCAAGTGCAGACGAGAGGCCCACGGAAGAGGGGCCCCTCCTGAAGTGGATCACCTAAGGAGAAGCGAGCTAAGCCTGCCCCTCCTGCCCCCGTGCACCTTGCCTACCCACCCCAGCTAATACGCCAGATCCCCAGCATCACAAGCCTGGCAGTGTGCAAGTAGCCCAGACGGGCCACGCCACCCCACAGTGAATCCCGCCCCTAGGAGAGGGGAAGAGAAGGCACACACCAGTCTGACTGTGGCCCCATCGGTGGGCTGGGGGCAGACATCAGGTCGGACTGCGGCCCCGCCCACCAACTCCAGTTATACACCACAGCACAGGGGAAGTGCCCTGCAGGTCCTCACCACGCCAGGGACTATCCAAAATGACCAAGCGGAAGAATTCCCCTCAGAAGAATCTCCAGGAAATAACAACAGCTAATGAACTGATCAAAAAGGATTTAAATAATATAACAGAAAGTGAATTTAGACTAATAGTCATAAAATTAATCGCTGGGCTTGAAAACAGTATACAGGACAGCAGAGAATCTCTTGCTACAGAGATCAAGGGACTAAGGAACAGTCACGAGGAGCTGAAAAGTGCTTTAAACGAAATGCAAAACAAAATGGAAACGACGACAGCTCGGATTGAAGAGGCAGAGGAGAGAATAGGTGAACTAGAAGATAAAGTTATGGAAAAAGAGGAAGCTGAGAGAAAGAAAGATAAAAAATCCAGGCGTATGAGGGGAAAATTAGAGAACTAAGTGATACACTAAAAAGAAATAATATACGCATAATTGGTATCCTAGAGGAGGAAGAGAGAGGGAAAGGTGCTGAAGGGGTACTTGAAGAAATTATAGCTGAGAACTTCCCTGAACTGGGGAAGAAAAAGGCATTGAAATCCAAGAGGCACAGAGAACTCCCTTCAGACGTAACTTGAATTGATCTTCTGCACGACATATCATAGTGAAACTGGCAAAATACAAGGATAAAGAGAAAATTCTGAAAGCAGCAAGGGATAAACGTGCCCTCACATATAAAGGGAGACCTATAAGACTCGTGACTGATCTCTCTTTTGAAACTTGGCAGGCCAGAAAGAATTGGCACGATATCTTCAATGTGCTAAACAGAAAAAATATGCAGCCGAGAATCCTTTATCCAGCAAGTCTGTCATTTAGAATGGAAGGAGAGATAAAGGTCTTCCCAAACAAACAAAAACTGAAGGAATTTGTCACCACTAAACCAGCCCTACAAGAGATCCTAAGGGGGACCCTGTGAGACAAAGTACCAGAGACATCACTACAAGCATAAAACATACAGACATCACAATGACTCTAAACCCGTATCTTTCTATAATAACACTGAATGTAAATGGATTAAATGCGCCAACCAAAAGACATAGGGTATCAGAATGGATAAAAAAACAAGACCCATTTATTTGCTGTCTACAAGAGACTCATTTTAGACCTGAGGACACCTTTAGATTGAGAGTGAGGGGATGGAGAACTATTTATCATGCTACTGGAAGCCAAAAGAAAGCTGGAGTAGCCATACTTATATCAGACAAACTAGACTTTAAATTAAAGGCTGTAACAAGAGATGAAGAAGGGCATTGTATAATAATTACAGGGTCTATCCATCAGGAAGAGCTAACAATTATAAATGTCTATGCGCCGAATACCGGAGCCCCCAAATATATAAAACAATTACTCATAAACATAAGCAACCTTATTGATAAGAATGTGGTAATTGCAGGGGAATTTAACACCCCACTTACAGAAATGGATAGATCATCTAGACACACAGTCAATAAAGAAACAAGGGCCCTGAATGATACATTGGATCAGATGGACTTGACAGATATATTTAGAACTCTGCATCCCAAAGCAACAGAATATACTTTCTTCTCGAGTGCACATGGAACATTCTCCAAGATAGATCATATACTGGGTCATAAAACAGCCCTTCATAAGTTTACAAGAATTGAAATTATACCATGCATACTTTCAGACCACAATGCTATGAAGCTTGAAATCAACCACAGGAAAAAGTCTGGAAAACCTCCAAAAGCATGGAGGTTAAAGAACACCCTACTAACGAATGAGTGGGTCAACCAGGCAATTAGAGAAGAAATTAAAAAATATATGGAAACAAACGAAAATGAAAATACAACAATCCAAACGCTTTGGGACGCAGCAAAGGCAGTCCTGAGAGGAAAATACATTGCAATCCAGGCCTATGTCAAGAAACAAGAAAAATCCCAAATACAAAATCTAACAGCACACCTAAAGGAAATAGAAGCAGAACAGCAAAGGCAGCCTAAACCCAGCAGAAGAAGAGAAATAATAAAGAGCAGAGCAGAAATAAACAATATAGAATCTAAAAAAAAACTGTAGAGCAGATCAACGAAACCAAGAGTTGGTTTTTTGAAAAAATAAACAAAATTGACAAACCTCTAGCCAGGCTTCTCAAAAAGAAAAGGGAGATGACCGAAATAGATAAAATCATGAATGAAAATGGAATTATTACAACCAATCCCTCAGAGATACAAACAATTATAGGGAATACTATGAAAAATTATATGCCAACAGATTGGACAACCTGGAAGAAATGGACAAATTCCTAAACACCCACACTCTTCCAAAACTCAATCAGGAGGAACTAGAAAGCTTGAACAGACCCATAACCAGCGAAGAAATTGAATCGGTTATCAAAAATCTCCCAACAAATAAGAGTCCAGGACCAGATGGCTTCCCAGGGGAGTTCTACCAGACATTTAAAGCAGAGATAATACCTATCCTTCTCAAGCTATGCCAAGAAATAGAAGGGGAAGGAAAACTTCCAGACTCATTCTATGAAGCCAGTATTACTTTGATTCCTAAACCAGACAGAGACCCAGTAAAAAAAAGAGAACTACAGGCCAATATCCCTGATGAATATGGATGCAAAAATTCTCAATAAGATACTAGCAAATCGAATTCAACGGCATATAAAAAGAATTATTCACCATGACCAAGTGGGATTCATTCCTGTGATGCAGGGCTGGTTCAACATTCACAAATCAATCAACGTGATACATCACATTAACAAAAAAAACGAGAAGAACCATATGATCCTGTCAATCGATGCAGAAAAGGCCTTTGACAAAATCCAGCACCCGTTCTTAACAAAAACCCTTGAGAAAGTCGGGATAGAAGGAACATACTTAAAGATCATAAAATCCATTTATGAAAAGCCCACAGCTAACATCATCCTCAACGGGGAAAAACTGAGAGCTTTTTCCCCGAGATCAGGAACACGACAGGGATGCCCACTCTCACCGCTGTTGTTTAACATAGTGCTGGAAGTTCTAGCATCAGCAATCAGACAACAAAAGGAAATCAAAGGCATCAAAATTGGCAAAGATGAAGTCAAGCTTTCGCTTTTTGCAGATGACATGATATTATACATGGAAAACCCGACGGACTCCACCAAAAGTCTGCTAGAACTGATACATGAATTCAGCAAAGTTGCAGGATACAAAATCAATGTACAGAAATCAGTTGCATTCTTATACACTAACAATGAAGCAACAGAAAGACAAATAAAGAAACTGATCCCATTCACAATTGCACCAAGAAGCATAAAATACCTAGGAATAAATCTAACCAAAGATGTAAAAGATCTGTACGCTGAAAACTATAGAAAGCTTATGAAGGAAATTGAAGAAGATTTAAAGAAATGGAAAGACATTCCCTGCTCATGGATTGGAAGAATAAATATTGTCAAAATGTCAATACTACCCAAAGCTATCTACACATTCAATGCAATCCCAATCAAAATTGCACCAGCATTCTTCTCGAAACTAGAACAAGCAATCCTAAAATTCATATGGAACCACAAAAGGCCCCGAATAGCCAAAGTAATTTTGACGAAGAAGACCAAAGCAGGAGGCATCACAATCCCAGACTTTAGCCTCTACTACAAAGCTGTAATCATCAAGAGAGCATGGTATTGGCACAAAAACAGACACGTAGACCAATGGAATAGAATAGAAACCCCAGAACTAGACCCACAAACGTATGGCCAACTCATCTTTGACAAAGCAGGAAAGAACATCCAATGGAAAAAAGACAGTCTCTTTAACAAATGGTGCTGGGAGAACTGGACAGCAACATGCAGAAGGTTGAAACTAGACCACTTTCTCACACCATTCACAAAAATAAACTCAAAATGGATAAAGGACCTGAATGTGAGACAGGAAACCATCAAAACCCTAGAGGAGAAAGCCGGAAAAGACCTCTCTGACCTCAGCCGTGGCAATCTCTCACTCGACACATCCCCAAAGGCAAGGGAATTAAAAGCAAAAGTGAATTACTGGGACCTTATGAAGATAAAAAGCTTCTGCACAGCAAAGGAAACAACCAACAAAACTAAAAGGCAGCCAACGGAATGGGAAAAGATATTTGCAAATGACATATCAGACAAAGGGCTAGTATCCAAAATCTATAAAGAGCTCACCAAACTCCACACCTGAAAAACAAATAACCCAGTGAAGAAATGGGCAGAAAACATGAATAGAGACTTCTCTAAAGAAGACATCGGATGGCCAACAGGCACATGAAAAGATGTTCAACGTCGCTCCTTATCAGGGAAATACAAATCAAAACCACACTCAGATATCACCTCACGCCAGTCAGAGTGGCCAAAATGAACAAATCAGGAGACTATAGATGCTGGAGAGGATGTGGAGAAACGGGAACCCTCTTGCACTGTTGGTGGGAATGCAAATTGGTGCAGCCGCTCTGGAAAGCAGTGTGGAGGTTCCTCAGAAAATTAAAAATAGACCTACCCTATGACCCAGCAATAGCACTGCTAGGAATTTACCCAAGGGATACAGGAGTACTGATGCATAGGGGCACTTGTACCCCAATGTTTATAGCAGCACTCTCAACAATAGCCAAATTATGGAAAGAGCCTAAATGCCCATCAACTGATGAATGGATAAAGAAATTGTGGTTTATATACACAATGGAATACTACGTGGCAATGAGAAAAAAATGAAATCTGGCCTTTTGTAGCAACGTGGATGGAACTGGAGAGTGTGATGCTAAGTGAAATAAGCCATACAGAGAAAGACAGATACCATATGGTTTCACTCTTATGTGGATCCTGAGAAACTTAACAGAAACCCATGGGGGAGGGGAAGAAAAAAAAAAAAAAAAGAGGTTAGAGTGGGAGAGAGCCAAAGCATAAGAGACTGTTAAAAACTGAGAACAAACTGAGGGTTGATGGGGGGTGGGAGGGAGGGGAGGGTGGGTGATGGGTATTGAGGAGGGCACCTTTTGGGATGAGCACTGGGTGTTGTATGGAAACCAATTTGACAATAAATTTCATATATTAAAAAAAATAAAATAAAAAAATAAACAATAAAGAATAAATTTAAAAAAATTTTAATGGGGGGGTCAGACCTGTAACAGGCAAGATAAAAAAGTAAATCATAGTGTATGTGAGGTGGTGATGAGGGATAAGAAACGAAACAGGCAGGGGATGGGATAAGGATTACAGGAGAGGATTACAACGTCAGGTGGAAGGCCAGGATGTTCTCACTGAGAAGGTGGCCTCTGAGGAAGGATCTGAGGAAGGTGAGGTAACCACAGGACATCTGGGGACACAGAGTTCCAACAGAGAGGGAAACAAAGTGCAAGTGCTGAACATCTGGTGTGTTGAGGGAGGAGCAGAGGCCAAATACGGGAAGCGTGGTGCAGAGAGAGCAGGAGGAAAGAAGATGAGAACAGAGATGGGGCGGTGTGTGTGCAGCGACGGCAGAAGATGTTCCCGGTATTGCATCTCATCGGACTCACTGACTCCTTGTTGAGAATAAATTGAAGTGGGACAAGAGCAGAGCAGGGAGACCACTCAGGAGGCCATGATGCCATCATCCAGACAGGAGAAAACAGTGGCTTGTACCAGGGTGGCATCTGTGGATGTGGTTGGATTCTGGGTGTCTTTTGAAGGTAGAATTGGGAGGATCTTTTACAGAGTAAAGAGACCAAAAGAGAGGTCAAAGACAACTCCAAGGCTTTGGGCTTGAGACAACTGGAAGGGTGGAGTTGTCATTTACTGAGTTGAGGAAGACTCTGATAGAAGAATTCATTAGAGGCAGGTTACATTTGAGATGTCTATGAGATACCCAAGTGAAAACGCTGGGGAGGCAACACCGTGCCGGGCCCTACAAATATGACCACTCAACCCCAATAACAACCCACAAGTGAGGGAGTACACTTGGCCCCATTTTACAGGAGGAGACTGAGGCCCAGAGAGGATGAGTGATTTACCCAAGGTGAATTGGGGAGCTGGGATTCAAACCTGCCCAATGGGCTCCAGAATATATGCTCCTCTACACCAGGCTGTCTGGTAGCCAAGCAAACACACACCCCCTACATGGTTCCAGCCACTTAAGAAAATCCTTGCCTTAAAAGAAAATAAAAACAGAAAAAGAGACAAACCATAAGAGACTCTTAAGCACAGAGAACACACCGGGGGTTGCTGGAGGGGAGGTGGGTGGGGAGATGGGCTAAATGGGTGATGGGCACTAAGGGGGGCACTGGTTGGGATGAGCACTGGGTGTTGTATGCAAGTGATGAATCACTAAATTCTACTCCTGAAACCGATATTACACTATACGTTAACTAACTTGGATTTAAATTAAAATATATGTATACTTGAAGGGCGCCTGGGTGGCTCAGTGGTTAAGCGTCCGACTTTGGCTCAGGTCATGATCTCACGGTTAGTGAGTCTGAGCCCTGCATCAGGCTCTCTGCTATCAGCATTGAGCCGCTTCAGATCCTCTGTCCCTCTCGCTTTCTGCCCCTACCCTGCTTATGCTCTCTCTCTCTCAAAAATAAATAAACATTAAAATATATATATATACATACGTATACATATGTATATACATATGTATACGTATGTATATATATATTTTATACATATATAAATATACATATATATGTATATATATGTATATTTTATATACATATATATACATATGTACAAATTTGTATACATATATACAAATCTAGAGATAGAGATAGAGATAGATAGAGATGATAGATATTTGGGGTGAAAGAGAAAAAAAAAAGAAAGAAAATCCTTGCCTTTAGTTCAAAACCCGCATCCTGTGGCTGATGTGCTCTGATTACGTTGGGTCTGAGTCTCCAGCTGCCTGACCTGGGGGAGTGGAGCCGCACTTGGGCTGAGAGCCCAGCAGCCACCAAGTTCCCCAGAGGAAAATCAGGATATTGTCAGCAGAAGAGGGGTGAACAGAGGCCAAATTTCAAAAACAACAGGAAAGCTCGCAGATTAATGTCAGATTAAGCCCACTCCTAACAACTTGGGCCGTTTATAGATCGGTCATCCCACATACGCTTTTCAAGCCACCCAGAGCACCCCAAAATTCATGCCCAAACTTTCTCAGCAGATTTTCTTGTCAGATGTTTACTTGATTTCCTGGGACACTTGGGCTTTCCATTCTTCTATTCCAACACAGAGAGGCTAAAGGTCAAATATCTCAGCTGGGAGGAGAGCACATTCTTGAATATCTAAGAGGCAACTGCAAGGAATGTACTCTTGAGGGCAGGCTCAAAAGAAAACAAAGCAAAACTCAAAGCCCCAGATAAAATTCACTGAAAGTGAGGGTACTGAATATTATTTACTGCCTTAAAATTTTTTTATTTATTTGTTGTGTTGGGTTTTTTTTTTTAAGTTTATTTACTTTGAGAGAGAGAGAAAAAAATGATCAGGGGAAGAGCAGAGAGAGGGAGGGAGAGAGAGAGAGAATCCCAAGCAGACTCCATCACAGAGCCCCATGCGGGGCTCGAACTCACCAAACCACGAGATCATGACCTGAGCCAAAACCAAGAGTCAGATGCTCAACTGACGCTTAGCCACCCGGGTGCCCCTTGATTTGTTTTGTTTTGTTCTGTTTTTAAATAAACTTAACTTCTTAGAGCAGTTCTAGGTTCACAGCAACATTGAGCAGAAAATACAAAGCTCCCGGGGCTCTGAATCCTAGAAATAGCAAGGGTTTTGACAAACGTATAAATGACCTATGTCCACCATTACAGTGTCACAAAGAATAGCTTCGCTGCCCTAAAAATCCTCCGTGCCCCTCTGTTCCTCCTTTGCCCCTAACTTCTGGCAACCACTGATCTTTTTACTGTCTCCATGGTTTTGCCTTTTCCAGAATGTCATATAATTAGAATTACAGAGTGTGGAGCCTTTCCGATCGACCTCTTTCACTCAGTAATAGATATTTAAGGTTCCACCATGCCTTTTCGTGCCTAACAGCTCATCTCCTTTTAGTACTGAATAATTGCATTGTCTGGATGTACTAAAGTTTATTTATCCATTCACTTACTAAAGGACATTTTGGTCGTTTTGTAGTGTGTTCTGAAGCTAAATTTTTTTCAACCTAAAGAGTTTTAAAATTCTGCTGATTTTACTAAGTAATTAGTAGTCAAATAAAATTTAAATTTATGTTTTAGAAAGATACCCCTTCTTGCAGAGTAACAGGTCTACAATTACTTTTTTCAAGCTATAATAACAATCTCATGCTCCTAGGTAACTTTGAAAATTAAGAAGAGTACGAAGAAAATTAAATGACTCATAACTTTATCACTCAAAAGCAAATGTCATTTTAAAAAGCAAATATCATTAATATTAATAATGTAATACTAGTTAATGAATAATGTATTAATTATATTACTGCTTATAATTATTTATTTAATTAATAATCGGTTATTAATTGATAATCTATTGTTAATAATTAAATTGGTTAATGTATCATTGATATTTGGCTGGTTGGATTTATTAATAATTTATTGTTGGTTAATACTTTATTGTTAATATTTGAATTAGTAATTAGTACACATGATGCTAAGTGAAAAAAGCCAGTTACAAAAGACCACATATCGTATAGTTCCATCTATATGAAATGCCCAGCACTGACAAATCTATAGAGACAGGAAATAGATTCCTGGTTGCCTACAGCTGTATGTTAGGGGAATGAGTAGTGAAGACGATGGGGTTTCGTTTTAGATTGATTCAAATGTTCTAAAGTTGGATTGTGTGGTGGTTGCCAAACTATGAATATACTAAAAGCCAGTGAGAGGCGCCTGAGTGGCTCAGTTGATTGAGCGTCCAACTTCAGTTCAGGTCATGATCTCACGTCGTGGATTCGAGCCCAGCATCCAGCTTTGTGCTGACAATGCACAACCAACTTCGGATTCTCTGTCTCACTCTCTCTGTCCCTCCTCCACTTGCTCAGTCTCTCTCTCTCTTTCTCAAAAATAAACCTAAAAAAAAATTGAATCGTATACTTTAAAGGATGAATTTTATGGTACATGAATTATATCTCAATAGAGATGTTTTTAAAAAATTCCTGCCCTTGTGGAAGTTTACATTCTTTAATGCAGCTCTGTCCAATTTTCCTGGATCTGATGTGAAGACAGCCCATTTCGTATTTGATGCCGCTGGGGAAAAACCAAGGGGAAGAAAAAGACAAGGAAACGAGGTATATTTAGCATGTATTAGTTTACGGTACTATCCAATGACACGGTGGCTTTTTGGCACTGTTCCCCATAACTCCTCCTGGACCTGGAAATAGGGAAAATTGTTTCCGTAGGCAGAACTGTTCATATGCTGCTTTTCATCACTCTTAGGAGGAGAAGGGAAAGAGAATGGCCGGGGGGGGGGGGGGTGCGGAGAAGAGGAAAAAATGGAAGTAGAGGAGAGGGGAAAGAGGAAGAAAAGGAAACAGGAAGAGGAAACATTAACGGAGCATTAAGCAGGTGCTGAACATGCCACTGGGCTCTTACATGTATCATGTTATTAAATCCTGAAAATAGCCCCCTGAGGGAGGTTATACTACCATACTTACTTCACGGATTTGGAAATTGAACGCAGTAGGCATTGAATTTGTAGACAGGGAATGGGTTAAGTGAATTGTGGAACAACTTCCTTACAGAATATTATGTAGCTATATTTTGTTTAAAAAGTGAGGAATCTCTCTAGGTGTTGATATAATGTCTAGGATACGTTAGTACGCAGAAAAAGCAAGACACAAGGTATTGTGGATTGAGTGCTCCTTTTTTGTGTAAGAAAAGATAGGGAGTCCTAATGTTTATCCATAAGTGCTGTGTCTCCAGCAAGGAAAAAAGTGGTCATCAGAGTGAAACGTGGAGGAACCGAAAGATCCCAGGGCGGGAATGAGGCTTTTGCTGTTGTTTCCATTTACGAGCCACGTGTATAGATTGCCTTTTCAGAAATAATGTGAATATCGTCCGATATGATCTAAGACAAAAATAGCTGTTTATATTACTAAAATGGACCACTGGGGACAGCACGGGTCTCACCTCTTATCGGGCATGCTTATCAAAGCCCCTCCAGCTGAGAAACCAACAAAATTCAGTGTGTGTACAGCCGCCTATCCTTTGTTCCTTCTTCATGTGATTCAAAACCACACAAAGCTAATGACAATATCCTCCCTCTCCTCATTGGCCCTCCTGCAGCCACCCCAGGGGCGCTGAGAACAGAGCCCCAGAAAGGAAGTATAAATATTTATCATAAGTCCCTTAGAAAGGAAGCACTCACGAATATGTGTATGCCTAACAGAAGACTATTTGGAAATCCAGAAATGTTCCCAAGCTAAACATACCCATTTCCCTGGGTCCCTTTGGCCTCTTCACGATGGGATCACAGTGACCCCCAAAAAGCTCTACCTCAGCAGCTTTTGAAACCTCTCCTTGTTTTGCAGAGCATTAGCCACTCTCAGAGAGTCTCCCCCTTCATTATTTCTGCGGGTTCATCTCTGCTCACAGAGCCCCATGGCTTCTATCCAGATTTTCCTTTCCTGCTCAATCACCACTGGTGACTACACTGAAGAGGCTGCAGGCTGCACATCTTCCATCTGGCCTTCTAGATGCTTTTTCTTTTAAGTAATCTCCACCCCAAATCGGGCTCAAACTCATGACCCCAAGATAAAGAGTCTCACGCTCTACCAACGGAGTCAGCCAGGCACCACTGGCCTTCTAGATGCTTCACCTCTCTTCGTTTGGCTCTCTGTGCCGACAGGCTCTCCCAGAGAGAGGAAGGACAGTGAGTCCTTTAGGGCTGCTGTCACAAAGCACCAAAGATCGGGGGGCTTATAAACAACAGAAATTTCTTTCCCTCGGTTCTACAGGCTGGGAAGTCCGAGATCGAGGCACTGGGGATGTTCTGGCGAGGGCCCTCCTCCTGGTTCATAGCTGGTGCCTCCTTGCTGAGTGCTTACATGGTGGAAGGAGTGAGAGATCTGTGTGGAATCTCCTTTACAAGATAAAGCCCATTCATCAGGCTCCACCCTCATGACTTAAGCACCTCTCACAGGCCCACACCCCAATACTGCTGTCTTCAGGGGTTAGGATTCCAAGATATTAATTTGAAGTGGCGGAAAACAAACACTCAGACCATAGCATTGCCCCAACTGGCTCCCTCCCTGCAGGGCTGTGCCTCTGGATTCACTGACAGAAGGGCGCTGCTCCCCTAGACGTGACCTCTCCAGGGGACCCTTTCCCTCCAGATCCCTGTGGCCACCCCCATCCGCTCTTCCCTTCGGGCCTCCGTGTGTTCCTGCACACTATCGCTGCCTCTGTAAGGGGTGCTTTCTTCAGTTCTCCTCACAGTATCTTAATCTGAGTGTATCATCCGTGCCTGCTGGGACCCTGACTGTTATAGACTCTGGTCCTTTCTGCAAGGCAGTTTGGTTGTGTCCCCGCATTGTCTTTGGCGGCCACCTTCGCTGAGAATCTTCAGCTCTGCCGTGGCTAGGTCACCTTTTGAAAGCTGGGTCCCCGCACGATGCCATTCGTGACTCTGTATCTCACAACACTCTCTCTCCTCGAGGCTCTCCCTAGCTGATTAGGATGATATTCATGATTACACCCGGACAAAGGACACCAATTGGCCTGGTAGTGGGCCAACCAGGAAGTTTAGTCCTTACACCTGCACACACACACGCACACACAAAGACCGTCTCCATTACAAACATGGCGACCATCGAATTCTCCTCCACTTTCCAGAACTCCTTTATTATCTGACAATTTCCCCGACAAGCAGACTTCTGGAAGCCCCATGCCATCAGCCCAGACTTATCTGAGCCCCAGAGACGGTCTGACTTTTGGAAGAAGAGTACAGTGTGCTGTATTTTGGATATGACATCATATTAGAGGAGGATATAATGAAGGAGGAGTTTCATCCATTGCCACCTACAACTCTAACAGGATAACACTTTACCTTCCTAGTGATTTCTCTTTGGCTAACATCCTCAGCATCAACACACTATAGCCAGAAGGCTCTTTTCTTTTCTTTAAGTTTATTTATTTATTTTGAGAGACAAAGAGAGAGAGAGAGAGAGAGAGAGAGAGAGAGAGAGTGAGTGTGGGGGAGGGGCAGAGAAAGAGGGAGAGGGGGAGAATCCCAAGCAGGCTCTGCACGGTCAGTGCAGAATTCCATGCGGGGCTCGATCCCACAAACTGTGAGATCATGACCCCAGCTGAAACCAAGAGTCGGACGCTTAACTGACTGAGCCTCTTAGGCACCCCTGCAAGGCTCCTTTCAGTGCCCTCTCACAGCTTTCCATCTCATTCAGAGAAAAGTCTGTGAAATGGCCTGAAGGCCCAGCCTGATCTGGCCTCCTCCCTTCCTTCACAGTGATCCTCCCACCCTGGCCTCCTAGCTGTTGCTGAAGAGTTCAGACATGGGGTTGCAACAAGGCCTTTGCTTCTGCTGTTTCCTTCTACCTAAAATGTTCTCTCCACAGATATCGGCACAGCTTCGTCCCTCCGCAACTCTGAATCTTTGCTTGAGTGTCATCTAAGTGAACCCTTTCCTGACCTCTGTGTTTAGAACCCCAGGCCAGCCCAACACTTGCTGTATCCTTCGTTGCTAGAGTTTTCTCCATAGTATGCATCACCTTGCAAAATACAATTTACTACTTGATACGAGCTGACTTATTGCTTATGCCCACCGCCTACTAGAATGTGTACTCCGAGAAGGCAGGGGTTTTTGTCCACTCACTGAAGTAATCCCAGCACTTAGAACAGTGCCCAGAACCCATAGACACACAATGCTATTTGTTAATGAATTTGTGATTGAAGCACAAATCTGACCACACATCTCCCTTGTCAGAGTCGTTTAGTCTTCAGTAGCTCCCCATTGCTCTGAGGACGAAACTAAAGCTTTTTAGCATGTTTCTAAACTGGTAGCAATTTACTTCCTTATCTGACACAAGCCGCCTTCCCCCATTACCATGAACTGTTATGAAAGAGGAATGCGTCCAATATGTGAAAAATAAGAAATATTGGAGCTTATGCAGTGAGATTAAAAATGAGAGCCAGGGACATAAGCACAGCCTGATTCAGGAAAGTGAGCATTGTGTGCATGTATTATGCAGGGTGCCCAGAAAAAGAAATAAATGAACATTGTCACTTCAACATGAGGTCAATATAAAAATTATGAATATGGGGCGCCTGGGTGGCTCAGTCGGTTAAGCGGCCGACTTCAGCTCAGGTCCTGATCTCGCGGTCCATGAGTTCAAGTCCCGCGTCAGGCTCTGTGCTGACAGCTCAGAGCCTGGAGCCTGTTTCCGATTCTGTGTCTCCCTCTCTCTCTGACCCTCCCCCGTTCATGCTCTGTCTCTCTCTGTCTCAAAAATAAATAAACGTTAAAAAAATTTTTTCTTTTAAAAAAAAATTATGAATGTGATATTTTATGTTCTTCTCCCTTTTGTACTCAGTGTTTGGAATATAGTGTTTATCTTACACTGACAGCCCGCTTCACTTGGGACTGGTCGTATATCGGTTCTTGGTAGTCACAAATGGCTAGTGGCTACCATATTGGACAGCACAGCCCTGGCAGCAGTTCCTTGAGTTTGAGATCTATATCTTACTTATCCTGCTCTCTTTGACAAATAATTAATAAACATATCTCTAGTTCTGAGCAGAGACACATATTAAAAGTCTTCCACGGGGCGCCTGGGTGGCTCAGTTGGTTAAGCATCCGACTTCAGCTCAGGTCACGATCTCACGGTCCGTGAGTTCGAGCCCCACGTCGGGCTCTGTGCTGACTGCTCAGAGCCTGGAGCCTGTTTCCGATTCTGTGTCTCCCTCTCTCTCTGACCCTCCCCCGTTCATGCTCTGTCTCTCTCTGTCTCAAAAATAAATAAACGTTAAAAAAAAATTAAAAAAAAAAAAAAAGTCTTCCAGCTGAGGGGGCACCTGGGTGGCTCAGTTGGTTGAGCATCTGACCCGACTTCGGCTCGGGTCATGATCTCACGGTTTGTGAGTTCGAGCCCTGCGTCGGGCTCTGTGCTGACAGCTCAGAGCCTGGAGCCTGCTTTGGATTCTGTGTCTCCCTCTCTCTCTCTCTCACTCTCTCAAAAATAAACAAACATTTTTTAAAACTGTTTAAAAAGTCTTCCAGCTGAAGAGGTAGGAGTGGATTGCTAAATATCCTTTATTGTCATTTGCTAGTGCATTCCGCATCTACTGCCTTTGTTATAATCTACTGGGCTTCTTATACTGTGAAACAAGGAAACACTTCAGGTCTGACTGAAGAAAGTATTTCCAAAGGTATTATTGGCTTTAAAAAAATAAGGAGGGGCACCTGGGTGGTTCAGTAGATTAAGTGCCTGACTTTGGCTTGGGTCATGATCTCACGGTTCATGAGTTTGAGCCCTGTGTCAGGCTCCGTGCTGATAGCTCAGAGCGTGGAGCCTGCTTTGGATTCTGTGTCTCTGTCTCTGCCTCTCTCCTGCTCTCTCCCTCTCCCTCTTAGGTTTGTTAATCTAATAAATAAAACAATAAGGAAGTGACCAAGATAGTGATAGAATAGGAAGTCTGCCATGAATTTAGCCAGAAGCATAAAAGAATAAAAGGATCCCAGAAAGAAGCTCTGAACAAAGTAAATGTATTAATAAAATCTTAACTGTCCACTGAGAAGCATTAAATCAAGTGACAAAAAGTCTGGCTGTAGCAGAAAATGCTGGTGCCTCATGCTTGTCCCTTTGGCAGTAATCATCTGTGGGCGTACCTGCCCAACTTCCGACAAGCACCTGTCACTCTGCCCCAGAGCCCTCTCTGATTTCCAAAACCTGCTCTGCCCACACTCAGGGCAGCCTGAACACGCCCAGGGATTAACATCCTCCCTGGGAGCAGCCCTCAACCAATGACTGACAGGAACGAAGGTAAAGGCCTCAGCTCACGTGTGCCTCCACTGAGATAAGTCTGAGGAATATTCCACCCCGCCAACCCAAACTCCCTGCAGGATTCGCTTCTAGTTGCCCTCAGTGACACTTTGCCTAGCAATCCACCCATCACTGGCTTCTTCCCTCCCCAGTCTCAGCCCCCCTCCCCTGGCATACTACCACATTACATCACTAAGACCCTCACTGAGGCAAAGTGTGACGTGCTGGGGGAAGTGGGTGCGTTGATTTACACACCGTTTGAACAACTGCGAGATGAAAGCAAAATGGCGATTATAAGGGATGTGGAGTTAGTTGGTGGTTTTTCCACTGCCACAAAGTGCTAAGGGGAGAAAATGACAGAATCGGGTCAGCTAGCCATTGACTCGGGGCATGGTGTGAAGTCAGGAGACGTCTATGGTGCATTTAAGGAGACCCTTATTCCCTACAGGAAGGTAGCCCAGGACAAACTGTGCTGAACATCTAGGTGTACTATGAGTGAGCGTGTTCACTGTGGAGCAGAGCAGAGGGATAAGAAGTCCAAATTCACATCCTGGTAGACATCCTTCCCTGATAGGGAAGGTGTAGGGCCCTGAGACTTGGGATGGGGACATATTTGTACATAGGACTGGAAACTCTGAGCCCCCAGAGTTGGTAGCAGCAGCTCTCTCCCCCTTCCTGGGGGGTAGCAGCTCCCTTTACCCGGAGACCAGCACAGGCCTTACATTGCAAGATGATGCTTGTCCTCTCCAGGATCTACATTCCTTAGTTGCTTCTAGATTGATAACTAGGCTCAAGCATGCACCCGGGGGGAAATTTTGCCCTCGTGTAGAAAAGGAATTATTAACCAGGAAAATTACAGGATCTGCCTAATATGTAGGCCAAGAACTGGGAAAACATGCCCAAGCATGGTACTGGACCGGGCATGGTGATATGGAACATAGAAACTGGATAAGACAGAATGTATTGTAAGGGAGCACTGTCCTACCACTCAAGTTTAACAGCCCAGCAAGGACACCGAGAGTCAGTCTTAATAACACTGTTGGAATGGTTCATCGAAACCTAGGGAAAAAAAGATGCCTTGAAGTAAATAAGATGTATCTACTACGCTACTTTGGCAGAGCAGTAAAAAAGGGGTTGGGTGGGGTTAAAGGCTCAGAGAGATGGGCATGCTTGAAAGAACAGGACTATTATGATTTATTAAAGCAGGAAAGAATGTGCTTGTAATGAGGATACTGGCCTCATGGAGAAGCTCGGAATGACTGTGTGCTAAAGGCCAGGGATGATGGTGGGGATGTAGTTATGAGACAGGGCTTCCTAGAGCCAAGAAGAAATAGCAGAGCCTGGGAGGCAGCACTCAGCAGAGGCAAGACATACATGACCGCCATAATGGCAACAAAGTCAACATGGCTAATGGGGAATTGACAGGCAGGAATCTGAGACAGAGACTATGAGATCCTATAGTTCCTTACAGCAAGAGAGATGGGCACTCAGTGAAGATGCATTCCACCTTTACCATCAAAACTGATCAACTGACCCAAAGGCAGATGTCAACTACTACTGTGGAAGATCACAACCTATCACCCAGTTTCCAGACTTGTATCTGGAATCTCAGACCCACATCCAATCATTTTAGGGGAAGAAGGTGCCTATAATGCCACAGCAAGCATGTAAAATCATGATTTCCCCAATGCTTTCTCAAAGGGACCTTTGGACATTTATCTGAATTACTGCACATTGGAAGAATGGAAATACTCAGATCTCAGATCAATACCAGATGCTGCACAATTGCAACACCCAAAACACAGCCATGGCTCAACCTCTGAAAATTCACTTATCAGGTCATCAAAGTTCATACTTTTAGCAACTTCATTGTCAACCCATTTAACTGAAGCTTGTCAGTCGCTCTTGACAAATTCAGTATCACAAATAATTTTGATCATCTAAGTTTTGAGAAGGATTTTCTGCTGATACAGCTGTTACTAGAGTTGTAACCTGTATTTTAGAGGCTTTGACAGCATTAAACTAAATAAGAAAAATGATTTCATAATGTAAATTATAGTACCCCTAGAACAGATAACTTGCAGAACAGTTTTCTAAAAAGATTTAACTCTTGTACAAGTCAATTCTGTGTAAGTCTGAATTTGTTTTTTGTTTTAGTCTCTACATCCAACATGGGTCTCAAACTTATGACCCTGACATCAAGAGTCACATGCTCTTCCAACAAAGCCAGCCAGGCACCCCTGTCTGTTTTGTTTTGTTAGTTTTTTTTTAATGTTTATTTATTTTTGAGTCAGAGAGAGACAGAGCATGAACGGGGGAGGGGCAGAGAGAGAGGGAGACACAGAATCGGAAGCAGCCTCCAGGCTCTGAGCCATTAGCCCAGAGCCCGACGCGGGGCTCGAACTCACGGACCGCAAGATCGTGACCTGAGCTGAAGTCGGACGCTTAACCGACTGAGCTACCCAGGTGCCCCTTGTTTTGTTAGTTTAGTTATTTATTTTGAGAGAGAGAGATAACGAGTGGGGGAGTGGCAGAGAGAGAGACAGACAGAGAAAGAGAATCCCAAGCAGGCTCTGTGTTGCCAGCACAAAGCCTGACATTGGGCTCAAACTCACAAAGCTGTGAGATCATGACCTGAGCGGAAACCAAGATTTGGATGCTTAACTGACTGAGCCACCCAGGCTCCCCTGAATTTGGGGGTTTTTTTGTAATTTTTTTAACCTTTATTTTTGAGAGACAGAGAGAGACAGGGCAGGAGTGGGACAGGATCAGAGAGAAAAGGAGACACAGAATCTGAAGCAGGCTCCTGGCTCTGAGCTTTTAACACAGAGCCTGATGTAGGGCTCGAACTCACAAATCATGAGATCATGACCTGAGCCAAAGTCAGACGCTTAACCAACTGAGCCACCCAGGTGCCCCAAATATGGTTTTAAATGTAAAGCTACGCAACGGTCTTTTGATGATTCCCCTGATGCATCTCTGCTGCGGCAGCCAGCTGTAACCACAGTGCAGGCTAGATGTCCTCATGGAGCAGGTCTCTGGTAGACAGATGTCTCGACTTCCTCCCGCCTCAGGTGCAACACTCGGAAGTATGTCCTATGCTGTCTGTAGAAATAAACTCCAGCTGCCTTCCCTTGGTAACCCTGGATTGGCTTCCTGCCCTTCCCGTCTCACTTCCACTCCTTCACCAGTGCTTTCTGGAAACAACCTTCCAAATCAACCACCAGTATTTACTCTGTCACAGGGTCTACTTTTGAGGAAATCCAACAACTTAAAATCAGTCAACAGACTTAAATCCGCCTCAAGTAATGAAAGGGATTCTTTGATTTTCAGGTTCTCAAGAAAAAAAAAAAAAAAAGCTCAGCAAAAGCCAGTGGGAGGGAGGACCTCCTCCTCTTCCCTGAGAAATTGTTTTTCACAACTTGTCACAGGCTTGTCACAGTGTGACCACAGAGCTGAGCTGAAGATGTTATAAGAAAATAAAATATTACTTGTCTGTATGGTGCATCAGAGAAGAAAGTAGAGAGTGGAGCCGTCATGCACCAACCAGATTGTCCGTGATTCTCCCAGAGTAGCAGCTGGGTCAGGGACTGCTGACCTTCTTGGGCTTTCAGACCATAGGTCAGGGAACATTTTCTGTAAAGGGACTGATAATAAATACTTCCAGCTTTGAGGGCCACACAATCTCTGTCACAGCTACTCAACTCTGCCACTGTAACCTGAAAGCAGCCACAGATAGGAGCATGGCTAGGTTCCAACAAAACTTTATTTATGGACATTGAAGCTTGAACATCATGTAATTTCCAGATATCATGAAATATTCTTCTTCTTTTGCTTTTTTTTCCAACAATTTAAAAAGGCAAAACCACCTCGTGGATTTTTTGTACAAAAGCAAGTGATGGGCCAAATTTGGCCCCTGCTGTGGACCATCGACACATACTGTCAATAATACTGTTGATTATGAAGTGCCTGGGTGGCTCAGTCGGTTAAGCGTCCGACTTTGGCTCAGGTCATGATCTCACGGTTTGTGAGTTCGAGCCCCGCGTTGGGCTCTGTGCTGACAGCTCGGAACCTGGATCCTGCTTTGGATTCTGTGTCTCCTTCTCTCTCTGCCCCTCCCCAATTTGTGCTCTGTTTCTCTATGTCTCTCAAAAATTAAAAAAAAAAATTTTTTTTAAATACTGTTGATTATGGCTCCCCTTCAACCATAACACATATACACACTACATTGTAAGCCCCTGTGAAGCTTGAGAGCTTCCCAGAACCTCTCACTGTGATTTTTCAGTGTAGGGACAGAATTTCTCAGCATTTCTCCCTATTTATCAGCCTAGGCTCTCCTGTTTCCACCTCCCAACCTCCATCGCCATCTTTCAGGAAGGAAGAACTTTGTAATATAAGTGTTAAGAGCAAGGAATGCTTGGACCATGTTTACTCCTGGGCAAGGTTACCACATCATGTGTGTGACATCCTCGGGGGCTTATCCACCTTTGGTTACACAGGGGTGGCCCCTAGTGGGAAGCCTGACAATCCAGTGGTTAAATAATGATAGCTAATTTCCATTGGTGCTTGTGCTCATCTAAGACAGCCTTGTTTGACAAATCCATTAGAGGAGAGAGGACCAGCAGAGTCTCAAAACAGTCTTGTGTCCTTGGATGTAAGACATGTGTCACTACTTCTCCCAGAGTCCTAAGATAATCAGTAACTTTTGGCTGAGTATATAAATTTATAAATCAATAAAGTGCAAACATTTAAAACAAACTGAGTAGTTGAGGATATAAACCTTTGCACATGTAAGTCTCCCTACCTGGAAATATTTCCAACTCACCCCTCACACTTCTCATCTGGCTAAAGAACCCTTATCTTTCCCATCTCAACTTATAGGTCACTTCTTCTGGAAAGTCTTCCTTCCCTGACACTAGACTAGATTAGATCCTCCACCATGCAATCCCCAAACACCCTGTGTCTCCATCACACACATAAAAATAGAGAGCCATGACCAATTTAGTGATCAGTTGGTGAGGGTCTGGAGAGTCTCTCTCTCTTTTTCTCCCCACCCCCAACCACCACACCATGTCCCCTGAATTCTTTTAACGGCAGCAGCAGTAAAGAACTTCATTCTGATTGTAATTCTGTACAGATCGCTGTGTCGCTCAGAATCCAAGCAAGTTTAATGTGTTCTTCTGAGAGCTTTTAACTATGTACAAGTTCTTCCCAAACAGTAAAATTTTACAAGAACCGTCTTAGAGTTAATCATGTCACACTTGTATCACAAAATCCTGCAGATGCAGCTGGTACAAGCCAAATTAAATCCCTTCCACTTCTGCACAAGGTGGAAATTCACACACTTGGATTGGCTTTTCAGCATTATGCATTTTTCGCAAATAAACAGGTCATTTCAATGAAGACTTTGGGTAATCTTGACTGCTACCCTTTAACAGCTATGTGATAATATGACTTTCAAGGTACCAAAATATCATAACAATGAATAAATATGCTTTAGAGAACCTGCTGCAATCCATATCTTTGGGGGAAAGAAAAAACTGTATTCCTAAAACGCTAAGTAAAGTAATTTAATACATATACATTTATTATTGGGACATATCTTAAGATCGACTCTACCAAGAAAACACAAAAACATAATGCTATAAGTAAGGAATAATTGTAGTGAAATTAGCAAAGTTCAGATTCTACAACTTGCTTCATTGATTATTCACGTGAATATTCAGAATCCTCACCAGGTCTCAAAAAGGCAGTTTCCCAGTCTCAACAAGAGTGGTGCCCTGCTGGCCAGCACAGGCTTGCAGTTCCCCCTTCCTCTTGGTGCCAAAAGTCCCCTGTGTAGTGTGAAGCTGAGTTCTGCATTTCACAAGCCTGTTAATTAGCTTCCAACAACTGCAGTTTTCGATGAAGATTCCTTTCCATGAGTTCCACTTTCTGCACTGAGGAATTACAGAAGAATAAGCGCTAAGAGCAGGATCAGCTCTGCTTTGGACAGTCCCCTGTGGAGTGGGGTCCACGATCACTTCTCCAAGTGACACTGTGTATTCACCCACATCTACCTGGCACCCTTTGCAAACCTCGATTTTCATGATCTCATGAAAGAAGGAATCATGAATGATGGTTTTCAGTTCAGCACATGCGTGCTTCCACACCTTACTTTTGACACATTCATTAATGGTTTGCTGGGGCTGCCTTAACAAAATACGAATTTGGGGCAGACGCAAGTTAGTCGATAATAATTGTGTCCAGGGTGAATTGCAGACATGTAACCTATCAGGCAACCAAGATATGATCGCTCCCACTTCATATCCTTGAAGACCATTGGAAAAGGGTTGGCATGCTTTTTGACTGAAGACCTGTGCTTTTCCAAATATATTTTAAATCCACCAATATTCAGGAGGGTTTGGGGGTTTTTTTGGATTTTTTTTCTGATTCTTTTTCTCCCTTTTTATTGACCAGCATCATCATTTGCTTTAAAACTGGGTCCTCTCTGATTAACATTCCCACATTCTCCAGTCTCTGTGAATGTCCCTCCACTACCTTGATGGATGCACCAGGCAGATTGAATGTCTTAGCAAAGAAGGCCTCATATAGATGGCGATAGTTTTTCCTAATTTGTCTGAAATTCCTTTTCAGATTGGGTTTCTATTTTATCCTGCTACCTATGAAGCTTTTTGGAAACACTGACATGGACTGAATAAGCCAGGTGGGCTTGTAGGCTTTGAGTCAGCTCCCATCAGAGCCCTGCCTTGCTGTACAGGTTAAAGCTACTTGTGTCTTCAGACTTGCTGAGTGGGCAGTATCTTGACCATCATGGTTTCTACCATTTCCTCTTCAAGTTCCAAAGTCCCTTGTTATCAAGTCTATTGTGCAAGAGGGAATGACCACCTTTTAGGGTGGCCATCACAGAGACCCAGAACAAAACAAAGAAGATCAGAACCCAGTTCTCCCACAGACCTGCCTATTTCTGCTCTGGGGCCTTCCATGAGCATTTCTCCTATGGTCAAATCACTTATCACTCACTCAGCCGACATGCATCAAGTTCCTGCTGAGTGCTGGTGTGGTGGTGGCAGTGGATGTGTCAGCTCATGATGAAGCCGACTGGCATTGCTGCTTCAGCTCAAGCTGAGTGCCATCCAGACCAGGAGGACCTCTCAGGGGCACCGAAGTTGTGGGATCTTGGCCAAGGAAGGAAAGCTCCCTATGTTCACGTTTTCTCCTCTGTAAAACAGGGTCATAGTAGTAGTAACAACAGTACTAGCCACGAATGCTTACACAGTGCTCACTTACCTGCCAGGCACCATTCTGGATTCTTTATGCACACGAACTCATTTCATTCTGAGCACTTCGTTTGTTTGTTTTCAGAAATTTATTCACTTATATTTTCAGTTTATTTATTTATTTGGAGAGAGAGAGAGAGAGAGAGCATGGGAGGGTCAGAGGAAGAGGGGGAGAAAAAGAATCCCAAGCAGGCTCCATGCCCTATGAAGGGCTCAAACTCATGAACCATGAAATCATGACCTGAGCTGAAACAAAGAGGTGGATGCTTAACCTACTGAGCCACCTATGTTCTCCTACATACTTATTTTTTAAGTAATCTCTATACCCAATGTGGGGCTCAAACTCGCATCCCCCAAGATCAAGAGTCAGGAGCTCTACTGACTGAATCAGCCAGACACCCCTTGTTCTAAGCACTTGTAATTACTATTTACAATGAAAGACTCAGAGGTATACACAATCTGCCCAAAGTCTTACAGCTAGCAAGTCATAAAGGCAGGATCTGGGCCAGATTGTGAGACCCCAGAACACATGCTGTCAGCCACAATATTGGGCAGCCACCTGACTTGGTTCCCAGTGCTATCATGATTTATAGTAAGAAATAAATATTTGGTCTTCCTCCCATTCCTGACAAAAAGCCCCTATAAAACCTTTGGAATTTCCTATATCCTGAGAGGGGTTAAGGTGTCTTTTGTTATTTTAATAGGTGACATTGGACCACACCTAGGGGTTGACCAAGGGAACCAAATAGGTGTGGGAAGGGTTGGAACTTTCAGTCCCATCCCTTGACTCCAAGGAAGGGGAAAAGGGATAGAGATTGAATCAGTCACCAATGGCAATGATCTAATCAATCATGCCTATTAAATGAAGCCTCCATAAAAACCCAAAAGGATGGGGTTCAGAGAGCTTCCAGGTTTCTGAACACATGAAGATGAGGGGGAAAACAGCACTTGGAGAGGGCAGGGAGCCCCCCACCCTTTCACCATACCTCGACCTATGTGTCTCTTTCACCTGGCTGTTCCTGAGTTATATCCTGTATGAGTTATATCCTGAGTTATATCCTGAGTATGAAACCAGTGATCTAGCGAGTAAATGGATTTCTTGAGTTCTGTGAGTCACTCTAGCAAATTAATTTAACCCAAGGAGAAAATCATGGGAACCACTGATCTACAGCAATTCAATCAGAAGCACAGGTGACAATCTGGATTCATGATTGGTGTAAAGAGGGTTTGGGGCACAGTCTTGTAGGACTGAACCCTTAACGTGTAGAATCTGAAGGTATCTCCAGGTAGATAGTGTCAGAATTCAGTTGAATTAAAGGCCACCCAACTGGTGTCAGAAAACTGGTTGATGTGGAAAAAGCCCCACATGTTTGGTGGCCAGAATGTCAGAAGTGAAGTGTTCTGTGTACACAGGAGAAACACAGGAGGAGGTTTTTTCTTTACATTCCTCAAACCTGATAATCTTACTAAATTTTAAATACAGATTCAACATTGATTCCTTTGTGAGAAGTAAGGGAAATGATTCATTTTCACAAATACCAAATAAAAACTGTGCTGTCTAGTTAACAATGGGTTTACAACCTATGGGAAATATGTACAAACCCCTCCCCCCACATAATGGAGTCCCAAACCTTTAGACACTTCACTTCCTGGTTCTTCTCCTCTCCATTTCAAGGGCTTATTTTCTTGGACTTTGTAATGAGCATGCACCAAAGAACTAAGGTAGGAGGGACTGAAAGTCTCTGCGTCACCTCAGGGAATGTACATTTGTTCCAATCAGACTATTTTTTGCCTTACATGGGCAGAGGCGACTTCCTGATAAGGCACTACCTCTGTAGTGCTCAGCCAATGAGGAACCAGGGGAGGGACTTGCATGCTAGGAGATAAATTGTCTGCTGTAACTGCCTTGGGTGTGCCTGTGCATCAGACACCCACTCATGCAAGAACATTGATTAAAGCCTCACTTCACTGTGCTCTGAGTCTCCATGTCCCTCCTTTGATTGGGTTGGTGGACCTATTTCTCACATCCTTCACATAGCAAGTGCTCACTGGGTCATGGTTGTTCAGGGTGAAGCACTGTGACAGACAGACAAATGGGCAAGACTCGGTCCTCAAGAGAGACATAAAAACAAATGCATTTGAGACTGGAACCGAGTGAGGCATCAAGGAGGAGGTGAGCAAAGGTACCAGATGTGGATGCTCTGAGTGAAAATGGGGAGCTGAGAGAGGGCACCTGGAGAACATGAAGGGTCTTTGGAGACACAAGGCTGGAAAGGCAGCTTGGGGTCAAATGAAAAGATCTTGAATGTTACTTTTAAAAACATGGATTTTTAGAGGGGCATCTGGGTGGCTCAGTCGGTAAGTATCTGATTTTGGCTCAGGTCATGATCTCATGGCTGGTGAGTTCGAGTCCCATGTCGGGCTCTGTACTGACAACTCAGAGCCTGGAGCCTGCTTCAGATTCAGTCTCTATCTCTCTCTATACCCCCCTGCTCATGCTCTTTTTCCCTTTCTCTCTCAAAATATAAATAAACATTAAAAATGTTTAAAACATAAAAATGGTTTTATTTTGCACTGATGATTTTGAAATAGGGCTGACCCTTGCTCAGGATGATTGCTCAAGCAGTGTTATAGAAGTTAGGCTGGAAGGAAAATGCATCAGAAGCCAGGAGACCAGTCAAGAGGCAACTCTATGTCTGAAATCAGCATTTTAATGTGTAGAAAGCCTAGAACCTGACATTTAATGATTCTGCTCTCGATTCCATTCCTGATGTCAAACAAAACACCACCTTGTTGGTATTGTTGAAAATCTTTCAAGTGAGCAGGTGTTATTAACTTTAGATTCAGGAAGCAGGAAAGTTATTATTATTTTCTAAATGAAGCATTTTTTTTTTCCACAGAAACCCATTTACTTGCTAGATCACTGGCAGCATCTAAATAAGTCACAGGCCGGTGTGCTGTGAGTGACTGTGCAGGCCAACCGGTAACCCAGGCAACTGAAAGGCAGTGAACACTGTGTTCTCCAAGCCTGGCCCAAGAGATGCCTTGGCTGGGGCTTCCATGGGATTAGCCTGAGAAGCTGCTGGCCCCGACACAAACTGTGGACTAGAAATCACTTGGGGCCTTTTCTCTTCCTTTCTAGGTACTCCAAGTTCTTGTGTCTCTTGTCACCCTCTGCTCTGCTCCCCTAGCCCCCACTAGTCATATGTCATATACACTTATGGGTGTAGAGCATAAATACAGAAAAGTATGACCCATGATGCTTTTTGTTTCTTATGATGCTTTCAATCTCCTCTCGTACCATCCCTGACTTCCTCCAACAAAACTTACACTGAAAGAAAGTTAAAGAGCGTCTGACCGGCTCAGTCAGCAGGGCATGTGAGACTCTATCTCAGGGTCATGAGTTCAAGCCCCACGTTGGACGTAGAGCTGACTTAAAATAAATACATGAATAAAATTACATTAAAAGAATATTAAAGAATCACCCACCCAGTTCATCCACATGTCCATTCTCTCATGAAACCCACTTGTGGAATGTACACTTCATCCAGGCATGGCTGGGCTGGGGGTGCACAGATGGGTGAGTCTTCAAAGAAGCCACAGTCCCAAATAATGACAAGACAGTGCAGATGGACCATGTTAGGGGAATTCGCAGGGGGCTGGGGAGAAAGAGGCAAATCACAACCAAGGCTCCGATAGGAGGGAGTGCCAGAGGATTCAATGAGGAGATAATGCTGGAGGAAGATCTTTAAAAAAGTCTGCCCAATGGATGGCAGAGCAGGAAGGAAAACCAGTGCAGAGAGACAGCATGTTCAAGACCCCTAGGGCTGAGAGAGTAGGGCACATCTGGGTCATGACAAGGTACATGGTTTGATGGTGCCCAGCTGGGTACAACTTCTCCAAGAAGTTGACACCACTCATAAACCATCCCAGTGGCCACACTAATGAACATTCCAGCACATGCCGATCTTCTTGGGTCTCATTCCCTTCCATTCTTTCTCCCATAGTTTGTTTACTTAACCTATTCTGAGCTTGATCTCGTTTCCAACCTCACCCACTCTCTGTGTAGGTGGTACCCCCAGGGAGCCCCAGGGTGTCCTGGCTTGAAGGAAGGAATCTACTTCTCCATCAGGTGTCTGAGTGAGGTGCCAAGTAGCTTCACAGAACAAAGCTAACTGGTATCCATACCCTAGGAAGTCTCAGAAGGTCCAACATACTAGGTCCAAGAAAGTCATGAAGCAAAAGTGGAATTTAAAGAAAAGGGCCTGGCACAAAAACAGACACTCAGATAAATGGAACAGAATAGAGAACCCAGAAACAGACCCACAAACATATGGCCAACTAATCTTTGACAAAGCAGGAAAAGAATATCCAATGGAAAAAAGACAGTCTCTTCAGCAAGTGGTGCTGGGAAAACTGGACAGCGACATGCAGAAAAATGAACCTGGACCACTTTCTTACCCCATACACAAAAACAAACTCAAAATGGATGAAAGACCTCAATGTAAGACAGGAAGCCATCAAAATCCTAGAGGAGAAAGGAGGAAAAAATCTCTTTGACCTTGACTGCAGCAACTTCTTACTCAACACGTCTCCAGAGGCAAGGGAAACAAAAGCAAAAATGAACTACTGGGACCTCATCAAACTAAAATCTTCTGCACAGCGAAGGAAACAATCAGCAAAATTAAAAGGCAACCGACAGAATGGGAGAAGATATTTGCAAACGACATATCAGATAAAGGGTTAGTATCCAAAATCTATAAAGAACTTATCAAACTCAACACCCAAACAACAAAGAATCCAGTGAAGAAATGGGCAAAAGACATGAATATACACTTCCCCATGTGATGGCCAACCAACACAAGAAAAGATGCTCAACAACACTCATCATCAGGGAAATACAAATCAAAACCACAATGAGATACCACCTCACATCTGCCAGAATGGCTAACATTAACAACTCAGGCAACAACAGATGTTGGCGAGGATGCAGAGAAAGAGGATCTCTTTTGCATTGTTGGTGGGAATGCAAGCTGGTGCAGCCACTCTGGAAAACAGTATGGAGGTTCCTCAAAAAACTAAAACTAGAACTATCCTACGACCCAGCAATTGCACTACTAGGTAATTCATCCAAGGGATACAGGTATGCTGTTTCAAAGAGGCACATGCACCCCAATGTTTATAGCAGCACTATCAACAATAGCCAAAGTATGAAAAGAGCCCAAATTGTCCATCAATGGATGGATGAATGGATAAAGAAGATTATATATGTGTGTGTGTGTGTGTGTGTGTGTGTGTGTGTATGCACACACACACACACAATGGAGTATTACTCGGCAATCAAACAGAATGAAATCTTGCCATTTGCAACTACGTGGATGAAACCAGAGGGTATTATACTAGGCGAAATTAGTCAGTCAGAGAAAGACAAATATCATATGACTTCACTCATGAGGACTTTAAGACACAAAAACAGATGAACACAAGGCAAGGGAAGGGAAGCAAAAATAATATAAAAACAGGGAGGGGGGAAATATAAGAGACTCTTATATATCGAGAACAAACAGAGGGTTACTGAAAGGGGTGTGGGAGGGGGGCTGGGCTAAATGGGTAAGGAGCATTAAGGAATCTACTCCTGAAATCATTGTTGCACTATATGCTAACTATCTTGGATGTAAACTAAAAAAATAAAATAAAATCTTAAAAAAGGGGAAAAAAAAGAAAGAAAAGGGTCAAGGGGCACCTGGGTAACTCAGTCAGTTAAGCGTCCAACTTCTGCTCAGCTCATGATCTCAGTTCATAGGTTTGAGCCCCACATCGGGCTGTGTGCTGACAGCTCAGAGCCTGGAGCCTGCTTTGGATTCTGTCTCCCTCTCTCTCTGTCCCTCCCCTGCTGGCACTCTGCGTCTCTCTCTCTCTCTCTCTCTCTCTCTCTCTCTCTCAAAAATAAACATTAAAAAAAAAAAGGTCAACAACAGAGAATAACTTATTCACTGGACATCTACTAAACATCTTTTAAGTGCTAAGCCCTAGGCCAGGGGCTGAAGATACAGCCATGAGCAGAGTTAGTTCATCTCTGCCATGGCTGCTGTTGGTACCCACAACATGGTGGGCCAATTGTTAAGGCTGGTGGCTTTCCTGCTTAAGCCATTGGGTGTCTGCTCTGATTGATCAGGCTGTACCACAATGGTTAAATATTTCTTAATGCCACCTCCAATTCCCAGCTTTGTTTTTAACACACGTGTAATTACAAAGTGAAATAAGGAAGAAAAAAAAACTCTGAACCTGACCTCGATTGGGAGGATTGGTCAGGAAAAGCATCACTGAGGAAGAGGCCCTTGAACTGAGATCCAGATGATGGGCTGGAGCTATTTGGTGGACCCAGAAGGTGGAACAGAAGATTAGCACATCTGAACCCATAGGGAGTCAGACCATTTCGTGGATAGAGTTTGTTTGACTCCTCTCAGGTGAAATGGTGGAGACTTGAGAGCAGTGAAGCCTCTTCTGAGTTTGTTCAGGCATCAGCCCCTGCTATGGTCTGAATGTTTGTGTCCCCCCAAAATTCCCATGTTGCAATCCTATTGCCTGAAGTAACGGCATTAGTAGATGGGGCTTCTGGGAGGCCCCCAGGAAGGTGGAGCCCTCGTGAATGCAATT